>NC_081407.1:418213904-418813904 GCF_030272615.1 Cryptomeria japonica
ATTTCTGCATATCCCATAATCACTGCAATTCTAAGTTATTGGGTTCTGCAGGGGGACTCCCAGGTCCTGGTCCTGGTTTGGTTCCCTTTGGATTCAGACGGGGTCCCGCTCACAGCCTGTGGGTTTGGCCCTACAAACCAAGAAGAACTCGAGCAGAATTTTGGAGAATTTCAAGGAACAAGGGAAGAATTTGGCATTGAAGTGTAAAGTGTTTTTTTTGCCAAAAAGTCTAATGAGTTAAATTCAGTTGATGATATGAATTGTACGGCACCCCCTTAGGCCATTCATGCTTCAAGGTGCGTCTCCCAAAGTCTCCAATATGCAGCAAATAGTGAGTTACAAATCTGCAATAAGTTTTTGAACACACCCAGCATTGAATAGACCCCTCCAAATTCAGGTCTGGACACTCTGTATCAGGTAGGAAAGGAAGTAAGCTCACCCAACTAATTTTCAAATTAACAACACTCTAAAAAGCCTCAACCTGTACCAGCACCTCGAATATTAGCTCCAACTCATATCAAGACTCACTAAAAGATTGAAAACATTCAGTTTGCTGCACTAAACAATCACCTACAGGTCTTCTTGTGATTTGTACAGCATGCCTGGAACTGTACGGCCCATCAAAACATGGTTTTTTCTTGAGTTTCCCCATGCAAAACCCATCAATGCTCCACCTCCAAGTCAAGGCTCCACAAGATAAAGTGAATAACATGCCCAAGAGGCAGCAACTAGGCTACCATGTTTACACATCAGCACCCATCAGTTTGGTATATACATCATGACAATCGAGTTTTGACTACTAATATGGTGGTGTATTTTGCTATGTTATTTGACTATTAGCATAGTGGTGTATTTTGAACTTAACTACTATTGCATATATGTATATATTTCTAATTTTTATATGTTTTTGTACTAACAAACCCAAAACCCAAAAAAAAATTTGGCTGAACCCGTATCTCTAACACAAACTCGAGCCCCAACCGAAACCAGCAGCTTAGCTGCAATTTAGGAGAATAGATATGTTTGAGGTATTCTGTCAAACAAGTAACATGCCTGTTTATTGTTTTTGAATTTGTACATTTTTTTGTCATCTTTTATACAAGAATTTTGCCATCGACATATAACGACGTGAATTTAAGGGTTCATTTTTAGGTTCTTCATCTTCGTGTCTGTTTTTTACCATTGACCGTTAGATTTCCAATAAGTGAGATGTAATATTGCATTAAAAAATTGTAGTTTGTACTTCTAATTTGTCCATACATGTTTTTGTTTAAAAAAAATTCTTTATATTTCTAAAATAGAGTCTCCTTATCAGAAAAACTTTCAACATGATAATGGTTGTTTTACAAGGTGAGATCTTAATTAAGGGAGATCTTTGTAATTGCATAACCCAACAATATGATGCACAACAATTGGCTAAGCATATAGTTTGCACAATTTTCTTTTAGGACTTGTACAAAACTTCATCAAGAAGTTTCTAAAAATCTGATATATAAGCATGGGTTTTGCACAAGTTCCTCATTTAGAATGTATGGGTTCTACATAGACATTTCCTCGACATTGTATTGTAGATCACAAGTATCATACAACCAAAGTGTTTAAATATCTCTATTGCTATTGAAATGCCTTTCAATTTCAACAACATGAAGTTTTTTTTCTACAATTTTTTTTTTAAATTCTGATCCCTACTCCTTTAAATCTCGATTTTCAAAAAAATTCCCTAAGATTTTGCTTCGATGGTTCAAACTTCCAACGAATTCAAAATTTTCACCTGAAAAATATGTGCGGCCATATTTTTCAAGAATCTGCAAAGGTACAACCATTTACTGGCATTATCATTTTCCTAATTTTTCCTAATATTATCAGAGAGCATTTTATTAAGTGATTTTCAATTGTAATGAGATCACTTTGATTCAAACAGTTCTTAAATTCTCTGAGCAGCATCTAAAGAGAAAATTTAGAAGCCCCCTTTGCATGGATTTGCTAACTAATTTTTTTCTGCAGCTTCAATTTAAAAGTATAGAATGATACATTCGGGATTCAAATATTCATATACTCTGACGAACCGCTGCACTTACCCCTGGACATTAATGCAGCGTGCTCAGGGACTAGGTTCTGTTTGCGTCTCGTGTGCTGATAAGCCATTAGACCCTCAATTTACCCATCGAAAGATTTAAAAGGTAGCAAGAGTAACTAAATAGAATAGAATGAAACCTGTCAGAGTCAGCTTCCAGAATTTGGCGAGCTGCACGAACTTTAGCGTAGGCATCCTTTCGGATTGGGTTGATGTAAATTTCGTCGGTGTGATCAGTGTTACCGCATTGGGACTCCAGGAAGCCAATTAAGCGTAGTGCCAACCCCAGGGCAGTTTGGCCATCCCCTGTTTCCAGAGCTCGCTCGGCGCCAAACTTTAGCGAATGAAGCCTCTTTAGCTTTGAATCGACCTCCTCCCTCCAGCATTGCGGCGTGTCCGCCCCCATCTAGCTCAGGCTTATAGGCACGTTACCCACATTTTCCAAATCAAGTAAAAAAGCGCTAAACATATAGTTCTGCTCCTTTGCTCATTCCAGGGCACAAAGGAAACGGTTTTCTCTGGGATTTGGCGAGATTACAGAGAGATAGATTAAGAACGTACTCTCTGCGTTCGGTTTTCCTTTTCTTGAAAGACGCGGGAATACAAAGTTGTTGCAAATCCAAGATGCATTTTTAAAGATACATTTAAGGGCCACGCTAATCTATTATTCAATTTTCAAATAATAAGAATAACAAGTGTCATTAGTACTTGTCTATCTAACATTGCAATAATTTGTAAAATATCAATTTAATACAAGAATAAAGGTTATGTAAAACCTAAAAAACCAAAAAATTCAATAATTCAGTATTTGATTTTTTTTTCTTTTATGAAAAAAATAATGATAATTAAATTTACTCGTTTAATTATTAATTTTAACCATTGATAAATTAAAATAATTATTTATCAAAATATATTTACTATCTATTTTTTATTAAACAAAAGTGTCAAATAAATCATAATAATTTACTTAATTAGAAGTATTAAAATTAATCAATGACAATATAAATTAGAATAATTATTTACTATATATTTTTTATTAAACAAATTAATCAAATAAATAATAATAATTTACTTAATTATTTATGTAATTTTAATTATAGATTTATAGAATAAATAAACCAAAAAAAATCTTCATTATTGTAAACAAAAATATAAAATATAATAAATATTTAAATAATTTTCAAATATTGAAATTACTTTAATTGTAAATTGTATATAAATTTATTTATTTTATTTTATTATTTATTCATTCAAAAAAGTTTTCATAGCCAAATGTGCAAACTATATGCTTAGCCAAATGTCACCCTAGATGCTACTTCTGTAAAGACTCATCCTACATTATTTCTATAACTATTACAAGCTCGGGCAAATTAACTATTTCAAATTAATATATTCTCCAATTCTATATTGAAATTTTTCTAGTGCAATTTACTCCTAAGTTGATACTCTTTCTTACACATTTGTGTTCATGCTCTTCTGTATGATTTGGTGTTGGAATACTTCCATAAATATTTTGGCTTTCATGATATCAAATTTTGTGTTTAATGCTTCAATGCAATTTCGTGTTAAATAACAGTGTAGGATACTCAATATGTATTTCAGGGTTTTATAACATGCATGTTTTCAATTTAACTGTTCTATGTTTTCTCTCAATGCAATTTTATGTTAACATACTTTTCTGCTATTTGATTAAAGCTCTTTAGAGTTTCAAAAAAATGAAATATTGTGTTAAATCATTGCGTAGGGCTCTGAATACTAATTATGGCCTTTCACCACATGCATTTTTTCCATCTAACTCTTTCTGTCTTTTGCTACAAACGATTTTGTGCTCACATACTTTTGTGCATTTTGAAAATAAGTATTTTAGGCCTTTTCAACCTGCAATTTTTTGTTGATGCTTTATGTGAAGTTTTGGTGTTAATATGATTCTCGAACTATTGTGTACGATAGATAATACTTATTCCATGTATTTGTATCTAGTATGGATTTTTGTGTTGTTGCTTTTCAGAACCATTTTTTTATCGGTAAAGGCAGAGCTGAGATTTGTATTAATTTGAATTAGTTACAGTAGCTTCTTAGCTGAGAGACAGCATAAAAAAACTATTCTTGGCAATCCCAACAAAAAATGGTTTCCAAAACAGGCAAGAAACCATTATCCTTATGATTTATCCACTTTTTTTAACAAACCATCAAAATTATGCAGTCTTAAGATAATAGAACTAGAACATTTATATGGCAGATTCCCAACTGCCTAAACAACAGAGAGTTTAAACATAATAAGAAACCAAAAAAAGCTATATACGATTTTGGATTAAGTTTCGAGGAGAAAAAATTTCACAGCATCAAAAAGAAAGCCTAGCTTGCAATGGGAGGATTGGGTTGGGGAAAATCAATTCTTGCTCTTCCTCGGCCTCTGCCTGCTGGACGACCCCGGCCATGACCAGTGACCCGACGGCCTCTGCTTGAACCACCTTTGCACTTCTGGTCAGCTTGGAGCTCTACATCTGCAGCTTTCATAGGCAGGATTCCATTGAGTCTTGCAAATTGGAAGAGGTCCTCCTCTTTTCCCTGAACCTCCGAATTTTCTCCTAGAAACCGCCATTTGAGGTAGCTCAAACCAACTCCGACAAAGACTTTGTGCTGTCCAAATCTTTCCCTTTCAAATCCAGTAGGAAAGGGTAATATTTGATGAGCTATCCATGAGTGTTGAAGAGAATCCGGTCACTTGGCCAAGGTGCCCCAGAGTCGTGGAGGTCCTTATTTAATATTTCTTGGAATTCCTGAAGAATTTCCTCAGGAAAAAGCTCCTTGGTGAGGCTCCATATAGCTTGCTTGGGTAGTTTTTGGTCCAACTGAGAAGCCACAAATCTAGAAGAGATGCAGGTGTTGTCTCGCAGGTACTCTTCCCTATTCAGATGGGCGCTACCCATAATCATCTTTACTGCTAGGAGAACTAGAGGGTCCGCGTGAATGAGGAGACGCTTCAGTCTCAAGTTTGTGATCTTTCTAAAAGAGACCTGATGAGTGGAGGCATTGAGGGAAATTGGAGTGTCTGCACCAAAGCATGGGGAGGGCCTTGGGTAGACACTCATAATGAATCCAAATGGTGCCTCAGTTGACATGGTTGATCAAAGGAAAACCGACAAGAGAGAAAAGAAACCAGAATGAATTATGAAGATTTTTGCAGGAAAGAAATGAAGGCAGCATGCAGAAAACGCTTTGGCAAGATAATCGGGTGCACGTCTCAACACCTAATAATGAGGAACTGATGAGCATTAATAACTCCAGCAAAGGTGGCAGAGAATAATTGTCCTGAGCAAGGCAAATCTCCTAGGCGCAGATAAAAAGAGAAACCTGCAGACAGCTCATGCGTAGGGTACAAAATGACGGCGGAAGCCAACTGGAGCTTCGGGAAGCACAGATAGAAGAGAGCTTAGATAGGTTTAAGCGAAGGGTTGGTTGAAGATAAATTGGACCCACCATAAACCCCAAGTTCAAATGGAGACTTGAATTCAAAAATAAAAATAGTCGTTGACCCAAACCCGCCAAAGGAGTGCAAGAAAAAACAATACAAAAACTAAAATCTGCACGCCTCAATCAAGATGATAAAGAGCATTCCCAAAACTCTAAATGGACGAAACCTGGTGAATGATTTGATCTGCTTTACCACTGAGTTGATAACTCTGATCCCACCAGTGAATGAAAGTTCCTTGAGCTGTTATTTTTGATAAGGCATCTGCCACTACATTAGCTTCCCTGTAGATATGTTTAGCTTCATAATGCTCAATTCTGATCAAATTTTCTAATATTTTCTCTAAAATTGCTTGAAGTCTCCAGTTTGGAGTTTTTTTCTTTCTTATTGCATTTATTGCTATCTCTAAGTCTCCTTCCACTGAAACATTTCTTAAGCTATGGTCGATGCAGTCCATCAAACCAAGTTGCAGAGCTGTGAATTCTGCTATATTATTGGTGTTTGGTGGAATTGGCTTTGCCATTTTCCGTATGATTGCTCCTGATTGATCTCTGATTATGTAACCTATTCCAAAGGGGCCTGGGTTGCCTCTGGATGTCCCATCAAAGTTTAATTTTACCCTATCAGGCTTTGGGAGGACCAGGTTGCATCTTTTCTAGCATTGATTTTTTGACCAGAGGATGGAGGAATTATGATTCCTTGCCACTTTAGCCTAATATTTTCATCCCATGAAGAGAAGACTTTGGATTGATCCAAAGAAAACTCTATTCTGCAATTGACTGAGTCCACTATTGCCACTTCAATTGAGTTTAAAATTGATTCCTTCCTCCTAGCTTTGCCTTCAAATAGCCTACAATTCATTTCTTTCCAGATTTCCCAGACTAAGCATGATGTGGACACTTCCATAATTTGACTCAGGGAGCTCTCCTTAAGAGGAAGGGGCCAACTTCGGAATAGAGACTTGATGTCATTCGGTAGGGCTATAAACAAACCCAACTTCGCACAGAGCCATCTCCAGCATTTAGAAGCAAAGGGGAAATTCAAAAGGAGGTGATCCACTATCTCTGATTGAGCTTTACACAAAATACATCTTGATGGTCCTTCGTAACCCATTCTTGTAAACTTATCTGCAGTTAGAATTTTTTTTTGAAAGGCTAGCCATGCAAAGATGCTCGCTTTTGGGATGGCTTTGGGGCTCCAAAACAGCTTCAAAGGGATGTCATGCTTGTCTGGTCTGCAAGCGTGACTAGATTTCTATATCCATCTTTTGAATTATATTGTCCTGTTTTGGATGGCGCCCAGATCAAAGAGTCTACCCCTCTTTTGGGACTGATATTTCTTGCTTCTAGTTGTTCTAGGAGTTGATCTAGATCTTCCCTTGGAATTGGCAGGCCCTCCATTGATTTCCATCTCCAACTGTGGGAATTCAACATGTCAACCATTTCCAAGTAGTCTCTAACTCGAGAACCCCAATGTTGTTTAAACCAGTATTCTGCAACAAGAATATTAATTGAGTTTTCCATATGTGGATAGCCACCCCAAGAGTCCTCCCATAATAGGCTAGATGAACCATCATGAATATCCCAAGAAATCGAATCTGAAACCAGATTTCTACAGGAGACGATAAAATTCCAAGTTCTGGACCCCTTGGGGATATTGCCTGATCTGAGGATGTTGAGATGGTCCTGGTCTAGTAGATACTTTGTTGCTAGCATTCTAACCCATGTTGCATTGGGGTTTTTTATGAACTTCCAAACTAATTTAGCCCCTAGGGCTATGTTTTGCAATTTAAGGTCTTTGATGCCTAGGCCACCCATTGATTTGGGCTTGATAATTTTGTCCCAAGCTATTAAGACAATTTTATGCTTCTCCTCAGTATTTTCCAGAAGAAATTTCTCATCTTCTTAATTATGAAAGAATTAGCACTAGATGTTAAGGATAATATGGATAAGAGATAAATAGGAAGGGTCAAAATCACGGCTTGGATCATCACTAGCCTTCCCGCCCAAGAGAGCCACTTGCCCTTCCAGGAATTTGCATTTTGTTCGACTTTTAATTTTAAAGGATACCAGAATTTAGAATTCCTTAGACCTCGGTCTATTGGAATGCCCAAGTGAATACAAGGGAGACATCCTTCTCTGCAGTTTAGAATTCTGAGAATTTTGGTCTGTAATAAGATCGAAGTAGTGAAAAAATACTTTAGTTTTATCCTTGTTTCTAAATTGGCCTGAAGCCCTTCCATACATTTCTAGTATCTGATTAAGATGGGAGGCTTCCTTAACATTTGTTGCCCCCAAGAGAAGGTTATCATCTGCAAACTGCTGGTGTGTGACTACAAAATATTTTGTTACTTTGATTCCCTCTAACAGATTATTAGTATAGCTAGCTTTGATTGCCCTTCCCAAGGCCTCCCCCATTCTGATGTAGAGGAAAGGAGATAAAGGATCTCCTCGTCTGATACCCCTTGAAGAGGAAAAGAATCTCGTTGGCTTTCCATTTATTAAAATTGAAAATTTAATCATTGATATGCATTCAAATGCCCAGTTGATCCATTGATTATCAAAGCCAAATGCTTGCATGATTTTACAGAGAAAGCGTCAATCTACACTATCATAAGATTTTGTTATGTCTAATTTTATTATCATGCCTGGCCTGTTTGTGCTTTGAAGAGTGTGGATTGCTTCTTGTGCTATAATCACCCCATCAAGGATTGAGCGACCAAGGACAAATCCAGTCTGTTCTTCTAAAATGATGTTGTCCATGAGAGGCTTCAATTTGTTGGTCATCACTTTTGAGAGAATTTTATAGACTGTGTTGCATAAGGAAATGGGCCTTTAATCTCCAAGATTTTATGATTTCTCCTTATTTGGAATGAGCGCTATGAAGGTGTTGTTTACTTCTTTGAGAAAATTACCTAATATTCTTGAGCACTCTAGAGCTTCTGAAAAGTCCTGACCTAAGACATGCCAACATTTCTTGAAGAAGTCCGCAGGAAAGCCATCCGGGCCAAGAGCCTTACCAAAGGGGAGTTGGTTTAGAGATTGGAATACTTCTTCCAACTTTATTCTCTCATTTAGCATCTGATTTTGTTCGTCTGATATGATCTTGGGGATCCCTGCCATAAGCTTTTTTGTTCCAGCACTTGAGATCCTTCATTGTTGTTTAAAAGATTAGAATAAAAGGAGATAATCTCTTTCTTAATTTCCTCTGGATCCTCTGAGATTTGGTTATGCTTAATTTTCAGTTTTGATATCCAATTCTTGCTTCTTCTAAGTTTTGTTACGTTATGGAAGAACTTCGTGTTTTTATCCCCCGTTCTGAGCCAGTTCTCTCTAGACTTTTGCTTCTAGAAGATATCTTCCTTAGAAAGAATGTCTTCATACTCCAAGAGGAGGGTCCTTTCCTGTTGAAAAGATTCTTGATCCATTACCACCGAGATGATCCTGTCATTAAGAGTTGCTAATCTCTCTTCTAGTGATCTTTTTGTTGAGAATATGTTTTGAAGTGCTGAGAATTCCATTGGAGCAGTTTCTACTTAACTAATTTTAGCTTTGCAATGAAGCAGAAGAGTTTTGATCCCTCAAAAGATCCTTCCTTCCACCAATTTTCTATCAGTGTAAGAAAAATTTGGTCTTTCATCCATATATTTTTGAACCTAAATGGAGTCCTGGAAGATCCCTGGGTGCCTTGCAAAGAGAGCAGAATGGGGTAATGATCTGAGCCTGAACAAGGAAGGACATTACAGGAGGGAGTGAAAGGAAAGAGCCTCAAGTCCCCTTGCTAGAAAAATATGTCTATTTTTTCTGCTATATTACTGAATCCTTTTCTTTTGTTTGTCCATGTGAAGGTGTCTCTTGAATCTATTTCCAAAAGACCATTCCTTTCAATCCAATCATTGAAGTCCTGCTGAGACCCACCTAAGCGAGTGATTCCTCCCCTTTTATCTAATGCACTCCTGATAGCATTGAAATCTCCCCTAATGAAGACTTGTTTCTCAGCTAAAGTGGACAAGACTCCATCTAAAGAAGACCATGTGAGTCGCTTTTTGTGTGGGGACACTGGGCCATAGGTATTAATAATAAGAAAAGAAGTGTTTGATTGAAGATGAGTGATTTTGGCAAGAAGCCAATTCCTGCTAAATGCAATACCTTCAGCTTTGATTTGAGAAGGCTTCCAGATTATCATTAATCCTCCAGAAGCTCCTTCTGAGGCTACTGTGAATTGAAGAGAATCTTGGAACAGAGAGCTAATTCCACTTCCAAAGGCTACTGCTTGTTTGTCCTCCGGTTTAGTTTCTTGCAATAGGATTAAGTCTACACTGACCAAAAGAATCCTTCTTTTGATCACCCTATGTTTCTTAGGGGCATTGAGGCCCCTAACATTCCATGATAGGATTTTCATTTTTGTTCAGGAATGGGGTTCCCCTTCCCTACTTTCCATAGATCCGATAGTTTAGATTGATTCTCCGTTGCTCCATCCTGGGATCTAGCTTCTATGAATGATTTGCGGCCCTTCTTGGGAGGAGAAGAACCAAAATCTGGCTTCTCCAGACCCTCATGAATCTGGTGAAGCCCTAGTTTTGTTTTTTCCTTAATCTGAGAGTAAAGAACTACGAGAGGAGTGTCTAATATTGAGTCTTGGTCTTCCTCTCCTATCATGAGATTCTACAGAAGATTTTGAGCATTCTGTTCACTAGTCAAATCCAGACTATTAGGCCCTAATGGCGAGGAGAAAAGAAAAGGAAAGGGGATTTCTGCCCAGAGGTTAAAATGTTGGTTGGAAAGGGGAGGATCTGAAGAAGGGGAAATCTCTCCCTCTAATAAGTGTGACTCAATATTCTCCTCCAGGTCAGCTTTAAGATCTTCTTTAATAACTTCCTCTTCCTGTAAGATTTTTGATAGATGAACATTTTTGTTTTTATTGGGTTTTGTTGACTGGAGGGATCCCCTAAGATTCTTACGCTTAAAGTTGCTCTTTCTTTTGGAAGCCTTAGCTGAAGGTTGAGAAAATATATTGAAAGCCCCTCTGCTCAAGGAAGGAGTTTTTTTTTCCCAAACAAACTCCTGACGGCCTTTTGGGATTGAGGCTTAGCAATCGGTGATAAAATGAGAGGGGATCGATTCAAAGGAGAGGACAGGGAACCCTGAGGAATCTAAGTTGGAGTTGAATGGTTCAGGCCTACTGATTTATCTCTCAGACACAAACTTGAACTAGGAGAGTGAAGGAGTTGAAAGTCTGGATCAACAGTCGAGGTAGGAGGAGAAACTGAAGCTCTGACTTGGGACTGCCAAAGAACCATCTTAACTGCCTAGGCTGAGACTAAAATAGTTGGGTTCAGAATGGTTACCCAATCCAAGGCCCTCTTCTGAATGTCTGGGCTGGCAATGATTGGCACTGAATGTTATTGAGGAAGGTTGAGGGCTCCCATGGAAGCTGCCAGAGAACTGTTATTAACTATTTGGTTCCTAAGCAAACATTTACCAAGAACTCCGTTACCCAATCTTATCACTTTCTGTTTCCATCTACCCAGTTCCAAAATGATTTCTAATTCACTGTAAAAACCTTTCATGAGATCAATCTTAGCATAAATGTTTGTTATATCCCCTTTAAGGCCTTCGAGGAAGTCCGCTTCAATCCCCACTAGGTAGCCAAGAGTGTCGTCGATCTTCGACACCATAGTCTGTATTAATAGAAAAAGCAAAAGAACTTCTTCTAAAGCGTCTTGCAAATAATAAAAAATAAGTTTTTTATAAAAAGGTAAGGTTTCCAATATTTAGGATTCCTTCTATTGTTCTTTGTCATATGCTCCGACTATTATTCTAACCTCGTTGGTGGTTTTTAATATTATCAATCATTTTATCCTTTCTTCCATTGAACACTTGAATTTAACATTCAATTTAATGCTCAAACTTAATCAACTTTGGTATTCTAAGTGAGGGAAATGGGAGCAATGGAATTCGAAGTTATCCAACATCTGGACACAAGTTCCAGGTATTTTATCCATCCTCCAATTGTTTTAATATTCATAGGCAAATACATATTTTGCTTTAATATTTTTTTAGCATTGTTAGATTTTTAATAAAATGTGGCAGATGTAGTGTCTTTTTTTCCTGTGAAGTTACCACAAAACGTGGACTCTAATGATGCGACATGGCGGGTAGTCCAAAATCTTCCATGTAATTAGCTTGGTCAATATGATTCACTGGGAAAATAAAATGAAAAAAAGAAATCCAGATAAGCAAGCAACTCAATAAAATAGTGCAAACAAAAATTGAGAGGAAGCAACTCTATCATAGTATACCCAAAGCAGGAAAAGTTTCAAGAAATTATTTATCGGGTAATCAAACACAATTTCTCAGTATTGTGAATTCATTAATTCCTACGAATGGAGCCATCTTAGTAAAATGTAAGTGAATATTCATTTTCATACTACAGTGAAATCTTGATAATTTAGCATTGTTACTACTATAAATGTTTTTGAAATAAAAAATAAAAAATTAGTGATCAGTTTTCTATTTTGGTTGGAACCCAAGTATATAGCAGGTTAGGTTGTGGCTCCATTGTAAGTAAGAATCCAAATACATAGAAAGCTATGTTACAACCAGAATGTATGTAACAAGTTGATAATTACTTTCTTTATATTTACTTGGGGTTGTAATTGGAATACTTAGTAGGTTGGGCTGTAGTCAAATGAAAACAACAAGTTGCTAATTAGTTTCCTTCTATTTACTTTGGCCTGCCTCTTTATCCATTCTGGCTTGACATATTTTTTTTCTTTGCATCTTTCAAATGGCTTGACATATTTTCAAGATCTTGTAGAAGAGAGCTCCATTGTACAAGGTATTCGAATTCTTGAAGGGATTATGAAGATGCAATCCATGATAGTGAAGAAACATTTATGGAGCAAAGGTATTAGATAGAAAATCTTCAATGTGTTTATAATTGTAGAATAAACTGCAATGTTTTCGAAGAAACATTATTTATTACTTGCACTGGAATGACTACTCACTTCTAAAGTCTGCAATATAGGTTGATCTTTATATGATCGAAACATAAATGAAGAACTCCTGAATTTATGGAACCTTTTCGCAGGCATTGATGCACTCGTCCTCCATTCCCTTATTGCACTCCTCCATTCCCTGATTCATAAATGCATTCCTCAATACCAAGTCCAAGATTTTACCACACACCCTTCTTCCCATAATCTCAATCTAGTGCCTCTCAATTTCTAAAGACGATTCCTCGACTTGGACAATGCTTGGTTTGTACATTTCCCACACTTTATTGATTTTTTGACATTTTCTCCCAACACTTGCAAGTTTTTGAGCATATTATGTACATGTCATCTCTTGAATGTATTCTTGTGAGGAACTTATCACACATTTGTTTACTTTTTAGATGGCATAAAATTAGTGACTTTTGGAGGACGTGACAGGTATTTTTAATTTATTTTTATCGATAAAAGGCATTGCTAGATTAATATATTGATTCAAATGAAAGTTTACAGCATTAAATCCCACATTTCCAAAAAAGCACATAGAGCCTAAAGATAGAGAATATGAAACTATGTCCCCGAGTATGCACAGAAAAGGAAAAGCATCTCCAAAGCCCCCATAAATTTCTGGGCTTAGAGTGGAAATAGAGTTTTACTTACATACACTTATCCTTATCAAACCTCGAAAAGCATTCAAAAATAAAATTTGAAGTTTGAAGCTACGAAAATGAAAGCATAGCAGAATTTTATAAAAGTTTTTGTTTTAGCAAAGAATTTAAAAAAATCAACTAAGGGCTCTAAGACGACCTCAAAAGGAAAAAACCCCAACTAAACACCTATCTGGTTAAGATTCCTCTTCTGGCATTGATGGCGATATTGAAGCTCGGCCTCTTCTAGAACCTCTATACGGAGGACGACCCCTTCCACAGGCAAAAGTGCGACCAAAACCTCTCCTACCACCTCACATGCTATGTACTGCATGGGGGTCCTCTTCTTCTTCTTCTATTTTAGGAGGCAAGACACCATTAAGTCTAGCGAATTCTAAAAATTCCTCTTCCCTGCCCAAATCTTCCAAATTATCCCCCAGAAAATGCCATTTTAGGAATCTGAGGCCCATGCTTGCAAAAGATCTATTTTTTTCAAGTTCCTTGCAGAAATTGGTAGAATTTTATCAACTCGTCGGGGACGTTGAAGAGAATTCTCTCGCTCGGCTGAGGAGCCCCTAAATCATGTCGCACCTTATTCAGAACCTCTTGCAGTTCGAGCAAGATGTCATTAGGAAATAGTCTTTTGGTGAGGGTCCAGACTGCTTGTTTATCAAGCTTTAGGTCCATGAGGGAGGTGACAAATCGAGATGAGATGTTGGTGTTGTCTCAGAGGTATTCTTCCCTACTAATATGCCCACTGTCGAGAATGAGCTTAATGGCCAAGATGACCGTTGGCTCGGGGAATAGGAGGAGCCTCTTCAGCCTTAGGTTTGTGATTTTGTTGAAGGATACTTGACGGGTGGAGGTTGAGAGAGAGATGGGGGTGTTCATACCAAAACATGAGAATGGTCTAGGATAGACACTCATAATGAATCCAAACGGCTCCTCACCAAACATAGCTTTGAGAATTTTTAACAGCTTGATCTTCTTGTATGTAGAATGAGAGATAAACTAGTTGATAATCTTGTAGAGGAAGCTGAATAAAAACTAGAAGGCACTTTCTTCGACATGCATTAATGAGGAATGCCTTGCAATGAATTCGCCTGCAAAGGTGGCGAAGGATATTTGTCTCAAATCATGCCATATCTCTCGGCTAAGAATGCCTCATACTAAGAATGACAGCGAACCGCAGGCTGTCTTTTCAAGAGGAGAGTGAGAGAATTCGCTGATAGAAAGGCCAAGATTAGGTGACATCAGAGATGATGTGTCAGCTTCAATTCTTAAAGTTGGCAAAAAAGCTTGAATTCAAAGAAGTAGTCATTTCACCAAACTTTGACATAAGAGTTGATGCCTGAGGAATAGTAGCAAGAAACCATTGTTGGACAAGATAGATTGATTCTCTGAAGGTTGACCTTGGGAACTTCTGCCCTGCTCTTGCCAGAGCAATGGAAGGCCATCTGGTACAAATTTAAATAAGCACTTCCTCTGATAGTCTCTTTAGTGAATAATGGAAATACTTTGTAGGTTAGCCCTGGCAATTGTCACCATGCTCCCACCAATGAAAAGAAATGCCTTCTGCTACATATTTTGAGAGAGTATCTTCCTCTGTATTCACTTCTCTGTAGATATGTTTAACCTCGTATTGCTCTAATATAGCCAAATTGTCAATTATGTTATCCAAAATTGCCTGTAACCGCCAGTTTGGGGTTATCTTTAAATTTATTGCGTTGATTTCTATCTCTAAATCTTCCTCAACTATGATGTTTCTTAACCCATGTTTGAGGAAATCCAGTAGGCCTAAAAGCAAAGCTTTGAATTCTGCTATATTATTGGTATCCGGTAGCAATGGCTTGGTGATTTTTCCAATAATTGACCCAGAATAATCTCTAACCACATATCCTATACCTGAAGGACCTGGGTTACCTTTGGAGGCTCCATCAAAGTTTAGTTTGAATCATCCCTGCTTGGGAGGGGACCATATAGCTTCCTTTCGAGCATTATATTTTTTCCCAAATGAAGGAGGAATCTTGATTCCTTGCCAGTTATTTCTTATACTATCATCCCAAGAAGAAAAGATTTTGGAAGAATCTATCGAGAAAGCTAGTTTGCAATTTACTGTCTCAACAATTGAGGTTTCAATTGAGATTAAAACTGATTCAAAACTCCTTGCCTTATTGTCAAAAAGTCTTCAATTCCTTTCTTTCCAAATTTCCCAAACAAGGTAGGAAGGAGAAATTTCCAAAATCTGGCTTAAAGTGCTTTCCTTAAAAGGAAGAGGCCAACATTGAAAAAGAGAGACTATATCATTAAGAAGGGTTGATATCCACCCCAATTTTGCACAAAGCCATCACTAACATTTTGAGGCAAAGGGGCAATTCGAGAGAAGGTGGTCAACTATCTCTGCATGGGCTTTGCATAAAAGGAATCTCGAGGGCCCCTTCATAGCCCATTTTAGTAAATCTTTCTGTAATAAGAATCCTCTTTTTGAAGGCCAACCATGCAAATATTCCTGCTTTTGGGATGATCTTACTGCTCCAAAAGAGCCTAGTTGGCATATCTTGTTCCTCTTGATTCTCAAAGTTAACTAGAACCCTGTAGCCATCTTTAGCATTATATTGACCTATTTTCGAACAAGCCCATAGTAGAGTATCTTTCTCTCTTTTAGGATTAATATTTCTTTCTCTTATTAAGGTCTAGAAGTTGTTTGATTTCAGCAATTGGAATAGGCAATCCTTCCATAGGATTCCATTTCCATCCTTGTATGCTAGAGGTCCTTTCCAAAACCATATAATCACTACTTAAGGATCCCCAACGTTGTTTAAGCCAATGCTTAGCTGTTGGAATGTTAAGCGAGCATTTTTTTAGCATTGACAAATTTTTAATAAAATGTTACATTTTCATTGTCTTTTTTTCTTTTGGAGTTATCATAAAGAGTACAATATATGGCAAGATGCATAGTGTCATGGTTATTACAATCACTAATGGTAAGCATTGACATTTTACACTGTTGTACTCTTGCATTGCTTTCAAAACAACATCATATATTTAAAAACAAATTAGTCAAAGTACGCATGTTTCCTACAATCTATCTTGAATAATAATAATTTCTATTAATGTAGGTAAGTTGTTGCAGTTTGATAAGCCATTCATGCTAATAGAAACTCAACCATCATTATTTACAAAAAATTATGCACACATCAGAAGCCCTTCATGCTCCAACACCTGCTCTATGATCTCTGATTCAAATATTTTCATCAAGTTATAATGTACTTTGCAACATTTCTTAAATTTACTTGTACTTCAACATTAACATGAACTCAATGACAATTGTTTTTTATTAAGGTAAAAATAGGTTTTGAAGGGGCCCCAAAACCCTTTACAATTCAAGATTTAACAGAAAAAGCAACAAGAAAGAAAAAGGAACAAGCCAACGAAAAGCCAGCAGAAAACCAAAGAAAACCAGCTAAAGCCTCACAAAGCCAGCAAAACCGGCCAGACCCAAGAAGAAAAACTAATTGATTTTTTTCAAGGCATTATCCAGGGTGTTGCTAATCCCATGCAGTTCTTTGATGTTGTCCCTAAGATTTGGGAGATCCTTAGCAGAAGCAGCCACAACTTTCTTAACACTCGCCCTAGTCCTCTTGGCAGCACCACCAACCGGAGTAGCTTCACCACTACCAATCTGGATAGTCTCATCATCCATGTCAAGTTCCACCACCGGCTTAGGAGAGCTGGTATGATCAAAGACCTTAGAAATATCCTCCAAATTTTTAGTGACAAATGACAGGATATTTGGGATAATACCCATCAATTTTTTCATGGCCTCTCTCCCTTCTTCCAGTGATTTAACCTTCTCCTCTATATCCTGCTTCCATTTTATCTGCTCCCTATCATCATTCTCCTTCTTCTCATCTGTATTTTTCCCCTTTTTTTCCAGGTTCTTCAAGAGCTCATAGGTCCATCTGTCATAATCCAGTCCTGCCTCGGTAAGTTTTTTGAGGTTATCCAGGAATAACCTGTTGTTTTCCTTGTCCTCGCTTAAACTTTCCTTAGTCATATTCTTCTCAAGTTCCTTGTTCCTTTCTCTCTCAGAATTCACATCTATTTCCTTGTTATCCTTGTAATCCACATCCTCCATAGGATGGTTGTTCTTGCTAGGGCATTCACTGTGGATAGGGCTTTCATTGTCAGACTCATTATCACTGCTTTCCTCCTCGATACCCACCTCCTCATCTTTCCAGCTGTCATCACCATCGGAATCGTCCGTCTCCATTTCGCTGCCTTCTTTTTCAATTTCCTCTGTTTCCATCCCAGGGGCATTCTTTCTTTTTTTGCTAGAAGACACATTCTCCTTGCCAGAATTGCCTCCCTCCATCTTTCTCTTCCCCGGGGAGGTGGATAACCTCTTGTTTTCTAGCAGGGCAAGGGTTTTGTAGTGCTCATAGATGAGAAACAAGAGCCCACAATGGAGAACTGAACTCAATGACAATTGTTTTTGATTAAGGAAAATCTGGTTTTAAGGGACCCAAAACCCGCTTACATAACGAGAAGATAAGCATAAAAGAAACTAGAGAGAAAAGGACATAGTAAGAAAAGCTGCGAAAGACCAGCAGAGAAAACAATAGCTAAGGAAAAGAATAGCAAAAAGCTAGCGAGAGACTGGCAACAAAAGACCAGATTACATGTCAGATAAAAACTTTTTAGACTCTTCCGCTTCCTTAACCAGCATCATCATAGCATTGGCAGCTTCTTTCAGGTCTTTGTTATCCTGCATCTGATGGGTGTCTTTAGTCTCTATCTCCAGATCACTGGTAGTTTGCCTTGTTCTTCGTTTTGAGGAGTGAGGAGCGGAATTGGTGGCTGACACATCATCAATGATCACCATCTCTTTGTTCTGCTTGTTCTGCTCCAAACAAGCAACCAGAGCGTTCATGTTTTGAGATGAAACCTTCAAAACCTCAAGGCTATGCTCCATAAATTTCTTCAAGGCCTTCTCAGTTTTAGTAATCCGGTTGATAATAATTTCATTATCAGCTTCTCCCTTGTCTTTGATGATTCTAATCACATCTTCAAGATGCTTCAAATCCCCCTTAATCATTTCTTTTTCTGGCCAATCCTACATTTCCTCTGTATTTAATATCTTCAATATTACTTGTTTTGGGTCCTCGGATACATATGTTAATTTTGTCCTTCTGTATTCATTGTTGCTACATTCTAAGCATTTGAGAATCTTTCACACTTATTTTTTTCATGAACCATTACGCTACCTCCAGGATTCACAAGCTCCAACTTTCTTTGACATTTGGGTCTCTAAAGCAAACTACAAACAACACGAATTAATTCCTTGTCACGTAGCATCATGGATTGTGTGTATCTTAATATGGGAGGCTATCTAAATGTATTTATGACTCACAAACACCATTAAACCAAAGAAAACAAAAAACACAAAGACATCACATAGATATTCACAAATAAAAAAAATTGCACGTAATATTCACAATAGTAGTTAATTGTCAAGTCCACCTAATCTAATATTATACAACTTGCATCAACATCACATTTTAACCACTGTACACTTTCAGCAAGAACTTGACGCTATGGGTCTCTTGTTTTTATTGAAGTTAGAACATAAAAGATTTGAAAGATGATAGTCACCATAAATGTGTGAAAGCTATGATCATTGTGAATCATGTCATTTTGAATGGTCATTTTTATTATTACAAATGTGGTAGAATCACATCAACCAAGCTGCCAAAAAAGCAAGCAACTAACATTGAGAAATATGAAAAGATGGAATATATTTGAAGTATATAAATATTATTAGTATTATTATATATCAATGTTGTGATATGAGTTATTTCAATAATTTAAAAAATATTTTTTATTATATTATATATATCATTATATAATATAATTGAAATTAAAAGGTCTTTAATTTTTTTTTCTAAATAAAATGAATAGGATTTAGAATTTTGTTTTTTGAATATTAATATATATAATATTAATTAATATTTTCAATAAAATAATTTATTGCGTAAGTAAATAATATTTTTCTAATACTCTCACTTGAAAACTAGGATGGGGTTTGGCGGATGGCCCTGGGCGGGGAATTTTTTTGAAAACACCATTGGAGACAGAGTAAAGCTTAGCAATCAACAGTGGTCAAATCGACAAAGGCAAAATTGACACAGAGGTAGGATTCTCGGTGGTAAAGCAACAAAGTATCTTTTAGAGATCAATGGCAGAATAAATGGCATGATGAATCTTTTTGAAAACCTCTCAGGCATCTCCCAAAACTTGATCAGGTCAAGCTCTTTAGGCCCTATTGGATTCCCTTTCGCGGATTGAGAAGATTCAAAAGAGACAAACAAGAAGTGTTTGACATCTGTGCAGATGATCAAGACACTGCTAGTCAAAAAACAGGGTACTTGGATCACTTCCACTCAAGAAAAGCAACAGTGAGTCCTCCTTCGGGTAAAGGTTTTATTTCCTTTCCTAATAATATTTCATTGAAATACAAAAAAGATCGGGAGGCTCTGCCCAATAAGAGAGATTTTTTCCTCCCTACTTTCCCCAACAATATTCCTCTGGGAGCTTCCTCAAAACCAAAGGATCTGTTGATTGCTTAAAAAGGTCAGTAGAAAAAGGGAGTCTCCAAAGTTTGGAATAAGAAAATGCCTTCCCAAATACCAGTTTAGGGGGTCACTTTGAATTCAGGCAAAGAAGATGCACACAATATGCACAAAATATCTCTCCTAGAAGAATCTTTGGAGCCACAAGTATCAGATCTATGTGCTAGGGCACTCATTGGTAAGGTTTGGAAACATTCTTTTGAAATTAGTACTTTACAATCTTGGGTTAGGGCGAACTGGTTTGGTGTACAAGAAATATTTTATATACATAATGGTAACGGATATTTTATAGTATTGTTCGCCTCGAAAGACTCTAGGGATAAAGCTCACAAAAATAAGGGTTGCTTTGGTGAAGGGTCGGGTTTGTTTACTATGCTTGGGTTCCGAACTTTGCTCCCAAAAATTTTGAGCCAAAATTTGCTCCCTTTTAGGTTCAATTTCCTACCATGCCCTTGGAATACAGAGATATTGAGCTTATCCAAATGTTGCCAATCAGATTGATATCTTCTTAAAACATGATTTGGTTCCATTTGAACAAACCTCCCTCCTCCTAGGGTTTGTCTTCTTATTGATTTGTCCAAGCCCTTTCTGCATCATTTGAGTGTATCTTCCAAATTTGGGTCTTGGAATCAAGAGGTTAAGATTCTGGAACTAGCGGTTGTGGTTGGTTTCATTTCAAACCTTGGTCACTTTACATATGCATGCCAAGGGGAAACGTGCTCAAAAATCAAAGTGTGTGATGATCACATTACTAATCCTCTTCAATTTAGCCTTTATCTCTATAGCATCAACGCTCAGTCAGTGGAATTGGATGTGTTAATCTCTCAGAAAATCCTGGTTAATGGGATCATTGGAAAGGATGGAAGGGATATCTTGATCTTTCTTAGGAAGTGGAATGTCAATGGGATTTGAAAGGACATTTTTTTCATGAAATGGAAGGGGATCGTTGGGGATTGGATGGACTGGGATATCTTGTTCTTGCTCAGGGAATGGAGTGTCAATAGGACTTTGGATAGGATGGACAAGAATAGGGGAGTCATCGTGAGTGTCTAGGAAGATGAGATCTTGGTCAACAATTGGATGGGATGATAAGGTTTCGGGATCTTGATCTTGATCTATTTCAAGGCACGTTTCTTCATGCTCTAAATTATCCTCTTGACATGGGGTTAGACTTTGGATATGCATGGAGGATTCTGACAAGGAATCAATGTTTTGGCATGAAGGAAATGCATTTTGAACATTTGTGATGGATTCTGGCAAGGAATCAATGCTTGAACATGAGGAAGAAGGACTTTGAATGGGGTCCTCTAAAACAGGTAATGGTAATAAAGTGCATGGTGGCATTGGGTCTTGTATTTCTGAAATATGACAAGGATGTGCATCATGAATTGGATTATCTTGGCAATCAATTATGGATAGCCCTTGGATAATTGCATCCTTGGGTGTATTGTTTGATGAGGACAATATGGAAGGTTCTTGTGAAACTTCTAGAGGTGTAGGGATAGATGCCACTGGAGAGTCAATTTGCTTGTGGGGGGATGAGGCATTGCTAGACATAAGTGTATTATCTTGATCTTCTTCAAAGAACTCACTTGGTAGGTTCCTTGAGATCCTTGCAATAAAGCCACCTTTCTTTCTAGGTTTTGACATAGTTGTATTTGTATTTTGAACTTGTTTTTGGTTTGATGTCATGTTTTGATATTGGACTTGGTTCAATTGTTCCAACATGTTTAAAACTTGGCTTGGTGTGTGCTGCAACCTTTGTTTTTGAATGTTTGGTTGTGGTTGTTGACATTGATATGTTGATTGAACTAGTTGATATTCCACCATTGGTTGTGTTGGTTGTATATGTTGGACCATTGGTTGTGTCTGTTGGAAATGTTTGAACTGTTGAACAATTGGTTGTGATGGTTGAAAATCTGATTGATAGTAAACACCTTCTTGTTCTTGATGTGAAGGCACATAATGTTGTTGTCTCTTTTCTTGAAATTGTTTCATCATCTCTATTTGTGAAAGGAGAGCTGGTATGTCTGATCGTTCGATAAGAGATCTTACATCAATTGGCTCAATATTTGGATTTCGACCTGGAAATTTTTGAAACATTTTGGACATTTGTGATCTATTCTTCGCAATGTTTTTCACTCTTTGTTCCAATATCTCATTTTCTTGAGCTAGCCTCTCCTCTAGTTTTTGTATTTGGAGATTTGTTTCATCATAAAAAGTTTGATCAATGTTGCTTTGTTGTTGGGTTGGATAGAATTGTAATTGCCTCGGATTAAAATTCGATTACATCATCGGTTGATACGTCAAACTTTGTTGCATCATTGGTGCTTGGAACCTTGTTTCAATAGACATGTCACTATGCAATGTTTTTGGGATTTTTCAAGGATAATATATGATATGCAACTAAATGCAAACTAAATAGATGAAAATGCAATCTATGGCAAGAATGCAACCTATGTTTTTGGTTGTCTTTTCAAGATTTTGACAAACTCATGAATGCAATTCTAAGAAATGAGACCCTTAGGAAATTGAAATGATGTCTAGGCCTCAAAGGACAAAAGGACCAAGTGACAAAAGGACAAAATGACAATGTCTCCCCTATATGCTTGGATACTAAGCTAGGTTTGGCCAAATGACATTGATGACAAGAAGAGAAAAAGGTTTGATAAGGTCTAGACCTCCTAACAATGACTTGGGGTTTATCAAAGATTCGGATTACTCAAGTATGACAAAACCTAATTTTTGACACTATATGCAAAGGGACAATTACTATGCAAATAACCCTAATATGATATGATAATGACCTACACTTAATGAAGAGACCTAGGGTATGCAAATATGAATGTATGACAATGATATGACTTTAATGCAAGAGGACACATGCAAATGGATGACCCTTATTGATATACAAAGGAGTATGACTTAGGTGAAACCTAACCTTGGTACTTGACAATGATTTTGCAAAATGCAAACCTAGGATGAACCTAAATCTAAGTGACATGAATGTTGAGACAAGATTTTGAAAAATGTTTGACAACCATGTTTGAAGGTGTTTTGAACTTTGTTGAATGAAATGTTCTTATGTTTAATCTTGTTTTGAGTCAATTTGTCTTGCTTTTGAAATGAGATGCAATTCAACTTTTGACAAGCAAAGAAGACAAGATATTTCAACCTAGAATCAATACAATCATGCTCATTCACACATTTCTTATGGTAGGCAAGGACATTGGGTACTTGAGAGGTAGACTTGTTATGGGATTCAAGGAGAATACATAGATGCTTGACCCCACGGGCTCCCCTCCACGACACTCACTTCTCAGGGCAGCCAAGCATCAGTCCCCATGGAGATCTCCCCATGGCGAACTTAGTATCTCTTCCAAGTATCCGAACTTGTCCTTCTCAAGCAACTAGAAGGATTTTTGGCCTCTAAATACAAGGTGTTTAATAAAGATTTATGTTAAGTGTTACTCCTTGGTGTCACCCAAGCGTGATTGAGACATTAAGCCCACCAAGATACCAAACAAATGTAGTCGCTCAAACACGATTTAGACCGTGAGGTCCTACTTAGATGTTGATATGAGAAAGAGTTCAAGGGTCATCACTTCCCAAGTAACTGCAATTCCCACGTAACCCTTCCTTCAAAGCTTTCGCCCATCAGGTATTTGTTTATAGTGAGTTAGAATGCCAAGGTATTCTAGCCGTACTCGCTTTGGGTCATTCCCTTCTCACGATTATCACTTGCTTGCAAAAGCAAATGGTCGGGAAGGCAAGCCCTCTAAAGGTGACACACAATCAAAGACATGAGCATGGTATTGAAGATCTGGATTTCTGATCACCCTAAGAAGGATGAGAGCATACTCTCCTACTCCAATGTCAAACTCAACAATGAAATCAAGCATAGATTCATTCCATCCTATTTAGAAATCACTAGGTGCCTAAATATTAATTGCAAACACAAAGTTTAGTTGTAGTCCAAGGCAACCTGCAAAACCCAAGTCATAAGTTTGATATGTTTAGTCTTTGACTATCGAACCTGCACAAAACCATGTTAGTAGTTTCATTTGTTTGTCTTTGCCATGTGTATGTCAAGGTTCTGTACAGAGAATCAGTACCAAAAAACCAAAAGGCAGAAACAGAATGCAAAACAAAACAATTTTCAAGTAAAAACACTGCTTTTTTACCTCTGTTTTTGGACTTTACACAGGCGCAGAATGCATGACACAGGCACAGAATGCTTGACACAGGTGCAGAATGTCCTTGACACAGGTGCAGAATGCTTAACACAGGCGCAGAATGCTTGACACAGGCGCAAAAGTTCCCAGAAAGCCCTGCATTACCCTGTTTCTTGGGTTTTTGACCTGCAAATCATCTCAAAAGCACTCAAAAGCATGGTTATGGGGTTAGTTCACATCGGGTTCACCAATTAATGTAGCTAGGAAATCGGAAATCATCAAAGCAAGTATCAAATTAATCATAGCTCAATCACAAAAGCTCAAATGCAATGATCAATCCTAACACACTCAAAAAAGACATGAAAACAAAACATTCAAGATTTGAAAATTAAGCAAACCAAATGCAGATTTGAATGTCTCCTTCATGTGGCTCCATTGTCCTTCTTTCTTCTTCAAATAACTTTGTTGTGGATCTCACCTACTAGTGCATGATCATGATATGAAAGCAAGTAGACAAGACGATTGCTCAAGAATACTCGAAGCGTGATTGATTCGACAAAGTGATTATTAGATAATGTGATTTATTTTTCCAATTTATAGATAAATTGGAGAAAAGACAAGATTAGCATGAAAATGATTCGAATGAAAATTCAAATCAAGAATAGCAAAATTATGACATGTGTATGACAAATTGCTATGCAAGGATTTTATGACAAGTTATGGCAAATTTATGACAAATTGCTATGTAAGGACTTATGACAAGATTTTGGAATAGAAATAGACATTTAGGAATTTAGGAGAAATTAGAAAATTAAGTTGGAAATGATGACTTGGAAATTAGAAAATTGATGCAAATTAGGTAAATTAATTAATAATTTCTCATTAATTAATTAATTTACAAAAATAGGAGGAATTAATTAGCCAATTAAATAAACATTTAATTGTGACAAGAAGACTTAGGATAAATAAATAAATTATTTAACCTAGAGGGAAAATGCCAAACAAGATTAAATGAATAAATCATAAAACCTTGGAAGATGAATTAGAAATGCAAAGACGACAATTAGGTCTTAACAAAGGATAATTGATATCGATTCGATCATGATTTTGGATTGATAAATGATTTGATTGATAAATGCACCGAGGAACAATGACAAATTGATCCAAATTGACATGATTGAAGAGGACAAGGATCAATGACAAATCGATCGTAAAACGACGAGATTGACAAGTTGATAAGAGATTGACAAGATCGACCAAAATCATGATTAAAGATTGTTATCGACAAGACCAAATTTGAAAGTGAGACAAATGAAGAATGCAGAAGAAAGACTCGATGCTCGCAAATGATAAAGACCAAGTGCGTAACATAGGAGAAATGTTAATGCGACGCAAAAACTCTAAAATGAGGCAATGCGCCAATGTTAAAGTATGATTCTGCAA
This sequence comes from Cryptomeria japonica, assembly GCF_030272615.1. NCBI lineage: Eukaryota > Viridiplantae > Streptophyta > Pinopsida > Cupressales > Cupressaceae > Cryptomeria > Cryptomeria japonica. The sequence continues at coordinate 418,239,342 of NC_081407.1, forward strand.
GCGTTGACCATTTTTAGGTGTCTACACTAGTATCTAATATTATCCCTCACAGGATCAAATCATTTTTCCATAGGTGCAGATCTTCCCTTCTCCCCAATCAGGCAACAACCAACAAACTCCTTCAAATTTGAACATATGTGGCTCAGAGACTCTAGTTTTCTTCCTCTGCTGCAAGAGTGGTGGTTAAATGCTCCCTTCCTCTATGGATCAAGGATGTTTTAGTTGCGTAAAAATCTAAATTGGTTAAAAACAAAACTAAAGTAATGGAATTCAATAGTTTTTAAAAACATTTTCAAGACTAAAGGGGAGCTTGAATCAAATATCTTTGATATTAACAATGAGATCTTGCTTCATGGTATTAATTGTCACTCTTATACTCAGCTGAAACATCTTAATCTTGAGTTAGAAAAGGTTCTACAAAGAGAGGAAATCTATTGGAAATAGAAATCAAGGGAGACTTGGTTGCAAGCAGGTGATAGAAATACTAAGTTCTTTCATTCTTCAGCTTTGATGATAAGAACTTCCAATTGTATTGCTCAAATTAATAATGGATCAGGTATAAGTCTTGTTGACTCCAAAGATATTAGCATTAAGGTTGTTAACTTCTTCTCCTGATTATTCTCTAATACTAGTTGTGTTCTAGAAATGTGGGATCATCCTGCAAATGGAAGAAAACACCTCCAACACACACATGAAACATTACATTAGAGTTAGTAATCACAAAAACATGTTAGTGAAAAAAAAACTCTCAAAATTGTTCCATGCTCTTCTATCCCTAAAGATCCTTAAGATTCAAGGTGACCCTCACTTGGAAGAGCACTTGATCTCTTTGATGTCAACCTAGAGAATGAGATTTAAATGATGATTCCAGGATCAAAATAAATGCAACTATGATCCTAGTGAATGCTAAGATGATGGTAGGAATGAAAGTTAAGGATGCAAGATGAAAAGCTAGTTATGATCAAGATGGTGGAGATGATATGAGGCTGAGTTAATTACAAATTGAAGATTATGATGAGCTAATTAAGCTAGATGAAGATGAAAAAGTATGTAATTGATATGCAATTTAGGCTAAATGATCTAAAACATAATGCAATTAAGCTAAATGCTATGATGCTAATGCCAAAAGACTTAGATGTTTGAATATGACAAATGAGCTCCTTGATAACTTGCAAAATGACTATAATTTGGATGCACAAGATTGGGATCCTTGAATTGAAGAAATGAGCTCTATTTACAGGCAAAATAGAGAAATGGATGGTTGAGATTGAGTAATCTCAACAAGGGCTAGGATTGAAAGTTATCATTCCATGGGAGAGATTCAATCAAATCCCAAGTTGACAAAGGTCACCTTGAGAGGGCTTGAGAGGATGCTAAACAAGCATTAGATGCTAAGAAAGCAATTAGGGATAACCACAAGGAGTGACATCATTGGATAATGTCATTAACTAGGGAGGCATTCTATTACCCAAGAGGTAAACTCTTGTGTAACATGGGAAAATGGTTAAAGGGACAACCATCATGGCTAAGGGGTGTGGGCTTGTAAGAGGCATTAAATTCCCTTTGAAGACTTTGGAGGCTAACTTGCCTAAAGAAGAAAACCACTAGTGGTTTATATAAGAGCCTTACATGTTTGGAAAACTCAACAAGTTAACTTGTTGAAATAGACAAAGTCATAAATGCATTTTGAATACTTTCTTCCAAATTTGGAGAAGTGACTCCCCCAAATTTAGGGAAAGGACATGATTAAGAGATTAGACATGATTAGGATGGGATTATGAGGTTTCTAGAAGGATGATTAGGGGAATAATGGAAAATTTAGGATTTTGCAAGTGGGTGAGGAAAATAGGTATTTTAGCAAATTCAAATGATTTAATTTAGCCAAAAGGCATGCAACTTGCATTTGTAGGATTTTGCAAGTGGGGGAACTATTCACAAATAAATAATGATTTATTTATCTGCAAAGAGAATTTTCAATTAAATTTGAATTTAATCAAAAGGGGGAAAAAGGATTTTAAATAAGATTTATTCAATCAAATGGCTAAGGGTACTTAATCAAACCTTGGTTTAATTAATAGGTTAGGCTAGAAGAAGGAGATTTAATCGAATCTTAATTTTATTAAAAGGTCAATTAGAAGAACAGGGATATTAATTAAATCTTAATTTAATTAATTGGAAGAATTAAGGATAACTAAGTGAATAAAATTCACTTAATTCATTGTGCAACTTTTAGGTGTCTACACTAGTTATGATGACAATGTAGATAACAATCATGTAAACTTATTAAATCACATCCCTTCATTTGTCAGTAATCATGATAATTTGGAATTGATGAAACCTTTTTCTCTTGATGAAATTAGAGGTGTAGTATTTTATATGCAGCTTAATAAGGCTCCAAGACTGGATGGTTTCTCAGTTATTTTCTTCCAAAAATGTTGGGATTTTATGGGTACAAACATTTGGAAACTAGTTGAAGAATCTAGGAAAAGTGACAATATGTTAAAACAATTCAACACCACTCTCATTGCTTTAATTCTAAAAGTGCCAAATCCTTCCACTTTTGTAGACTTCATGCCAATTTCTCTATGTAATACCATCTATAAGATTGTATCAAAAGCAATCTCCATGAAACTAGCCAAGCTTATCTCAAAAAGTGTCTCTCAACAGCAAGGTGGTTTTGTGCTGTGGGAAGGAGACAATGAAAGGTGCTCTAGTAGCCCATGAAGTGATCCATTCACTATATTCTCATAGAATGTAATCAATGATAATCAAACTAGACGTGATGGAGGCTTATAATAGGGTCAATTGGTCCTTCTTGCACCAAGTTCTTCTCAGATTTGGCTTCTCCAAATGTTGGTGTAAATGGATTATCTCTTGTCTGTCGAGGGCTAAATTCTCTGTTATGGTGAATGGGCAACTGGCTAGCTTCTTTGCCTCATCCCAAGGTGTGTGTCAAGGAGATCCTCTATCTCCCTCGCTATTCATCCTTATGGTTGAAGCCTTAAGCTGGAAAATCTCAACATTGCACTCCCTTCATATTTGGAAAGGGGTGATGATTCCACGAACACAAATGTCGACAACTCATACTCTGTTTGCGGATGATATAATGTTGTTTGGGGAAGCGACTACTAGAGAGGCTAAAAATATTAAAAAAACTTTGGAATTATATTGTGCAATCTCTGGGCAGAAAATTAATGCTTCTAAATCAAAGGCCTTCATTATGAATTGTTCCTCAAATTTGGCAAATAAATTATCTGTTTTACTTGGCTTCAAATCGAGTTCACTTCCTTGTAAGTACCCAAGGATCCCTCTTTTTGTAGGTACTAATAAAGGATTCTTTTGGTCTGACATAGTATCTTCAATTAAGAGCAGGATAACTTCTTGGAAAAACACTTGCCTCTCATTATCAGGTAGAATTCTATTGATCAAAACAGTGTTGGAGTCAATTCCAAATTATGTCATGTATGTTCTGCCCATGCCGAAGATGATTAAAGAAGATCTAGAATTGTTACTTTAAAAAATAATGTGGAATGGTAACAAAAAAGCCAAAAATAAAGTTCATCTTGTAGCCTGGGATAGGGTATGTTCTTTTAAGATTTTTGGTAGTGCAGGTATCCACAACTTTGAGGAAAGAAAATTAGCCTTGGCTAGTAAGTTAGCATGTAAGCTATACAAAGAGCCACATTCGGTTTGGGCCTCCATCATTAGAGCCAAGTATTTGGACTCTGAGGAACCGGAAAGAATCTTCACCATTTTAGACCCCCCCCCCTTTGGCTCTCAAATGTGGAAGTTTATGTTGAAATGTGGGGAAATTTTCTTACCAAATCTATCTTGGGTGATTCACGATGGCAAATCTTAAAGATTCTGGAAGGATTCTTGGAATGGTCACCCTCCTCTAGGACATTTCCAAGGTATAGAAGACTTTAAAGTTGCTTTGAAATCCTCTTGGAGTATTTTGGTCACAGACTAATTTCAGTGCTCTTGGGTAGATGGTTCTTGGCTAGTAAAATGGAAAGATTTCTTAGATATTGCTACTCCCTGTCCACAAAAATAGATTTTAATGCAAGAATTGTGCAAGTGAGATATCCATTTTAATAACTCTATGGATGAACTTATTTGGCTACCCTCCAGTACTATATCCGATACAGTTAAACAGGGGTACAAAACTATCCTCAACACAAATCTGGATGTTAAAATAAAGGGGCTTTTCTTTCTGTTGGTCAGGGGTTGGTCTCCACAAAGTAGGAATATTTGCTTGGTTAGCTCTAAAATACAGATAGTGGATCATCTCCTTCTCAACTATCCTTTTACACAAGACTGTTGGAATTGGGCCCTTTACAAACTAAAATGGGAATCTCCATTACAATCAAAATTGAGGGTATTTTTTTATTTGTGACTACAACTATTTGGAGACTCTTTCTTCTCATCGATCTGGTAAGTCATCCCAACTCTTATTATATGAAATATATGGCGGGAAAGAAATAGACGTATATTCAGAAAGGAGTCTAGCAACCTTCAAGAGGTAATTTACAAAATCGATTTAATGTCTCAGGAGTGGTTAATGATCATACAATGATGATTAAGAGATTTGATTCTCAGTTTATGTCTTGGAATAATAACATCCTAAATGAATGGAAAATTATAAAACTTCCCTTCAAAGGAAATATTTTGCATAACTCACTCAAAAAACTGAATATAAAGGAGATAATATGGAGATCTCCTCAACCAAATTTTTGCAAATTGGAATGTCGACACTACTTCCAAAGGAATTCCTGGTATCTCAAGTATAGGATGTGTATTAAGAGACCACAAAGGCAATGTCATCAAGGCTGGTAAAGCTAGAATTCAAGATGGGACTAATAACATAGCCGAAGCACATACACTCCTCTTTGGAATCGAAATTGCTAAGGAGGAAAAAATTCAAAAATTGGCTATTGAAGGAGACTTCATGAATATCATCCCATCAATGAAAGGGTATCACTCTCCAAAATGTAGGACATATTATACCATCCAAGAATTCATATTTTTAATGAAAAATATTCAAAATTTCCTAATCTCTCATTGCTACAGAGAGGCTAATAGAGTGGTTGATTGTCTTACAAATCTTGGATGCAACCTTCAAGAAGGTAATCTAATATTGTCACCTGAGGATGTGTTATAGAATGTTGAGCTTCATAAACTAATCAAGAGGATGAGTCATTTGAAGTTGTTTCATCTTCCATCTGACAAAGTGTCTGGATTTCTCCTTCTTTGTTTCAGTGGTCTCTCTAAATTAAAATTGGAATCCTGAATCATGCATAGCATTTCCTCTGATTGTTGTGAGCAATATTTTATTTTCTAACTTGTGTGAATTTTTTTAAGTGTGGCATTCTCCCTTGGCCTCTTGCTTTGGCGACTCCAAACTTTGTGTTTGTATAGAGGTCTTTCATATTTTTCCTCATCTTGTGTGGTCACATTCCTCTACATCAATCCATCTCACACATGTTTCTAGCTTTGGTGAATTATGTTGAGTGATTGTGATGAATATGGAGTACTTGCGACCTTGCCCTTTTATATGTATATCATGTTAAAATGTTTCACAAGTATCTTATTAATTGTGGATTAGGGGCCACTTTGTCCTTTGCGATCATGTCTTTTCATGTTTATGGATAGGAGGTGCAAGTGTTTCATCTTCTCTATTTCAGATTACCTCACTTGAATGTACCACCCACCTTCCCCATGTGTTTTGCTTGGTTGGCTCCCTTTTGAAGTTTGATGTTCTGGTGCGGTGCAGTCTTTCTTGATGTTCACATGTACTATTATGGGACACTTGGTTCTCTATGGTCCTCCTTGGAGTGCTTCATGGCAGTCTCTCACAAATGATGATAAAATTGGTTTTATTGCAAATTAATCACATGTGCCACAGGCCTTTATATCTGAGGAATGGATTGCTTCTTTTCCAAGTTTGGTTTCTCTAGCTTTTTGTGGTTATGGTGACTAGAATTTCTTTGTAGGGTCATTTTCATAATGTTTGGCCCCAAGGATTTGCGCACTTGTTATCTCTGCAAGATGTGTTTGCAATTCCATGTTGAAATGTTCATTGGGCTTTGCATCTATTGCTGGGAGGTAGCACTTCAAATCTAATATGATTTTGTGGTGAGAAGATCAATGTGATTCTATTATGTCTCGGTGACATTGGCCAGAGAAGTGACTTCTGTGAAGCCACACCTTTATCTCTCATATCCTTGGTGCATCATAGGATTGTATTTTGGCATTGAACTGGTCAACTTGATGTGTATATGGATTTGTTTGGGTGACTTCAGAGTTCGACTTCAGTTTGATGAGATTATGGACCTGTTTGGGCATCATTGAATTGTGCATCGCTTGTTGTGTTGCCTCTTTTTTGTCTCATCGATCTTGTTTGTCACATAAATTAAGGTGTTTCTTTCAGTGGTTCTTTGGTGTGATCTTGGCAAAAAGACCATTTCATCGTGACCTTGTAGTTCAACAAGACCCGTCATGCCAGTTGACGAAGTCACTTTGTCTTGATGATGTGCTTGATTTCGGTGGGATAATGCTAGGGTCTTGGCAAAAGTGTTCATTTCATAGTGATAAATTGGGAGTCTTTTCGATAGGTGTCTCTTGTCACTATGACTTCAGATTTTAGCGAGACAAAATGAGCAGTTATTCGATGTGATGGTTCTCCCCGATATCGTCAAGACTTTTGTGAAGTCTTTGCAACATAATAAGATTTTGTTGGGACATTTGATGTGTCATGGTGACATGTTGTGATTTCGTTGTGACAACAAGGTTCATCAAGACTTGCCAAGGAGACTACTAATATTGTGCCCTTTGGTCGATTAGCTTGCTTTGATGTGATAGGGGGCTCATCTTGGCGATAAGTTGCTTTTGGTATAACATTCTTGTTCGACAAGACATTTCATATGGCTTGCCGAAGTGAATTCCTTTACCGATGAAGACCATGTCGATGAGACTTCTGTGGGATCTTGGTGACAATTATTGGTTTTTGATGTGACTTAAGACTTCGGTGAGACATGTAATGTGACAACCAAAGGCATGTTTTATGCCAAAAAAGAACATGTTGGTGAGGATGTTGTCTTGGAAAAAAAATTAAGAATTCATGGGGATCAAAAGCGAATTTGAACTATTTTTCTCATCTGTTTGGCGGTGGTTTACTCAAGTTGGATCTGGCCTAGAGGATTCTCTTCACTTAGATTGCAATCGGTACGAGCCATTCACGAGCTCTTTTTGACAGCCATGGGGATGTTTAGTATATCTGTTGATCGAATTTATGTTGTGACAGTATGTAGCCATCAAATTGTGATAGTAGTTTCCTCATACTAGAGGTTTCGGGTTCCAACCTCCTCATCTTGCATTTTGACTTTGTCAGCTTTAGTGTTGGGTTCTTTTTGTGCTTCTCGTCTACCATCTTTTTTGTTGTAATCATGGCTCTACACTCCTAGTGGATGTAGGAGTTCTATTTTGTAAGTGCTAACATATATAGGGGCATTCTATTTTCTCGTGCCTTTCGGGTTAAAGTATTGTAATGTATCTATATCTAAGGGAAAGGTTGAATTTTGAATTGCTAATGTTGGGTTTGGGATTGAGTTAATGGAATTCTAGGGTGGAATTATTTTTGGGTTCAGTTGTTGAATTGGTTTCTCTCCTTCAACATTGCATTATTCCTATTGTAGTCTTATATTTTCTCTATCTAATATATATTATGGGCCTTGGCCCTTTGCCTTTAATTTTATTTTTATTTTTATAATAAAAAAATTCTTTTTAAAAAATTAAAATTTAGAAATTATTTTTAATGATAAATTAATTATTAAGAATTTGTTGTTGATAATTATATAAATCTTAAACATCAAAAGAATAAATACCCATGACAAAAAGTAAGATTGCAAAGAAAAAAAAGCTTATATATTAAACAATATACTTTTTGGTGTTAATATCACTTGATTTTTAATTATATATCTTATATATATATTTTATTTATATTAAATTTGAATAAACATGCATATTTAATTTTTTTAATTTTTGTTAATATGCTTAATAATTTAAATTATATTAAATTAAAATATCATTTATAATAAAAATCAACTTCAAAATTTACTTCAAATATTTTCTATTTAAAAAAAAATAACATCAAATATTGTTCTTTATTACCATTATTTGTAGAAATAACCATTTATTATACTATAATATGTTTTATAAAAATATTTGACTATTTTTTAAAATGGAGTAAGCTCTTTAGAAAATCTTGGAAATGTTAAACGCACTTTTACTTAAATTCATTTTCCATTGGGGTTTGATGGGAGGTGAATTTGTGTATGTAAATGTGCCTTAGGTCTATCACCCAAAGATAAGTTAACAAGTTCAACACTGTCTTTTTATGTCGTACATGTGTTTTCAACCACAAAAAAATGGAGGAAGTGACGAGGCAAAACAGAGACGATTTGATAGATGACAAACGACATGAACGGATTTTCTAGCATAGACTTTCCCTGACGGCATCAATTTTTTGGGCAACCAAGCTAATAAGGAGTGGCGAGGAAAAAAGTAGGAATGGCAAGTGTCAAAATGGAGAATCCATCATGCAGTAAAATAGGGATGAGAAAGTGCTTCCAAAAAAAGGGGTCTATAAGAGCCAAATAAGCTTTATCCAATCACTGAGGAGAAAATTATTTTTTGTAAATTATAAAGTTAAAAATATGCATCTAATCTTTACAATAAGTAAATAAATTTATTACAGAAAAAACATTTCCTTGCAATTGGTTGAAATAAATATTTTTAATAACTAGTTAACCAATAAATAAAAAATTAGTGCAATAGTATTGCTTAACGACAAGTACTAATAAGCACAATACAATCTTGCACGGGTTATTTTTATTGTAATAATTTAATGTGTAAGAGTTGGTATAAGAATGTATATATTTGATTATGATTCTTTGTTTTAAGCAATTTAGATCTAACATTCAAATATCAGTTCTAAGTTTGATTCAAAATTGTTCATAAGATTGATCTTTATATTTCTCAATTCAGTTTTAATTATAGATTCAAGTTGACTTGCTTTCAACTAGTCATTCTTGTTGGCATTGTGTTGTCATTGATGTCAATCAGTATAGCATGTTACCGTATAGCAGGACAACTGGTATGGGAGGATAGTTGATATGTTGTCAGTGTTATCAATCGGTAGTGTGGACAGTGAAGCCAATAGGTAAGCCAGTTGGAGTAATCGGTTTACATGTCAATGTTGGGAAGAAGGAACCGGTTAGTGAGTATGCATGTTGATGTTGAACAAGCATGGTAGTGTAGTGTCATAAAATTGCACATCCTGGAATTTTAACCATATTTGAGATCCTCGCCTTGGCGATGACATCTCCTCCCTAACCGAGACCTATTTTTGCATTTCCAACCCTTCACTCTTTCTCCTTCATGACCTATGTCTGCTCTAGACCATGTCTGGGCCCCAAAAAAGGTAGGACAGGGGCGTGGCGCCCCTGCCCCCCCTAGTACAGTGGTGTGGCGCCCTTGTTCCCACCTATTAAGGTGGCCCTATGTCAGGTTTGCCCAATATCCTATGCACAATTTGTCTTCGGGGTTTGCAATTCCTCTTTGTCGACCTTTGATGGTTGGAAATTAATCCTTGAGGCATGTATAAAAAGGAATTCAATACCCTCATTCAAGGATGGATGGAGGATAGATGAAAAACACATGATAGGGGATAATAGGCACAAGGAGAAGATACAATATTTCAAGGTCATCATCAAGCATTCAAGCATTGAAGTCTTCTTCATTCATCCATGAGAGCAACATTACAACATTCATTTGCAAGCATGTGTGTGTGTTAGGGTTTTATCATGTTACATTCCATTTCATATAACATTTGTGGTCACATTCAAGAAGCAAAGCAATCATCATCAACAAGTTGCAGATCTACAAGGTATACATTTCCATTGTTTACATTCAAGCATCTGCAATTACTTTCTTTCAAGGTTGATTCCTCAACTGGGGTTTGACTGAGGCAAACCCCTATCCACAACCATTCCCCCTCTCTTTTCTGTGTGTAGGTTGCAGGTTTCCAGCTGTAATTGCAGGTTTGGGCTTCATTTGCAGAGATGGAAGAACCCTTTTTGTTTCACGGATTTTGTGGTGGACCATGTACATTCCCGCCACGATCTTGATGACTTTTCTCCAAATTTGTAGGGCAAATCCGCATCAGTCTAATTAGCTCAGATCCAAAGTTACAACGCGATCCCGAACTGGTAGCTCCTCATTTCACTCATTTCCATATAGTCAACAAGTCAACTTTCTCATTTACAAAAGAGGGTAAATCACACTTCAATCACTTGCAATCCACTCATAATTCACATCCTTGTTTCCCTCAGATTTGGATCTAGCAGATTCAAGCCCCTCTTTTGAATGTAAATTTCATCCCAAGTGAAAATCATCCTAGTGGCTTCCTTTCTCTCTCCTAGGTGGGGAGTCACTAGGATCCAATTTTCCACTTTACATTTTGGTGAACCCAACGTCTTACACATTAATTTTGATTTCTCATTTTTAGATCTGATTAATTGCAATTTGAATTTCAAATTTTCATTCTCAAGTTTGATCTATTTGCAAATTTTAGAGGTTAATTTTTTCATTTTGAGAAGATTAAGCTTGTGAGGTGTAAAATTTTAAATTGCTTATTTCAGGTCTAATTCTTATTTCAAAATTGTAATTCAAATCTGTCTCTTTATTCTGAAAATTCAGTGGTTAAATCATAAAACCCTAATTTTTAAGATATTTTCATTTTCGACCTTTGACTACAATTTTGACCAATCTAGACATCTCCAAATCAGTTGTTTTTTTGGATTCCGCATTAAAATCATAATCTCTATCATCCTTGAAATTTTTTGAAAAAAAGTTGGTTGGAGCGTGTTTGCACTCCCACCACGGTCCTCGACTTTTTTCCCAAAATTTCAAGAGATGGAGTTGACTGTATTTTTCTGTTCAGATCCAGAAAATCAGTGTACTTTCTCAATTTTAACACTCTCTAAGGTTAAACACAAATTCAAATGTCATCAAATTCACATCTTAAAATTAATTTTCATAAAAAGGTCCTAATTTTAGATCTGTTTTTTCAACAAATTCAGATTTCACTTAAGAGACTTTTGATGGCAATTAATAAATTGGATTTACTTGCTCTTTCACATGTGATTACATTAATTTTTGCATATATTTATCATGTATCGGATAAGAGTTTCTTCCATTTCCTGTTGCTTCTCTTTCTTCATAGCACTTGGTCATATTGTGTTGTTAGGATTTCCAAATTATTAGATCTCAAAGCTCTCATATATCATTTATGTTGCATTATGGCGATGTTGTTAACAACATATATTTTATATGTTAATCATCTTAAAGATTTTGTAGATCCTAAACCTAGAGATCCTAATCTTTGTACCTCTCCTAGGGTATCTTGTGTGAAAGAAATAAGATCTAATGCTTTACCCAATGATCTTTCTACAAGAGAGCAAGCATTGGAAATTAATATGGATCCATCTTCTTCTTCTACACATACCCTTGAGCAAGGGTGACAATATGAAAACATCAACATTCTTACATCTTTAGATCCTCCTTATTCTCCCAAGACCTATCTTCAACATCAAAGTCTATGTAGGGAGGATGATGTCATGCATTTTATTCATGACCTTTCTCCTCGCATAGAAATCACTAAAAATGAGCTTTTAGATGATGAATATGTGCTTCCCCAATCTTCCAAAAAGGATAAGCTTGATAAAGGCAAAGATATTTTCATTCCACATGATACTCCTCCTTCATCTATAAATCCTTTTCTATCACCTTACACATCATATTTCAAATAAATTCATGATCGTGTTCCTCCATCTAGTCAATTGCAACATTCTTATAGTTGTGCCTTTCATATAATTACAAAATAAGGTTTTAAAGGACAAGGAATTAGGAAATTTGAGCATGGAATCCATGCCCCTATAAACCCTCCTACACAAACTACTACAAGAGGCCTACGAAGTGGTACCCCTCTTTCTATGGACAAATTCCTTAGGCTTAAAAACTTTAAAGATTACCTTCAAAAACAACAAATCAAGAGAGTCCGCAATAATGCTTTTTCCTCAAAGCATCCTTTTTGTTCATTTCATCAAACCCATGACCATAATGCTGATGATTGCCCTAATTTTCAAAAATCTATTCAAGATGGTATAGAAAGTGGCAAAATTAGAATTGTGGATAATGAAACTCCTTCTTCTAACAAGCCTTCTTCTTCATGGGAAGATGATGTTTACCATCCTGATAGATTAGCTACAAGAATCTATTGGAGGTTGAAATATGACAAGAACATTTCCTTTCCTCCTCAAAATAAAAACAAAAATCTTAAGCAAGTGAAAGGTATTGAATATTTCATTTTTCATGATTTATATTCACATTCTATTGGAAAATATTATGCATTTAAGAAATTTGTTCAACTACAATATGATCTTGCACACATTTGTCTCATAGAAGATCTATTTGTATTTCTTGGTAAAAACATTGTGCCTTAGCACTTATTTTCCCTTCATGTTGCTCTTCACCTTATGGCATAATTAGCCCATTTAACGAGAGCTCTTTATCATTAGTGGTGGTATTGTTTCACTTTGGGGCAACAACATGAAGTCATTAGAATCAAAACTGGGGAAGTGGAAACAGAACATTGTTTATGAAACAATCCCCTTCGCCTGTTATCATTGTAAAAAAGTCGGACACTGGGCTAAAAAATGTCCCTCTAAAGAGGATAAACCCCATACCCAAACTAAGGTTTGGAAAAAAGTGGACAAGCCACTAAAAGTTCGGGATTCCAATGACCCTAATCAGGAGAAGTGATCCCAGATAGTAAGTGTGGAGGAAGAAATCACTAGTGAAGTGGGTAATGAACCAAAGATTCAAATGTTGGAACAGGGTGTTGTACACAAAGAAAAAGGCAACACTCAGCAAGAGGATCAAAAAGAGGACAAGACAGAGGTAGAGAAAATAGATAAACATCCCATAGATAATAAAGAGGAAGGAGATAACTTCAACCTTGTCTCAAAATCTCAAGATCAAGATAAAGAAATAGACTGGTTCCAAGAAGCCCAACCTGATACCATTTTGGGCCAAGGGCTATTGGAAATCTCATTAACCATCCCAACAAAGGGAAAGTTGGCTTATTCAGAGGAACAAGATCCAAAATGGGGAGATGAAGAGGACATAAAAAAGGCACTGGGGAAGAATGAATCAAAGCAGGGGGACGAAGAAGTTGCAGAGGATAAAAGAAAGAACAAGCAAAAGAAAAAGAATAACAATAACCCAGTAAATAGTACGCTGGCTAGAAACACCAGAAGCAGGCTTGGTGATGTGGGAGCGCAACACACTTCTCCAGGAAGACACTCAAATGCCAAAAAAAGAACATTGGAAACAAGCAGGAATTTAGCAAATGGTACCCAAAGAACCATCTTTGAGGCAGGTGTTTATAAAAATCCATGAAAATCATCTCCTGGAATATTAGGGGACTTAATAGTCCTCACAAACATAATTTAGTTAGAAACATGATTAGAGACAAAAACCCTGACATATTTTTGATTCAAGAAACTAAGATGGTGAAAGATAAAGTTGAAAGTTTGAATATTTTCAAAAATGGAGGAGTCAGCAGAGGTAGTTCAGAAGGTGCCTCGGGAGGAATTGTTACATTCTGGAACAAAAACAATATAGAAGGAGAGGTGTTAATTCAGGACAACAACATGGTCTGTATTAGATTTAAGCACATTAAGAATTGTACTACGTGGGTCCTAACAAATTTTTATGCTCCTAACACTAAGACTGGATGAAGCGAGATGTGGAGATATCTTACTAGGTTGAGAAGAAGATTTGCTGAGGACAGCTGGATAATTATGGGAGATTTCAACACTCCCCTGAAGGAAAATGAAAAAAAGGGAGGGAGTCATGCTAATCTGGATAGCAGATTGGACCTAATGGACTTTATAAACAATAATGCCATTCATGATCTAGAGTTACAAGGAGTCAAATACACCTGGACTAATCGAAGAAGTGGTGAGAATTTGATTTAGGTCAGATTGGATAGAGATCTACTTTCCTTAGATTGGTTTAATCTTCATGAATGTTCTTTATCTTCTCACATAAGGGCAGGATTAGATCATTACCCTATAACCTTAACGGCTGAAGTAAAAAATAGAAGGAGACATTTCCCTTATAGATTTGAAAAAATGTGGACTAGACACCCAGATCTGGAAAGTAAGATTAAGGATTGGTGGTAGGTTAGTATTGAAGGCAATGCCATGTATAAAGTGGTCAAAAAGCTAAAGAATGTTAAAGATAATGTCAAGAAGTGGAATAAGGACTACTTTGGGAACATCTTTACCTCAAAAGCATCGACCCTCTTAGAACTCAAGGAGATCTAGGATGAGATACAACACAATGGTTATACCTATATGTCTAGAAATACTGAAGATGCTATTCTGATGAGATATCATGAAATAATAGCTAAAGAGGAAACCTACTGGAAACAAAGATCGAGAAATGTCTGGTTAAAGGAGGGGGATAGGAACACTAAATACTTTCATATGTCCACACTCAGAGATAAGGCCATAAATAGAATTGTACAGATTAAAGTGAATGGCAGATGTGTTGAAGATGATGATTCCATGAGCAAGGCTGCAATGGATTTTTTCTCTAATCTACTTGCTAAGGATTAGAATCTGAATAAACAAGCCCAAAGGAAACTTCTTGAAATTATACCAACCATTCTGGGGGAAGCTCACAATGACCGTTTAACTGCCATTCCCTCCCATGATGAAATTTTGACAGTTGTTAAGTCCTTTGAGGGCAGCAAAGCCCCTGGTCCGGATGGCTTTCCCATGTTCTTCTTCCAAATGTACTGGCATATTATTGAAGATGATGTTACCAGAGTTGTGAAAGAGTTTTTTGGTGCTAGAAATTTTTTGAAAGAAGTTAATGGTACTTTTATAGCTCTTATACCCAAAAAGATGGGGGCTGATTCAGTGGATCTTTTCAGACCTATAAGCTTATGCAACTCTGTCTACAAGATTATCTCTAAGGTCCTTACTTCTAGAATTCTCAATCTGCTTCCTTCCATTATATTGCCCCAGCAAAGTGGTTTTGTCCCGGGAACGCAAATTTTGGACTCTATCATCTCTGTTCATGAAAATATCCATTCTCTGGCCTTTTCTAAAAAAGAAGGTTTTTTTTCTGAAGCTTGACCTTTCTAAAGCCTATGATAGAGTGGATTGGGATTTTATGATGGATGTTCTTTCAGCTTTTGGTTTTAATCCTAGGAGTGTTGGACTTATCAGGCAACTTGTTTCTTCGGCCACTTTCTCTGTGCTAATAAATGGCTCCCCCTCTCCTTTCTTTAAAGCCTCAAGAGGTCTCAGGCGAGGGGACCCCCTATCTCCAGTGATCTTTATCATCATGGCGGAATGTTTGGGGAGATGTATTGGAAAACTGGTTGAGAAAAGGGAGTTTTGTGGTTTGAAACCTTCTTCGGCAAATCAAATATGCTCTCATCAACAGTTTGTTGATGATTCTATAATAATGGGAAAAGCCATTGTGAAGGACACTAGAAGACTAAAAAAGATTTGGATATCTATGGAGAGGCTACTGGTCAGCTTATAAACTGGTCTAAAAGCTTTGTTTATTTTATCAATACCCCAGAGAGAATGAGGATTAAAATTAGTAACATTTTGGGTGGCCAAATTGGTAGCTTGCTTGCCTCCTATTTGGGGCTCCCTTTAGGTCAAGATCCTCCAGATACCTTTTGGGGAGCCTTGGTGGATAAATTCCATAAAAAGCTGTCTAGATGGAAGGGAGCTCTACTTAGTCAAGCAGGTAAGGTTCAAATGTTAAAAACCACTCTTCAAAGTATCCCTCTCTATGCCATCAGTCTGTTCAGGATTCCTACTAAGTATGCTGAGGCCATTGAAAAAATACACAGATCCTTTTTATGGACAGGGGTTGAGGAGAAGAAGAGAATAAACTTAATTGTTTGGGAGAAGGTCTGTAAGCCTATGAATAAAGGCGGTCTGAGCCTTAGAAGAATAAGAGACATAAATGAATACCTTATGGCTAAGTAGATTTGGAGAGGATATAGAAATCAAGGAGAGTGGAAAAAAATATGGGACAACAAATATAAAAGCCAATGTGCAAATCTTCAAAGTTTCCTCAAAGTGGAGATTATTCCAATTGGATCCAATATTTGGAAAAATATCTCTAGGACTAGAGACTTAATTATCAAAGGTACAAAATGGAAGTTGGGGAAAGGGAATCTTATTCAGTTCCAGGAGGATCCTTGGATTATGGAGATCCCTTTAAATGAAAACCTAGAGTGGAACAAATATCAGAACCAATGCAAGGAAAGATTTGGAACCAAGGTGGAGGATTATTGGAAAGATGGACAATGGAAAGACTTATCTCAAGTGGATCAGTTTTTGGGTAGTTTGAACAAAGTCATGAACTCAATGGTGAGGATTGAAGAAGAAGACCAGTTAATTTGGAAACTCACTTCTAGTGGTACTTTTACTGTGGCATCTCTTTATCATCAACAGTACAATAACATGGAAAGTCCTTGCTAGGATAAAGCATGGGTGAAAGGCCTTACCCCCAAGATCAACATTTTCTTTTGGATAGCCCTCCAAGACAAAATTCTTACAACAAAGAATATAAGAAAAAGAGGTATCAGCATACCAAGTTTCTGTATACTCTGTAAGCAGAATGAGGAGACAATAAATCATATGCTCTTTCATTGCCCCTTCTCAGCTGATGTTTGGGGAAGTTGTCTGGATCAATTCAATATCAGTTGGAGCTTTCCCAACTTGATTCAGGAGATTTTCAAGTCATGGCATCATCCTTCAAAAAATAGAACCACTACCTTGCTATGGAGAATTGCTTTACCACACATATGATGGGGTATATGGAAAGAGAGAAATGATAGGATTTTCAGAGAAAAGTATACTAAGGCTAACATTGTGTTTGAAAAAATAAGAAGAAGCATAGTGGAAAATATGAATATTATAGGTGGTATTGATAATCCTAACACTAAGGAGGATCAATTTGTCTATAAAAAATGGAGATTAAAAGCTCAAGAGAGTATCCAGAGTAACCCTAGAGAGGGAGTGATATGGACCAGCCCACCTAGGGGATGGATGAAAATCAATTTTGATGGGGCCTCTAAGGGAAACCCGAGGGTTGCAGGATGTGGAGTGGTCCTAAGGGATGAATGGGGAATATGTAAAATCATAAAATGTATTCCTATAGGAAATCAGACCAACCATGTTGCCGAAGCCATGGCGGCTTATCATGGGATTATCCTTGCCAAAGAAGCCAAATGCACTAAAGTTTGGTGTGAAGGAGACTCCTTAAACATTATCAATTGTTTAAATATGAAATTCTTGCCGTCATGGTCGATTAGTAATGCTATTAAAGCAACAAGGAAAATCAGCGAAGAGTTTGAAATGTGTGTTTTTACACATGTTTATAGGGAGGCCAACTCTTGTGCTGATTGGGTAGCCAACCTGGTTTGCCAATCGAGAGACATCATCACTAGTTATGGTGAAAAGGAGATTGCAAGTGAAATGAAATCCTTGCTCAATCAGGACCGAAGCTATACAAGGCAACGTGATACTTTTAATCATTATTTCTAATGACCTTTCCGCCTTTTTGGATGCAGGGCTTGCTTGAAGATAATGAGCTATTAAATAGGTGTCATATCATCATTATTTGGCACAGATTATGGGCGCTCTTACAGAATAACCACAGAAACCAAAGGAAGAGTTATCAAAATGAGAGAAGGAATTGCAAGGAAGGTGCTGGAAAAATGGGAGGAAACAAGAAGAGATTTGAACTTGCATCCTACTCTGAATGGAGAAAGAACGAAGAAGTCTGGAGTATCCTTCAGCAGGGGGGGGCTCAATGTTTTCATGGAATGACTGAATGGGAAGGACCCCACAATTACCAGCTACTTCATCAAGAACTGGAAAAATGGAAAAGTTCTGATTGGATCACATATGATGAATGTGGACGAAGAGGTTATTGCTGAGGCCATGGGGATGACTACTGAGGGTATGAAATTTTACAGGGACGGAGGGATATCAGATAAGGTTGCAGATAAGTTTCCTGTTACAGATGGTGAGAGAAGAAAGATGATCAAAATTGACAACTCCTACCACTCCCTGAAGAGAATTTGCAGGCCATGGAGGTTTTTCTTATTTGCTTCTATTGAATATATTACCTTAGATGGTAGGTTTACCAGGGCTTATGGGCATCACTTCGTCCTTCTTAACCATTTCCGTCATGGTGAAAGGGTTAGCCTTCCCTATTACCTTGCCTGTTCAATGGATCATACTATAAAGGAGATCCAGAAGGACCCTAAAGGCGATCATGCCCTCCACCAGGGGCTCATGGTCCTGGTTTATAAAATGCTAAAGGGGAAGTCCATTGAAAAGCCTATTAAAGGCAAAAATGCTAGAGATGAGACTACGGAAAGTAAGGATAGTGGTTTCAACTTTGATTCTAAGACCGAGGGAGAGTCGGAAGAAACTAGAAAAAAAGGGAGGATTAGGGATAAGAAGAGGAGGATTATTGTGGAATCTGAAATGTCGGACTCTGAAACTGATTCCCTTGAGGAAAAACCTGTCAAAAAGAGGAAAGGGAAAGTCTCTGGAAAGAAGGCTCAGAAAAAAAAACACTAAAAAGGGTAGCAATTCTGATCTCAATTATGTTCTAGTTGAGTCTGAGGAGGAGGATGATGATAATAAGAGGATTGATAGTCAGGACAAAGAAGGGGAGGGTAACCCGGTTAAGGATAATTTGGAAACTGTGGAGACCGTGAAAACCACTAGACTGCATAACAAGGAAAAAGGGGGTCAAAGTGATAGTGGTGACAAAGATACCATTAAGGCTTTCTGTGAGACCATCAGTACTTTGGTGAAGGATATTAATAGTTTGAAAATAGATACACAAGCCATGGCAAGAATTACAGTTGGTGACAAGCCCTTGGCGGAGCATGTTAAAGAGTTAGTGGTCGTTCTGCATAATGCGCAAGCTATTGAATGTATGGTTGGAAAAATCTTAGCCATGGAGAAAAAGGTCAATGAGATGGGAGACAGAAAGGAAATGGACAACAAATTGAAAGATTTTGGCAGCAGAATTGACAAGATGGAGCACAATGTCAAGCAACTTGCTGATCAAAATTTCCAAATTCTTAAATCTTTGGTGGACAACATGAATATCTTCATCAACAGGTACGAGAACAATGCAGAGAAGGAAGGTGATAAAGAGCAGGTGAACAAGAAGGGTCATGAAAGGAGGACTAGAGCCAACACAAAGAATAAGGTCGACATCAAAGGTCATGAGTTGGAGGATATGAAGACCTCGGCGAACAACATGAAACAAATGGTTGTTCACACTGAGGAGATCCTGAATAGTATTTAGTTCCAGTTGTTGTCTTTGGTTCTATCTCTTTGCTGTCTTTTGCTTTCCTGTTGCTGTCTGCTCCGAGTTTTATGTAATTATGTTTTGATGTTTTAAGCTATGCCCTTCCGGTGGGTTCATTTTGACTTTTTTAAGTGATCAGGCACTTTTTATGCTTTTCTGTTCTCCTGGCTTGTAAAAGGTTCGGGTACCTTTCAAATACCTGTTTTTACTTAATCAAAACATGAAGTCCATTTTTCTTCTTCTTTCTATACATTTATCTATATCTTTTTGCATTATTCATTATTAGATCTCTTTTCTTGCATAGGGTTATTCTTATGTGAGCATATAATTGTTCTTTGGTTTTCCTCTTTGCTTCGAGAGGGGCATCTTTAATAGGTACTGCACCCTCTCTCTTTCCTTCATTCTCTTAGAAATTTTACCTCTTCTATGGTTTTGATTATTCGCAAGTATGATATGCCCCTTAGCAAGGAATGATCTTTTGAGAATTATGCATCCCTTCATTGAAAGGATTTATTCCACTAAGATGGCATATCACTTGAAACTAATCACCATCAGAATATGTGTAATATCTCTCCTTGTTCTCCTCACTTGGGGGGCAAGGATTCTCACTCCTTTCCCTTTTCTTTCTTTCTCATTTATCATTATTTCCTTTAGGGGCTGCATTGTTCATATGAGATTATCATTTCTTACTATGGTA
This sequence comes from Cryptomeria japonica, assembly GCF_030272615.1. Classification (NCBI taxonomy): domain Eukaryota; kingdom Viridiplantae; phylum Streptophyta; class Pinopsida; order Cupressales; family Cupressaceae; genus Cryptomeria; species Cryptomeria japonica. The sequence continues at coordinate 418,259,542 of NC_081407.1, forward strand.
TGCTTTTATGACTAATCCCCCTTGGGGACTATATGATTCTTTTTCTCTCTTCCTTTCAAAGATTACCACTTCTTGAGACATGTATTTTACATTTACTAATTTCTTTTCTTGCATGCATTCATGTAAGTTCATTGCACATTTTGCTTATGTCTAATCTCTCTCTAGTAAGTTGTGTAAGCTCTTCTCATTGTCCCTTAGCTTGGGGGGCAATGATCCTTCTCTCTCTCTCTCTCTCTCTCTCTCTCTCTCTCTCTCTCTTTCTCTAGGCATCCACTTTGCCCTATTAAGTGGATGGTGTGAGTTCTATTATTTGATGTCATTCCTTGTGTATAATTATTGGTTATTGGCTTAAGGATTATCTCTTATACAAGAAGTGTTAATCCTTGACTACGACCTCTTTTTACACTTGGTAATGTACATCTATGATAAATCAAACCATCCCTCTGGGGGATAAACGTGGGTCATCCCTCATCAAGAATCCCTTTCACCTAGAAATAGGAGGAAGGATTGCATTTTTGTTCTTTCCTTTTCTTGTTCTAGAAGATGTTATATTTGTCTAAGACAACACCTCTTGGGGGTAGATGTCTTTTTGAACAAAGATATTTTCTCCTTCAAGGATCACCTTTACACTTACAACAAGATATCTCTTTTCAACTATCTTATCCTTGCTTGAAGAGTATTCCCTCTCTTTCTCGGATTTATGACATTGTTGCATAGCAGATATCTTCTTTGTGATAAATGTAGGTATCCTTGTTCTATTTTACTTAAGATATCAACATTGACCTATGTTGACATCTTAAGGGGGGGACACCCACTTCTCCTTTGTATCATACTTATCTCATGCACTGAACAATGAGATATTCTTGGAACCAGAGGGAAACCTCGTAGAGCAAGATGTCATCACTTTTTGTACACTAGGTCATTCTCAAAACTAGAGTACGGTCTCTTAGAGAGAGATGTCTTCAGTTCTTTTTTTGTACAATGAGACATTCTTGGAACCAGAGGGAAACCTCTTAGAGCAAGATGTCATCACTTTTCCCTTGTATAGTGGGTCATTCTTGGAACAAGCGCACAGTCTCTTAGAGCGAGATGACACCACTTTTCTTTTATGTGGGGTGATTATTCTTGGAACTAGAGCATGGTCTCTTAGAGCGAGATATCACACCTTTCTCAACACTTGTACTATAAATTCTATATAGGTTGTAACGTACTTAGGCATAGACTCTTATGAGGTGCTCTAAACCTCACCTGCACACACATGCATGAGGTTGAGTGGAACTAATGGCGTTCTCACTCTCTCTCTTTACATGGATCACCTAGGCAAGCTCCAGGGGCGATATTTCCCATGTCCTTCTCTCCATGGATCACCTAGTTTTAGGGGTGAGACGTCCATGGTTTCTTTCTTCTCTTGGATCACCAAAGTGTGTATTCATGTTCTCTATCTTCTTCCTCTCATGAACTCATAGTTTTAATATTGATAGTTCATGGATGATGTCAGCTTTTCTCTTTTATACGATCACTCATGTTTATGTGATGGCATTGGTATTTTTGTCCTGATTAGTTGTTGAGACATCTGAGCTCGAGATCTCTTCAGCTAGTTAGTTTTTCGTCTTGTTTCTTGTTCTTATCATGTGTCTTTTTGCGCTTTGTATTTGTCTTTGTGTGTCTTGTGCCTTTTTATTGTTTTGTGTGCTCTTGCATATGTTGGCATGAGTTGAGACCCTAATATTGGGGGTTTTTTGCTCCTCAATATTAGGATGTCTTATACTCCTTGTGGTATTGCTCTGCATCTCTTATCTTCATCTCTCTCTTTCTTCTAATTTACTGGTGGTAGTGGCGTAAGCCATACTGTAGTGTCATAAAATTGTGCCTCCTGTAATTTTAACAACATTTGATGTCCTCACCTTGGTGATGACATCTCCTCCCTAACCGAGACCTATTTCTGCATTTCTAACCCTTCACTCTTTCTCCTTCATGACTTGTGTCTGGTCTAGACCCTATCTGGGCCCCAAAATAGGGCAGGAAAGGGGCGTGGTACCCCTATCCCCACCTCTTAGGGTGGCCCTGTGTCAAGTCTGTCCGATCTCATATGCACAATTTGTCTTCGGGGTTCAAAATTCCTCTTTGTCAGCCTTTGATGGCTGAAAATTAATCCTTGAGGCATGTATAAAAAGGAATTCAATACCCTCATTCAAGGATGGATGAAAAATGCATGATAGGGGATAATAGGCATAAGGAGAAGATGCAACATTTTAAGGCATAAGCATTCAAGTCTTCTTCATTCATCCATGAGAGCAACATTACAACATTCATTTGCAAGCATGTGTGTGTGTGTTAGAGTTTTGTCATGTTAAATGCCATTTCATACAACATTTGTGGTTACATTCAAGAAGCAAAGCAATCATCATCAACAAGTTGCAGATCTACAAGGTATATATTTTCATTGTTTATATTCAAGTATTTGCAATTAATTTATTTCAAGGTTGATTCCTCAACTAGGGTTTGACTGAGGCAAACCCCTATCCACAACCATTCCCCCTCTCTTTTTTGTGGGAAGGTTGTAGGTGCGCAACTGGTATTACAAGTTTGGGCTTCATTTGCAAAGATGGAAGAACCCTTTTCGTTTTGTGGATTTTGTGGTGGACCATGTACATTCCCGCCATGGTCCCGACAAATTTTCTCCAAATTTGCAGGGCAGATCCGCATCAGTCTAATTAGCTCAAATCCGATGTTACAATGCAATCCCGAACTGGTAGCTCCTCATTTCACTCATTTCCTCTCTCTTTTTCATATAGTCAACAAGTCAACTTTTTCATTTACAAAAGAGGGTAAATCACACTTCAATCACTTGCAATCCACTCAAAATTCACATCCTTGTTTCCCTTGAATTTGGATCTAGCAGATTCAAGCCCCTCTTTTGAATGTAAAGTTCCTCCCAAGTGAAAATTATCCCAGTGGCTTCCTTTCTCTCTCTTAGGTGGGGAGTCACTAAAATCCAATTTTCCACTTTATAGGTAGAGAAGTGACCAGGGAGTGATGTGAATCGACAAGCGTCTGACCGGTAGAGCTTGTTGCAGTATGAACTAATGAAGGGTCAACAGTGCAACCGGTATACTAGTGTGATGCCATCTAGCTAGACTCCCACTGAATGAAGATAAGGTTGACAGAGAGTGTGCTACTTCAGTGAGCAAAGATGACATATGGAAAAGCTACCGAGACATATGTCAAGTTGAAGATGTATCCTCTTCTCAGTGAAGTCACATTATTACCAATAGGTGTGACATAAATCCTCTTCCACCGGTGTTTGGCAGTTGAAGTGCAATTGTCCATTCTTCCCACTGGTAAGTGGTAATACATTTCTTATCCCAAAGCATACATGACATACATCATGACTCTTCAAGATAAGATAGTTAGAGTAAGAAAAGGCAAGTGATTGGATGCATAGATCGAATGACCAAATACGAAGATGAGGAAGTCTCCAGAGGTCAAGATCTGAGATGTATACCAAATCAGCATGTGAAGTCAAGATGTACTGCAGAGACAGAAAAGGAAGAGTTGAGACGATGTGTTTGCCATCTTGGTAACCCGGTTAAAAGGAGAACCTGACAGATGAAGATGAATCTTTGTAGTTGCACACATGGAGTCGCCAAGGTTTAGATGGAGATTGTTGTTGCCACCGATGGAGATGGATGAAGGTTGATGGAATGAAGTCATCAAGGGTGCTAATCGATAAACAAGGATACTAGTATACAACTAGGTGAATAGAGAGACAAAAGTGAAGTACTCTAAATCAAATGAAGATGCACAATGGTGAGTTGCTCTGACAACTGGTGAGGACCGATATGCTTGATGATCGAGCAAATGTGATTCATCGACAAGACAAAGAAGGCGAAGACATGAAGGATAACCAGCTAGTGTTAACTGATAAGGTTAGGTCATGTCGATAGGGAGAGTTGTATCGATGAAGTGGTTTGGTTTATGATCCTATCCAAACTAACATAGCAGACTAAGTTGAGGTTTATACCGATAGAGTTTCCATGTTGAGTTGAAGTGACATGCATACACAGGTCAGTGTAGTGTATCGGTGAGGTTGTTGGCAATTGGTCCAACATTTAATAGCGACTACGAAGCTCGAGGGATGATGGTAGAGGTTTGTGGCTCAAGATCAAGTGAATAGAAGAGATCCAGGATAGACCATCTAGCAAATCAAAGTGGGTTAAGGAAACCACATCATGCACAATGATTAACAAGACACAAAGTCGAAAATCATGCTACAGACGGCTAAAAATAGAAGACGTGCTTTGAAAGGTAAAGATAATGGCCATGTTGATTGATGAGCTGCAGATCATCAATCAAGGAGACGAGATCTGATTGGATGTGATATGCCATGGTGATTAGAGAAGAGATTTTATGCGGATTCAATTCATGGTGGAAACCTTAGCACGCCAAATTTCAAACTCACGTTTAGGCGAGAAAGTCTAGCTATAAGTATATGGACCAAAGATGGAAATATGTTGATGTTGCATGGAAGAGTGATGTCGATGAAGTAAGTGGAACCAAAAGGATAATCAGTCGATGAAGTTCATTGAAGATCATAATGATTGAATGAGAGTGTGGTTAAACCGGTAAAGTCCAAAGTAACCAGTAAAGTCCAAAGTAACCGATAAAGCAACAAGATAGAATAAGTGCAGAGGGGAACCAATGGTGTTCAAGCCAGCAAGAAGGCAATCCAGAGTGAATCAACTGTATGCGTGTGTGGGAGAAAAGATCTAATAGGTAAAGAGTAGAGAAGGGATAAACTAGTGAGCAGAGTAACCGGTAGTAGGCGTATGATCTAACTGTTCATCCAACAGGTAGAGGTAGAACCAGTGTGTCAGCAGCAACATGTGAAGGTGAGAAGAGAGAAAGAGAAATATATAAGGAAGAGTAGGAGTCAACAGTAAGGCAGAGGAGGAGTAGAACCAATAAGGTGGAGTGTATGTAGTGGTTACAAGATTCACTTGTATCCAGGGTTACTAATGTTATATTAATTTTTTATATATTTTAATCACTAATTTGGAGCTCGGTGCAGGGGTTGGTTCTCCTTGGGTTGGTTCCCTAAATCAGGGGTTGGTGCCCTAAATCAAGAGTGGTACTCCTTGGGTTGGTGTCCTAAATGTTGTAACCAATGTTTCATTGCGAGGTTGGATTAGAGAAGTATACTCGAGCAACATTTCTCACTGAGGTTTTTCCCATCTTGGGTTTTCCTTGTATATACCGATATCATGTGATGTGAATTTGTGTGTGCTTGCATTGAGATATCTTTCCTTATCTTACCGGTAGGTTAATTTGGCATTAGGATTGATAACTAGTAATCAATCTTAGTATTAAGAGGTTAAGAAATTGGAAACCACTTATTCACCCCCCCTCTCAGTGGCATCTTGTGTTCAACAATTGGTATCAGAGTGTAGGTTCCCAGTTAATAAGCATTCTCCAGCTTGGGTAGATTCTGGTATTTGAACACAATGGTCTGTTTTGTGTCACCCCCTACTCCATTGTATGATGGTTCAAAATTTTATATATGGAGTTGTAGGATGAAAGTCTACCTGTCGTCCCTTGGGTTTGATGTATGGATGTTAGTAGTAAATGGTTGCCCTAGTAAATTTAGTCCTCCCACTGGTCTCGCAGAAAGGAGAAATAAATGTAATGATGAAGCTATGGAGGCCATACTCAGTGGGCTATTCGGTGATGTCTCCTCACAGGTGGACAGATGCAGATCAACAAAAAGCCTACGGGAGAGATTGAAGAAACTTTATGGCAATGAACCTTGTACTGCAGAATCAGTTTGTGGAAGTAAGAAAATATATGAAACACATGTGTCTGCAGATGATGAAGGAAGATCAGTTAGCAGCAACAGAAATGATGAATAGGAAACTCACCTCTTAATGGATCAAGAGACATAAGATGAGAGGCACACATATGAGAGTGATCATGTAGATCACTCCTACCGACAAGATGTGTTTGGGAGTGATAGTGAAGATGAAGAAGAAGATGAAGCCGAGGTAGATCTAGAAGGAGAACTTGTAAGTGCACTCGAGGAGCTTAGTAGAATGAGAAATGAATACAAGTTATTCAATAATGCTGCTATTGTGGAACAAAACTGGTTAATCAAATGCCTTGAATAATCTGAGAAATGTATCTCAGAGTTGAAGAATCAACAAGAAGACACCAAGGAATGCAGGTGTAAAGATCTAGCATCTGAGCTAGAAGCAAGAGATAAAGAGTATCATCAGCTAGAAGGAGAAATGGAGAATCTCTGAAATGGACTTGAGAAATGTCAGGATGAGCTCAAGGTAAGAACCCAATTTGATGGCAACACAGATGCCTTAGATAAAATCTTAAATAGGGTGAACTCACAAAGCTGGTTCCCACTTTTGCCAATGAAGGAAATTGGTGAAAGTGGAAAATTTTGTTTACAGGGGGTTTGAGCGAAGTGAAGGTGTTCGAACGGAATACCCTTTGGGGTTTGAGCGAAGACCCCACTTCGCTCAAACCCCATCTTTCGAGCGAAGCACCTTTAATGCCCATTTATGTTGTTTTTCAATTATAGCGTGGGGGTTCGATCGAACCCCCCTTCATTCGAACCCCTCTAAAAATGGGGGGTTCGCTCGAACCTCCCTTCGTTTGAACCCCTTTTTTAACACTTCTCTGAAGATTTCTACATTTTTTTGCAGATTTTTGGCCTTGAAACCTCTGGTTGAAGGCTCAAATGGAATGATCTTGACAACCCAAAATGTAGTATTATAGTCCTCGAAGCAAGATTTCCAATGAATATAATTTTATTACATATTGAGTTTATTATGAACTTGTTTTTTTAATTTTACCAAATATAGGTTTTTCACCAAACATGAACTATTCTGTTCAACGCATTGGGAAAAATAGGAAACTGATTCAAAAAAATTATGAAAAATATCTAAGCCCTAGGTATTGATGTCTTCTTTCTAACAAAAAAAATAAAATTGAATTTCGATATATATAGAATAAGTTATGTATTCAAACATAAACATGTGTCTGAATTTTGACTATTCGGACTTCAAAACTTAATAAAATGAAAAATATTGAACATATCACTATCAAACCAACTGCAAGCCTTGGATATTGATGTTACAAACCAAAATTTGAAAGAATTGAGTTTTTATCATTTATAGAAAAAAAGTTATGCGTTTCGGGAGGCACATCACTCTTAAAAAATGTAGTTTGTTGTTAAAAACTACTTTTCGAGGGAGATGGAAAAATTAAAAAAAAATCCTTCAAAAAAATTTGAAAAAAATATATATAGAATCTACAAACAAAATTCTACAAATCACTAATTTACATCATCTTCAAATTCTTAATAGTTTAAAAGTTATAGTTGTCGGAAGTTGAAGATTATTTTAAAATTGTTCGTCTCAGTGTCAAAAGTGGCAAAAAAGTGGGAACCATTATTGTGAGTTCACCCAATAATCAAAAGCATTCCAAAGATACCAGAGGATTGGGATGTGGTACCAGTGAATGCTCTACAAGCAAGGAGACCTCCCACAAAGATATTCAATTTGTTTCCTCAAATGGAAATGGCAAGGGTCAAACCTTCACAGTTAGAAATTCTCTAAGGAAGAAGGTTGACCTAACTACAACTGGTCAAGACATGATGAGGATGAAGATCAGTGTTGCAAGGAGGAACAATGCAGATTCAAAAGGAAAAGGGAAGATGAAAGAAGATAGCTTCACCAGTAACAAGAACAAGAGAAGACAGTGAAGAGGGGAAAAAGACAGAAGAAGGGACAAAGGAGGTTAGAATGCCAAGGAATCAAACAAGACAAAACACAAGTGCAAACAACCAAATTTATACCTTGTCTTTCAAATCTCCCTCGGATTGAGCTTGATGAAGTGAAATATGTACCCCTTTGATGCTCCACTTGATGTGCTCCTTGCTTGATGTGGATGTGGATTGATCTCCTTTGCTCAACAAGATTTGGGTATGGATTTGAGTTTGGGATTATGATGTATTGGATATATTTGGATTGATGGATTGAAGGATTATAAGGACATGATAAGGATATGATAGAAGCTAATAGAAGAGAGAATTGGCAGCATGAGAATGCTATAGAGGAAGTGGATTTTATTGTGGGACAATGAACCTCCAATTTATAGATTGGAGAAGACTAATGGAGGGCCAAGATTGATTTGGTTATGGAGGGTTGAGATTGATTTAAGATGGAAGGCATGGATCAAGGGTGCCTTGGGAAAATAAACAGGAATATAAAATTCCTTGAGAAGAGGGGGGAAATGAAATTTGAATTTCAGAACGAGGATGCATAGGGGGATTCAAAGAAATTTGAATTTCTTTGAGAGGTTCAAGATTGATGTGACATGAGTGGGAATTTAAAATTGGATAATAATGATAAGTGGGATTAAGAGAGATTATATAAGAATTAATTAGGCTAAGTAGGATTAGGAAAAGTGATTTGTAGGAATCACATGACTAGGTTAATTAATTAAAATTAATTAACTGAGCGGGTTTAGAGGAAATAATTATTTTAGGGACTTTGGAAGAATAAGGGAATAATTTATTTATTTGATAAATTAATTATTGGACAATAGTAAGAGGATTAATTAAATTGGATTTGATTAACACTGAGAAGAATAAGGATAACACAATCAATTAATCATGTTGACAAGCTTAAATTAGTTAAATATTAATTTTAGGTCTACAGACAGTTCATAAGATCTTTCACCGGTAGAAGACAAAGGAATGCTGCTACCCTCAAGTCAAGACAAGTGTGGAAGAGAAAGGGATCAGATGGAAGAACTGCAGAAAGTGGACAACCTAGGATCCATCCATAGAGAAGCAGAAATGGAGATGCCAAACTGGTAAGATAATCTCATGTTTGGCAAAACAAATTTGTAAGTAATATGTCCTCCTTCTCCGGTTACTGCTTTGCATGTAATGGATATGGCCATAGAGCAGAAGAATGTAGAAAGGGATCTAGGAGAAAAAAATTAGGTTGCCATAGATACCATGCATATGGGAACAAAGTTTCAAAGAGTAGAAACGTGCATATCCCCTCTCCTAGTTATGCAAATGTTATATGTTATCAATGCAATGGGTTTGGCTATAGAAGTCATGAATGCAGGAAGAAGAATTCTCAGTCCTATGGAATTCGATGAAACAATCATGCTCGGTATGGAAGCAATTATATTATATATGAGCAGAAAAGACCTACATGGAACAAGAGGAGAAGTGTTCCTATATAATCAAGGAATCCATGGAGACCAATAGCTGGCTACAATGGCATAATCAGAAAAGGAGGAGAAAACCAGTATGTTAGAAGGTCCCCCAGTCATTTGATTGGCATGAATGTTGTGTGCTACTACATCAATGCTTCCAGTCATGCTGCAAAATTTGGTAAGGCAAGGTTTAATGACCAAAAGAAGGTCAACACTACTCCAAAGGCTGCAAATGAGGAAAGGAAAGAGATCAAGAATGTATGGAGGAAGAAGTAGGAAGACAAGAGCATAGAAAAACATTATGCATTCAATGCACATGTGATATCTCCTATAGATTAAAGGAGATGCAAGACTAAGGGGGAGCTACATATTAATTAAATCATTCACCCCCATGCTTAATAAGCATAAAGGAGAAGACAGGTTGCTGCCAGTAAGAAGAAAAAGGTGTGAGTGCAATATGTTACCGGTATGGTTGTTAACCGGTCAAATAAGTAAGTCAATGTGTTTTGGTTGTGTTGCAGTGGCTTGGATAGATGAATTTATGTCTTTGATGATATTAGAAGAAGTCCTAAATGACATTGTGTTGGACCAGTAGCCGATCCCATGTTTATGAGACATCATGATGTCAACCAGGTTGAGAGTTGACATGAAGTTAATGTGACTTGGCATTATGGTCAGGTAAGATCGTGTCACAAAGATGGGATGGATGCCATGGAAGTGAAAGACCTTCAACATTTATAGATGCTCACTTCCACCAGTACAAAGTGCAGTTTGGGGTACCGGTTTAGGACTTGACAAAAATATGAAGACCAGAGATCTGTGGTTTAGGGGGAGCTCACAATCATATCTTATGATTGGTATCTGGTACACTTGACACGGGAGGAGATCAAGTGTCATTGTTGTTGCACCATATACCGATATACAAGGAGATGTGAACAAAGATGGAGTGTTACTTGCATAAGGGGAGAATATGTCAAATAGATTGGTGTCAGAGCAACCCCAACAAAGGAAGAATATTTCATTGATATTAAATTGGTATCAGTGCCTACATCAACATTTGGTTTTAATTGGTAGCACTTGGAGTACAATCACATTTGATTCATAGACCAATTGATAGAAGATGGGGAAGATGTAGTTTGATCGACAGGTAAGCAGTATTCATTGACACACTTTTCAATAATTGGTTGATTCTACATTTGGCATCAAACCGGTATACACAATTGTTGTCATTTGATGTGTGAGCTCTCCATTTCAAGTGTTGCTAGTTGAGAGGTTGCAAAGTGTAGTGGTCAAAAGGGAAGAAGAAACCAGTAGAAAGGGGGAGAGATAATATTTACAGTACTAATAGAAAAAGGGAGTGAGAGATTGCAGTATACTAGATGTCAAGACCCTTTGCCATTGTTGTCAAAGGGGGAGAAAGAATTTGTAGTATACCTGATACTAAATGTGTTGAAATCAATGCCAAAGGGGGAGATTGTTGGCATTGTGATGTCATTGATGTCAACTGGTATAGCATGTTACCAATAGAGCAGGACAACCAATATGGGAGGATAGTTGATATGTTGTCAGTGTTATCAACCGACAGTGTGGACAATGAAGCCAACAGGTAAGCCAATTGGAGTAACCGGTTTACATGTTAGTGTTGGGAAGAAGGAATTGGTTAGTGAGTATGCATGTTGATGCTAAACAAGCATGGTAGAGAAGTGACCAATGAGTGATGTGAACTGACAAGCGTGTGACCGGTAGAGCTTGCTGCAGTATGAACTAATGAAGGGTCAACAGTGCAACCGGTATGCTAGTGTGATGCCATCTAGTAGGACTCCCAGTAGATGAAGAGAAGGTTGACAGAGAGTGTGCTACTTCAGTGAGCAAGGATGACATATGGAAAAGCTACCAGGACATATGTCAAGTTGAAGATGTATCCTCTTCTCAGTGAAGTCACATTCTTAGCGGCAAGTGACATAGATCATCCTCCATCGGTGTTTGCCAGTTTAAGTGCAATTGTCTTTTCTTCCCACCGGTTAGTGGTAATACTTTGCTTATCCCACAACATACATGGCATACATCATGACTCTCCGAGATAAGATAGTCAGAGTAAGAAAAGGCAGGTGATTGGATGCATAGAACAGAAGACCAAAGAGGAAGATGAGGAAGCCTCCAAAGGTCAAGATCTGAGATGTACACTAAATCAGCATGTGAAGTCAAGATGTGTTGCAGGGAGATAGAAGGAAGAGTTGAGACAATGTGTTTGCCATCTTGGAAAATCAGTTGAGAGGAGAACTGGTCAGATGAAAATGAATCTCTGCAGTTGCACACGTGGAGTCACCAAGTATCAGATGGAGATTATTGTTTCCACTGATGGAAATGGATGGAGGTTGATGGCATGAAATCATCAAGGGTGCTAACCGGTAAACAAGGATACCGATATACAACTAGGTGAATAGAGAGACAAAAGTGAAGTACTCTAAATCAGATGAAGATGCACAATGGTGGGTCGCCCTCACAACTGTTGAGGATTGATATGCTTGATGAACAGACAAATGTGATTCATTGACAAGATAGAGAAGGCAAAGACATGAAGGATAACTGACTAGTGTTAACTAGTAAGGTTAGGTCATGCTGATAGGGAGAGTTGTACTGATGTAGTAGTTTGGTCGGTGATCCTGTCCAAACTGACATACACTAGTACATTCGGGGCTAATTTCTGACAGCCGATTGTCGGAATTGCGACTACTTTTTGTTGGACTGCCGACAAAAGTAACCGTCGAAAACTCATTGTCGGAATTTTTGATGATGCCTTTGACTGTCAAAAGTCTGATGACCCCATGGACTCTGCCAACAATGAGCATGATTGCTCTTCCAGTCAAAAAATTCATCGAACATAAAGCATCCTCGTCGGATGTTTGTTTAGATTGTGTCAGAATGTCGACGAAAGTTTGAAACTTTGCACTGACGGGAATGTTGTTTGTCCGATGGTTTTGTCATCGTTCCATTAATATGCATCGACGATCGTCTGACAAGGAAGTACCGTCAAACATACAGCATCCTCGTCGGATGTTTGTGTAGTTTGAGTTGGAATTTTGACGGATTCCAAAAAATTTGCACCGACGAGAACGTTGTTGGTCTAATGATTCCATCATCGGTGGAAATTTTAGTCTCCATCGTAGTTCCGACGAAAATTTATTTAATTTTTTTAATATTATTATCTAGATGTAAAGCACACCTCATTGATATGTACAGTGAATGATATTCTATCCCCATCAGCTACCACTAGGGGGACATAGGTTTGAAGCTAATATGAGGCGCACTGGTTTCAAGCTAATATGATGAGGCACACCATGGTTGAGATGGTCCAAGTCCTAAGAGGACTGTATGAATCACTGAGTACTGGTAAACCTATTAAAAATGGTGTTGATAGGGAATTAGCTAACCTAAATACAAGAGCCTTTAAAGCCAATCAGGGAGATGAAATGACTTTATCTACCTTATCTAAGTTAGTTGTTCTTGGGAGCTACCAAAACTTATCTACTATATATATACATGAAATTAATTTATCTACTATATATACACATATTTCTTATAATTATATCCCAAATTGATAATCTCATATAAAGTGTCATCCTATGTCAATACATGACATATACCTATTGAATGACATGTATATATCTCATACTAAGTCGTCGCTTGTTATTATATATTCAACATATATTCAAAGACGATAATCATGCATTTCGGACTACATGAATATCCTCTTTAATAAAATAAATCACATGTACAAGGTTATTGGGTTGATCGAGTCCAATAGCAAAGTACAATAGGTAAAGATAGTACTAAAAATAATGTTACTAGTATCTTAAAAGAAAACATAAATGTATTATGAACACCCACAAAACACTTGATATAAAATAGTTCCAACCTTTCTTTTGTTTAAGTAACTAGGGTATTTGAATTTAAATTTTGGTATAAAAAAATAAAATTTTAAAGGTCATCTCTCCCCCTGTATAGTTCAACATGCCCACATGTTTACTCCTAAAATTTTTCAACTCACTTAGATATCTTATTTTCTAGTTATGAAATTGATCTTGGGACCTATGGGTTATGGGCCCATAATATACTTAAGTGAAGTTAGCATAAACCATATTAATTATGTTCAATTACATCAATCTCCACTTGGAGTGTTTAATATAAATATCATCAATGATTACAATGCTTATTTCAATATACATTTGAATTGCAACTTGCAAGAATAGATGAAAGAGAAAGAGCATGTGTCGAGGGAGGTGGAAGTGCTCTCTGAGGTGATCACGAATTGAGTCCATCGATCCCCAACGTGGTTTACAATGCCACTTGACCACATGGAACCCTTAGGTCCACCCCATCGTGCTTGTGGAGATAGTTCTAAATAGTCAATCAAAGTATACAAGGGGGATGATAGGCTCACACATGCCATACATGATGCATACATGACACAAGTAATGGAACAATACAATGCAACATTAATATTGAAGGATGATACCAAGTCATGAATCCACATAGGGTCACTACTTTAAAACTACACAAGGTATTAGATTTTAGAGTGCAGTGGAGGAAGTGTCATCGTATATGCTCATGGGTACGCACCATATGGAACCAAGCATTCTCTCATATGGATGAGAAGGACGATTGTGCAATCCTCGTGCTACATGAGAAGGCATGTCTCTTCCGACAAGTCCCGACGCTCCATGTGCGGTCATGCCTTTCATCGTATGTGCTCATGGGGATGCACTATATGGAACCAAGTATTCTCTCATACAGACGAGAACAACGATCACACAATCCCTCTGCTACATGAGTGGGAATGTCTCTTCGCACAAGTCCCAACGCTCCATGTGCAGGCTTGCCTTTCATTGTATGTGCTCATGGGGACGCACCATATGGAACCAAGCATTCTCTCATATAGATGATAACGACCACCCTATACTACATGAGCGGGTATGTCTCTTTGCATAAGTCCCAATGCTCCATGTGCAGGCATGCCTTTCATCGTATGTGCTACATGGGGACAGACCGTATGGAACCAAGAATTCTCCCATGTGAATGAGAACAATGATCACATAATCCTTGTGTGAGTGGGCATGCCTCTTCACACAAGTCTCAACACTCCATGTGCGAGCATGCCTTCCCAAAACACCCTTGGTGTTGTGATAGCCCTCGAGGCGTGCTCAAGGAACCAATTTTCTTGTTATTTGTTTTAACCCAAGTCTATTGTTATGTTATCACTTGATTACAAAGCTCCCCAAACACGAATGCCAAGCATACCACTTTCAGATGAGGGACACAAGTGGGAGCCACTCCCTAGTCTCACTCTAGGACTAAGCTCATGCCATATCTAAATGCAAGACATCTCAAATACATCAAATTGTCTTAATTGCAAAATGCCATTTTCATACATAAGCAAGACATACTCAATTGGGCACAACACCAAGAGAACGGATCCCAATTGATCCCTTATCAAAATTCACATATATGTTATCATGATTCCATAATAGAATATCATCTCAAAATCATCAAATACCACTTTTCAATAATTCCCAAGTTTGGACCAAAAACCAATCATGAGACCAATTACCGTTGATGAATGAATGAATTAAATATTTTAATAACGTCCATGAGACTAAATAGTCTATGGGACCAAGACAAACACCCTTAACTAATGGACCTCAAAAACCCTAAAATTTCAAAGTGCATAAAATAAAAATGAAAGATTAGCCTTTTGATTCTAATCAACTCAACAATACAATACTCCCTCGATTTGTCATTTCAACATCCCAAATAGAATTGAACAACATAACCTCATATATACTCGTAATTTCCAAATTTGGTTCATACAAATCATATAATCATCCAAATGGAGATATTTAAATTGGAAGAATACTTTAATTCACTCAACAATTCATTTGCAACAAACTAAAATTAATTCAATTGAAAAACAAAGGAGGAATTTGAGTTCCTACCTCAAACTTGACCAAATCTTCAAATTGACAATGTAATTGAACATAATTGAGATGAGACATGCGTTTCTTAAGTGAAGTTACCCATAAACTATGTACAATTTTTGAATTCTTTTAGCATAAACCATAATGAATCTACACCTATAGTCCAAAGTAATCTAGCGAGATGCTATCTAAAATCCAAAATCATGAGTATTGGATCCAAGAGTATAGCACAAAAATTCGATTACAGCAATCTGTTATACATATTATATCAAAGCAATTTGCAACCATATCTATTTAAGAATGGTTCAACATATAAACTCTTATCTTTCTTTTTTTTGGTAAGCATTATCAGCTATAATGAATATATAATACTCTAAAGAAGTCTTTATTGTTCATTATATAAATGGGGATATGTATAATATGATATCGTTATATATATTTAATTGTAATAGATAAGATTTGAAAACTATATTTTATGTTTATATGTGTTCAAATAACTGATCTTTTGTCATTGAAATATAAGGATATGTACCACTTTATTACTATTGAAATTACTCACTCAGAATTAAAAAAAAAATTCTGGGATATGGAACAAAATTTTCTTTAGGTTTGACAATGGATCTATCCCTCAAATCAATCACAAAATTAACTATATAGATCAATATATTACTTGAAATCACGTAGAGAAAGCTTATTAATTGACTATGAACATATTACCTTAGGGTGAGCTTAGATATGAATTTGGAGTTATCAAAGCAATGTTAACATCATGTATTCGACATCTAGGATAGCAGCATAGAGAAAGTGGAATATAAGATAGGTGAGAGTGAAGTGCCTTGGATGGAATGTTGGAAGAGATGGGTGGGACCCCTGCACACCCCATAGAAGCATTTAGAAGCCATAAAAAAGTGCCATAGACCAAATATTAATGATTTTCCTAAGGGTACCAATTGTGACAATAACAAGTTTACCAATGCTACTGCCTACTCAAACAAGTTGTGTTTGGAAACCCCACTAGGTGTGTATATGTAATGGTAATGAAATGTCCTAAGAGTAGCCCTTACACCAGTATGCACAAACCTTGGTGTCACAATGGTGTTGGTGTGGCCTTGGGCCAATGGTGGTTGACTGTTGTAATTAGGATAATGATCTCAAACACAATTTATGATGTTTATAACTCTAATGTCTCAATCTACTTGTATATATTTTCACAAAACAATTAACAACCCAACCATGGCTATTAATAAGATTTCCCTATAAAATACATGTAAAATGTAACATCATTGATAGGATAACTGACTTGCATTTAGTAAGAGATCTCAATGAGTGGAGTTTCATGCTGAAAAGAGTACTTGCAATAAAGATATTGAAATCAACGAGACATTATGCATTCAAAAATCCACAAGGAAGATCGAATATTTATGAATAAAATTGCAAATCAATCTAAGTTACATGTTTTATATCTTACTTATATCATGGCAACATAAAATGTATATATGGACTCAACATACCTCTTTGCTTGTTTATTTGAGAATGTTTCTAGGAATTAATAGGTGAATGATACATTGATCTACACATGAATCACTTTTACTTTCCTGATACTTTCATCCCTTGGTCAAGGCCGTGTACCCCCTAACACTTGAATATTGTTTCCACCCTCATGATTACTTGAAGTCCATGCTCAAATCACACTAAATGATAATAGTTAGTACAAAATAGTGACCATAGCCAAGGAAGCCCAAATTTACTCATACTCAACATAATAATAAATAACTAAATCATCTGGACCATTATTCATAACATAACCTCTTTTTCACATCATGGAAGGCCAAAATTACAAGGATCACGCTTCTTCGAAGGAGCCATTGTTCAGAGCCACCAAACTATCAACAAGAGTAGAAGCTATTAGGCTCATACAATTTTAGGACATATAAAGAGTTGAATCAGAAGCGAGATCATGAAGCATACAATAGAGAGGTATTCATGGAATAGACATCTGAAAACATCTCATTCATGAAGTAACAAAATGCCAAAGAAAATGACAAGTAATAAAAAAACTTACAAGGATGAGGCATATTCATAAAGTCCCGCCATGGATATCAACACTAGAAGCAACTCATATTGTTAGTGTACATACAAAACAATATGGGAGTTCATTATACCCAGCAATTTGTGGTGTTATTGTTCATGTTGGCTCTCTTGGACCCTGCAATTAAGATTCAATATACATTATTCAATAAGATTAACTGTGCAACATAATGAAATATTGAAAAATGTGTTATCTTGTTGAGCTTTGCTTGGTTTCAAGAATACTTTAATATTCTCTACTTAACAGGGCCAACCACGTGAAGGTGGAAGCTCATTTGGCCCCTCCCCCCCCTAACATCACTCTAAATTCCCCGTTAACATCTTATAACATTCATTCATTCATTCTTTCTACCATTAATAAAATATAAAATTCATTCATTAATATCACATAATGCTCATTAACACATAACATTGATTAACATTAATTAACACACAACATTCATCAATATTAATTAACACATATCATCCATAACTATTAATTAGCACATAATTACATTCACTAACACATAAAAACTAGTCATTATCAAATAGGGTAGATTACAATCATTTCTTTTTTTGTTTTTTCTTTAAAGCTATGAAAAGACTAAGTGGAACACCAATTTCTTCATCATTTCCCCCCTCTGCAGTTGTTCTGCCCTCTGCTCGTGATCTCGATGTATGCCTAGTCCTATATTGAGGACGAGGACACTGAAGCGAAGGGGGGTCCTCTGCAATAACAAAGAAATGAGTTAAATTCAAAACATTTTTTTATTATTGTTACAAGTATTTCATTAATTTAGAGAACATAACTGTTGCACTCTTTACCTGATGGGGCCACATCATTTTGTCTAGCCTCAACCTCAACATGTTGAACACCCTTTAGATCATCTGGAGTTGAAATACTATTTAAGGTTACATTAATGTTGAACACCAATTGCAATTATATTTGTTTAAAGGAATAACAGTGGTCCTCTTTACCTGAGTGGGGAACATCACATTCTTTATGTTGTGTACCCAGATCATGCTCCGCTTGGTCACCACTGACTACATGCTCTAAAATATTAGCAAAAAAGGTTACATTAATTACTACTCTAATTACAAATTAAGATGTTTAATTGTATTAATAACTACACAAATAAATTTGAATATAAAATGAATACCTCCACTACTGGGTGCACATCCAGACCTTCATGTGTAGGTGGTGTTTCACAATTAGCAGGCTGCATTCCAATGTCATGCACATTGTTATCATTGCTTGCTTATTTAAAACAAATATAGTCACTTTATGTTGGAACTCAACATCAATTAGATTATTGGTAAAGTATTCAATTTGAAACAATTTCCATTTAGCATATTTACCTGTGTGACGGATGCACTCAAATATTGTGTATTCCCACTTAATTCTCATAGCCGATCAGCCATGGTTGTATAGCCTTGCTGGTAGGCAATTTTCTTGACATCTTCTGTGGGTGCTCTATTGAATTCAGAGCCCTGCATTTTTGCTTGGTATCATGAATTTTGCTTGCATTGTTTGATAAAAAAAAATCGTTTGCAATTTATTAATATTTTGATGCAATATTTCGTTTACATGAGATGCTTTGTGGTATGCAATCCTTGTATCATATCTTAAGTTGACTAATGTCTAATTGGGGTAATCCATGAGTGTCTAATGTGAATTCATTATCAATGTTGTGAAGTCGTCGAGAGTATGGTGATAGTCATTCCTTATAGGATCCTCTCAATACTGTCCAAATCGGTCTAAAAGGAAAGCAACTATCCATTCCCATGCTCATGCATACTTACATGACTAATGCTACCCTTGTGTATCCTAAACATTGGAGAGACCTTATCTGACTTGCCTAATCAATGTGGTTGTTTTCCTAATATGAAATACTGAGTTCTACCCTTGCCTCTGCATCAAACTTCTCACATCATGTTTCTTCAACAAAACACACTAATATGAATTGAGCAACACCATGAGGATAGGGTCAAGTATCATGGAAAATAATCATAATACATGAAGACGAGGTTCACACATAAGTTTTGGCTCTCAACAATGCCACACTTCCAAAATTCTCAGTCTCAAGACTTCTCCTATTGGGTCAACACTCATTTATGACCATAAGGCCAAATCAATGTATCTAGGCTTTGAACTCCTTACTCTAGGCTTGGAGGACCCTACACAAGGTCTATGAACACTCACTTGGTATTACAATAGAAAGAGCCTTCCTCTAGAGCTTTGTTTGCAATGCACACATCATTGGTAATAATTGTTATGATGGATAGTCTATTAGGACGGTAAATAAAATGCTTATTATTTTTCCACCCTTTGAAACTACAACAAGGTATTTGACTTGGCAGGGTCCCCACACATCACTTCAACAAAAAACATTAGGCAATTCAACCTTTTTCCTTCTCAATGCATTTTTTGTTGTTGTCTTTCACCGGTTTTCTCAGTCTGATACATAGGGATATCAGACCTTTCATGGCATCATTACACGTGCCTTCCAATATGTAGTCCTTTCATATTTTAGGTGCTTACACACTATGTTGTTGTTAAGTTTTGATGTAGTCTTAAGACATCTCATGAATCCATTACATGTCCACACTTGGGTTTACAAACACAACTCTGTCAAAACAAAAACAATATCACTAGTAAAACTACGACTGTGACAATCAATACCCTTAGGAGAGTCATAGAAATTTAATCTATTTAATTTGGTTTTGATCCACAAACCCTTCTGAAGGTTGCATAGGGTCACGTCATCCCTCTCTCTGTCATCAACCACTTCAAAATACCAATCGCTTGGTCTTCCCACCAAATTATTCACTCTTGCTGCCTTTTACTATCTGATACATAGAGATATCAGACTATCCTTATGCCCAAACACGTACCAAATCTAATTGGAGCCTTGCACACAACATAATATGATACATAGCATGAACAAAGGCCTTCCCACACATTTGGGTGAATTTATATGCATGGGAGAGGAAACTTTACGTTATTTACTCCTCTTGGTAAACACTAGGCAAGGTTTTGACATTTTTTGGAAAAACTATGATATCTTCTTTAAAACACTATGAAATTCAATGCCACAAAAAGACAAAATGAAGTTAACTCTATAAACTGTAATCTTGTATTTATTTTTAATCGATGCTTTCCTAAATTGTTTGATCTACCATCTTGTTAGAAATCTTATCTCTATTATGCTTTGATGGATGTCGCATCCTGTTACAAACCTCACATTTTGGCACTGGCAGAAAGGATTTTAGCAAAGGTTGTGGAATATGGCTTTTAAATCTACCAATTGTCATTCCATCTTGTGCATATAGCTTTTACATGTAGAAGAAATAAATTTGATAAATAAGCCATATGGTGGATGATAAGTGAAGGATGTAAGTACTAAAGGTGTGGCACTACTGGATTTGGTACATGAAGGTGACTAAAGGTTGTGGAAGGAGAAATGGTGGAAGTTGGATCTATGGTAGTGGGAGTAGATGTTATTTACGCATGAAAATGTTAAGCTAATACTCATAAAATAGCTAGGAATCCAACTTAAGGCATTCTATTTGTTAATAAATTTATCTACCATTGAGCTACTGCCCCCTTTCTTACCATTCCATTGTTGGCTTGAGTGTAGATTATTTTCAATATCCATTATAATACACATTATAGGTTCTTGGGACTCCTAACCTAACCTAGCTTTGATAACATTTTGAGCTACTACTCATGGACTAGTTAGGTTACCAATAAATGACCTTCTATTTGTTGTTAGAATACGATCTATGACTAAGTATTAGAGGATCTTACTAACTTGGGTATCATGCTTTTATGTGTCTTTGACATGACTCCTAGTAACTATATAAGGATCTTACTAGTCCTATATCTATGCAAACATTTTAGTCATCTCGTGACAGTCAAAGAGGGCAATAGTAATAAGTTTTCATAATGGAAGTCCATTAAAGGTGGTAGTCAACATAGTGAAAAATCCTAATCATGTTTAGAGCAATAGGAAACCCTAAGAACAAGAAAAAATAGTCATGTGATAATACATAGGACAACCTTAATGCCCAAGTTTAGAGAGCATATACAAGATGAATAATGATAGTCTACCAGCAGGGATAAAGATAGGGGTAAGTTCAGTGTCAGGTACATATAAGCATGAATTTCCTAAGTTAGCATTAGAATATATATCAGCCAATATGATATACATATTTAAATTCAGATTTGTGCATCATTGAATATAAATTAAGATGTTCTTAATCAAGTCAATGACAATTAATATCGTATTAATTTAAGAAGGTAAATTTTATCTATTTATTGAAACATCATTAAAATAACATAGCATTACTACAGAATATTGACACTTCCTTTTTCAATAACCGACACTTTGTTGTTATGAGATTTTTTTTGGTGTTACACCTTTGGGAATAGCATGGGAGGAGCGGGAGCGGGAGCTCAAATTTCAAATTTCCAGCAAGGCGGGAACCCTGGTTCCAATGGTGAGAGCAGCCAGATCAATGGTGCTGGTCCTATTGACGATAAGGACA
Organism: Cryptomeria japonica; assembly: GCF_030272615.1. Lineage (NCBI taxonomy): Eukaryota > Viridiplantae > Streptophyta > Pinopsida > Cupressales > Cupressaceae > Cryptomeria > Cryptomeria japonica. The sequence goes on from NC_081407.1 coordinate 418,281,381, forward strand.
AGCCCCCAGACTTCCCAGTTCTTGTTGCTGACTCACAGTCCGATGGTACTCTATTTGCCGTGACAGCGGATTCTTCTGGGCTTTTGGGGGAAGGGTCCAATGGGAGGCCCATGCCACTAGTTGACCCCGTGGATAGCGGGAGGGAGGGGAAAAAATGGTCTTCCCTTTTTGGAACTAGACCAACTGGTAAATCCTCCCTTCCTCCTGTTAAGAACATTTCTGACCCTTTTGGTGGTAAGTTTGCCATCTTCATCCCTGACCAGGTTCTAGACCATAATATCAATAGTATGTCAAACTCCTTGGTAGGGAAATTTATGGGTTCATGCCCAAACATTGAAGTTGTTAGGGCCTTTGTCAAACGAAAATGGGCCCTTAAAGGAAACGTTGAGGTCTCAGCATTACCCAAAGGTCTTCTGTCTTTCTCTTTTTCGTGTGAAGAAGATAAGGTTAAGATCTTGTGCGGGAGTCCCTGGATGGTGGGAAAGACAACCCTGGTTCTAAGAAAATGGCATCCGAAATTAAACATAAATGATTCTCTTCTGGTGCAGGTTCCAATTTGGATAAAGCTCCCAAGATTGCCTCTTGAGTATTGGGAAGAAAGTATCTTCTCTGGAATAGCAATTTCTTTTGGTGAGCTGCTCTCTATAGACCCAGTCACTGTTGCAAAAAGAAGATTAACCCATGCAAGGTTTTGTGTTGGAGTAGCCCCTGAGGCAGATATGCCGGAACAGATTGATCTAGTTTCAAAACTGGGAACCTGGAAGCAACATATAGAATATGAAACTATTCCTTTTGCATGTTTCTACTGTAAAAAGGTAGGTCATTGGGCAAAATCTTGCCCAAAAAAGCAAAAGGCGGAGCCTAAACAGTTAAAACTTCAGAATGAAAGCCAAAATATGCCAGAGAAAAGGGTGTGGCAAGTTAAAAACACAGAAAATAAGGAAGAAAATTTCAATCACTTTTCTCCTTTGGGGGAACAGAAGGAAGCCTCAAACTCTATCTTCAGTCCCACTGCATAAGAAGCAGATAGAAATGAAACAACCAAAGCCAGTCCCATAAGAACAACTCAGAAAAAGGATTTGAATGATCATAATGATCCTCCAAAAGCAAAAGATGAAGTGGTTGATGACACATATGAAAACAAGGCAGTGGAAGCCAGAGACTATCAACCTGAGGAAGGTGAGATCCCAGATCCCCAAGTTGAAAGGACAGACTCTTCTGTAGCCATACCTAGTTTTGAAATTCAAGAAGCCCAAAAGTGTGCAATTTTGGGATTGAGTCTTTCGGATTCGGATCAAAATTCAAGAACAACAAACAATATTTCAACTGAGTCCAGAATTCCTAAATGGGGTAATGAAGATGAAATTTCCAAAATCCTCATCAATCCGGAAGCGGCTCCTGTGCCAGAAACGGAATGGAAGCAACCTAAACACAGGAGTAAGAAAGCAACAACTCCCTCGACATCTCTAATAAGGAAATCCAGTAGAATAGCTCAAGTTGATGTGGGATACATCTCCTCTTCCCCAGGATGACCCTCTAACCACAAAGTTAGAGACATGGAGGCCAGCAAGAACATAGCAGATGGAACTCAAAAAACTCTCAAGGAGCTGGGAATTGGTAAGTAGCTATGAAAATAATTTCTTGGAACATAAGGGGTTTAAATAATCCCCATAAACATGATATTATTAGGAATATGATAAGAGATAGCAATCCTGACATTTTTCTTATTCAAGAAACCAAAATGAGGGTGCTTCTGGAGGCATTGCAACCATCTGGAATCTTAACACTATTAAAGGCCAGGTCATTATTCAAGAAAGTAATTTTTCTTGTATTAAATTTGAGCATCTTAAAGATGGTTTTTCATGGGTTCTCACAAACATTTATGCTCCTAATACCTTAAAGGCTAGAAACTCTTTTTGGAAAAGGATTAGACAGGCTAGGGAAAGCTTCAAAAATCTTAGTTGGATGGTTATGGGGGATTTCAATACGCCTTTGAAAGAGGAGGAAAAATTTGGAGGCAGTCCTCCTCAGCTGGAAAGTAGGATGGCCCTCATGGATTTTATCAATTCCCAAGCTCTTAATGACTTGGAGATACAGGGTTGTAATTTCACTTGGACAAATAGAAGAAATGGTAATGACCTTATTCAAGTGCACCTTGACCGAACTCTCATTTCTGATGACTAGTACAGTCAGGATTTCTATTCTTTGTCTGCACATATTCGAGTTGGTTCCGATCACTTTCCAATCACCTTCAATGCTGATCTGATCAATAGAAGGAGAAACTATCCCTTTAGATTTGAAAAAATGTGGACCCTTCACCCCGACATTAAAAAATATATTAAAAAATGGTGGAGTATCCAAGTTGAGGGAACGGCTATGTTCAAAGTTGTTAAGAAGCTCAAAAGTGTGAAGGACAACATTCAAATATGGAATAAGAACAGCTTTGGGAATATATTTGAGGCTAAGAGTAAAATTCAGGAAAACCTTAAAGAAATACAGGACCAGATCCAGAAGGATGGTTTCAGTACTGTTTCTATTGCTGAGGAGAATGAGATTCTTAAGAAATACCACGACATTATTGCTAAAGAGGAAATATTTTGGAAGTAGAGATCGAGATGCATTTGGCTCAAGGAAGGGGACATGAATACAAGATTCTTCCATATGTCAACCATCAAGCATAAAGCAACCAACAGGATGAACAAGTTAGTTGTGGAGAGTGGGGAGCTGGTCAAGGAGGATGAAATAAGGAATGAAGCTAAGAGGTATTTCTCGAACCTCCTAACGAGGGATCAAAGTCTGGATGCTGAAGCTCAGTCCTCTTTTCTTCAGAACATTCCTCATCTCATTGATGCCCAAAATAATGCCTTTCTCTCTTCCATTCCTTCCATCTTAGAAATTAAAAATGTTGTTTTCTCCTTTGATGGAAACAAAGCTCCTGGTCCTGATGGTTTTCCAATGCTCTTTTTTCAAGAGTTTTGGGACATTATCAGGACTGATGTTGCTAATGGGGTTAAGGAATTCTTTGGGGCTAGAAAACTCTTGAAGGAAATCAATGGTACTTTTATTGCTCTCATCCCCAAGATTCAAGGTGCTGATTCTTTGGACAAGTTCAGACCTATTAGCCTCTGCAACTCCTTTTACAAGATCATATCTAAGGTCCTGACTTCTAGACTCTTGTCTATCCTCCTGGCCTTAATTAAACACCAGCAGAATGGGTTTGTTCCTGGAAGACAAATTCTTGATTCCATTATTACTGTTCACGAGAATATTCACTCTCTTCTTAAAGCGAAGAAGCAGGGTCTCATCCTTAAGCTCAACCTCTCCAAAGCCTATGATAGGGTTGACTGGTCTCTTCTTCAGAAAGTTCTCACTTCCTTTGGGTTTGCCCCAAGAGTTGTGGATCTTTTCTCCCAACTTACCACTTCAACGTCCTTTGTTGTTCTTGTCAATGGTTCTCCTTCAACTTTTTTCCAAGCTTCGAGAGGTCTTAGGCAAGGAGATCCTATCTCCCCCATCCTTTTCATTATTATGGTAGAATGCTTTGGTCGGACCATGGAAAACTTGGTGTAGAAAGGATCCTTTAAGGGCCTCCAACCTTCTTCTGCTGACCTTATTTGCTCACACCAGCAGTTTGTTGATGATACAATAATTATGGAGGAATCAAGCATCTCTGAAGCTAAAGTTCTGAAAAGTACCTTGTGTAAATATGCTTCTGGTACGGGGCAACTTATTAACTGGGCCAAAAGTGATGTCTTTTTCATTAATACCCCTGAGAGAAGACAACAAAGGATCAGCAGAATTCTGGAGTGTAAGATTGCTGACCTTCCTGCTACCTACCTTGGTCTCCCCATGGGGATTGCCCCTCCTGACTCCTATTGGAGTTCGCTAGTTGATAAATTTCACAAAAAACTTGCAGGATGGAAAGGGGCTCTCTTAAGTCAAGCTGGTAAGCTCCTTCTCCTTAAGGCTACTCTTCAAACTATCCCCATTTATGCTCTAAGCCTATTCAGAATTCTAGTCAAGTACGCTAAAGCTATCGAGAAAATTCAAAGAAGATTCCTATGGTCTGGGGTTGAGGAAAAGCAAAGAATGTCCTTGGTGGCATGGGATCAGGTCTGTAAGCCAAAAAGCAAAGGTGGTCTGGGTCTCAGGAGGATTCGCACTTTAAATGAAGCTCTCTTGTCTAAACAAGCTTGGAGATGGTTTCACTCTGATTCTGAATGGTGCAAAATTTGGAGAAGTAAGTATTCTCTTCTGTCCTCTTCTCTTTCTTCTTTTCTTAATTCGGATCTCAGCATAAATGGATCCCATATCTGGAACCATGTTTCTAAATGTAAAGATGTGATTGCTAAAGGAGTGACATGGAAACTTGGAAATGGTAGAAAAGTTAGATTCTGGGAGGATCCCTAGCTTTTTGACAAACCCCTTATGGACTTCTATGAGTGGGCTTCCCATGCTCCCTCCTGTATTGGCTCTTTTGGTACCTTAGTGGTAGATTATTGGGATGGGAACAACTGGCAGAACATTGATAGTATTCATCCCAGTCTCTCTAAGCTCAAAACCCAATTGTCTGCTATTTGGCTGAATAAGGAAGAGGATTCCCTGATCTAGAAACATGACCCCTAAGGCATTTTTACTGTGTCTTCAATGTATTGTATCCTTGCCCCCTCCCCTCCTATGAATCCCTTCTAGTCTAGAGCTTGGTTAAAAGGTCTCACTCCCAAAATCAATTTGTTCTTCTGGACTATTCTCCAAAATAAGATCCTTACTGTTGAAAACCTAAAATGTAGAGGTTTTGCCCTTCCAAACAGGTGTGTGTTGTGCTTTCAAGAGGAAGAGTCAGTGGACCATCTTGCCCTCCAGTGCACTTTCTCAACCTCTGTTTGGGAAAGCTTCCTCAAGAGCTTTAGTCTAGCTTGGGTGTTTCCTAGTAACATCAAAGATTTGTTCTCCTCCTGGCAAATTCATTGGACTAACTCTTTTTTGAGATGTATGTGGCAGCTCTCTCTTCCACACATTTTGTGGGGTCTTTGGAAGGAAAGAAACAACTAAATATTCAGGGATGTGTCCCTAAATCAAGACATTGTTTTTCAGAAAATTCAAAGGGCTATTCAGGAAAATATGGGAACCATGGAGGTCTCTTGTTACTCTAATAACTCCTTGGAGTCAAACATCTTAAGAGCTTGGAATATGAAGATCAATGATGGTCCTAATCTCAGCTACAATAAAAGGCTTGAAGCTAAATGGCAAACTCCTCCCCAAGGCTGGCTCAAAATCAATTTTGATGGTGCAGCCAAAGGAAACCCAGGTCCCTCAGGCTGTGGAGCTATTCTCAGAGACTATAGAGGCATTTGCAAAGGTATGATTGCTGTCCCTATTGGCAATCAAACCAATCATAAAGCGGAAGCTATGGCAGCCCTTCAAGGCATTATTCTAGCTAAAAAATGGAACTGTCCCTATCTCTGGATAGAAGGGGACTCCAATAATATAATAAAGTGTCTTAATGAGACTTCAAAGCCCTCTTGGTCGATTCACAATATAATTTTTTCTGCTATTGAAATCATTAGAACCTTCAAAAAATGCCACATATCCCATATCTATCGGGAGGCCAACTGTTCTGTTGATTGGGTTGCAAACGTGGCGGTTAAGAATGAGACTATTACCACGTGGATAGGTGAGAGCGGGCTCCTCGAAGATGTCAGACCAATCATAATTGATGAAAGATATCGAAGTACCCCAAAGACTCTTGATTGATAGGGCAATTATGATAAGTACTGAAGTAAGCACTTTGAGTTACTTCTATAATGAGGTAATTACTCATTATAACATCAAAACCAACAGAACGTGTTTTATAATCTATCAGATCATTAATGCCACACACGCTTTCTGGGTATTTGTTTTAGCTTCAAATAGCTCTTTGTTTTACCAGTTCTGTAATCTAAACTTGGCTGTGAGAAATGACACCATGGGTGGAAATAGGAGACGATATGAGCCAAGCAGTTGCAAGGAGTGGAAACAGAAAGAAGAGGTGTGGGAAATTTTGCAGAAGGGTGGTCTTTCGATCTTCATTGAGAGACTCCACGGCCGTGATGGAAAGACAACTAGCTTCTTCTGCAAAAATTAGAAGAAGGGCATGCTTAAAATGGGTGACCAACTAGTGGAAATTGATGAAGATTTAATAGCTAAAGCTACGGGTCTCAACGGGGAGGGTTGCAACTTCTACAGAGATAGGAAGGTCAGTAGGGAAGCCATTGAAAGGTACCCGGTCACTGAGAAAGAGAAGAAAAGACTGGTAAAGTTGAGTAAAACTTATTACCCGCCTAGGGCTTTTTCAAAACCCTGGTGGGAAATTCTCTTTGTTTTAATGCGGTATATAACCCTAGATGGTAGGTTTACAAAAGTCTATGGGTATCATTTTGTCCTGTTAAATCATTTTAGGCATAATGATAAGGTGAATTTCCCTTACTTCTTGCTCTGCTCTATGAATGCCTCCCTAAAAGCCTACAAAGAAAATCCTTGGGGTGATACTGCAATGCACCAGGGACTTATGGTCCTCATTTATGACCATTTAAAGGCCAGTAAAATCAACTAGATGCAGCTCTCTGTAGACTCAGAAGATGAAATGTCTGATTCTGATTTCTCAGAGGAGGAGGAATCAGACAATGATTCCTCGACTGATAATGAGGAAAGCTCTGATGACTCAGAGTATGAGAGTAGTAAGAAGAGGAAATCAAGACCCTCTTCTTCTAAGAGCAAAAAACCTCAAAGAAAACCCTTGATTAGTATCTCTTCAGAAGAAGAGTACTCTGACTTCCCTAAGGAGAAGAAGAACCCTAAGGGGTTGCTGAAGAATAAAAGTAAGAACCAAGCCCAGACTAGGAAGAAGCAAAAGAAAATAGAGGAGACTGGCAAAGATCTAGAGGAGACTGGTAAGGAACCGGAAGATGACAAGCAAACAAGGACCCTGGAAGCTGAGCATAGCCTGGATATGGAGACTATGGAGGAGACTCTCAGGGCCGCCAACACTATTTTTGCCCTCCATATCTCTAAAAATGAATAGATAACCCCTGGAAAAGTGACTCCCTCTTCTGGCCCTCCTCTCGAGGCCTTGAATGGTTTTATGAAAACCATAGAATGGCTTATTGAAGGGAATAAGAAAACTGCGGATGAGTACAAAAAACTTCGCAACAGAGTCATGATCCTGGAGACCATTAACATTGGAGAGGGGAACACTATGGCCAATTATATCGAGGATCTGAAGAACACCATTGCTAAAGTGGAAGACATCAGAGATGCCTTTAATCCCAGGTTTGAGAAAATTGAAAAGGAGATACAAGACAGAAAAACGCTAGCCGAGACTAGTGAAAAAACGCTCTTGGACACAGTCGCCAAAGTGGAAAAGATAGAGGAGTTCCTTAAGAACATTGTGGAGCAGAGCCTTAGCATACTGAAAATCTCAGCCAACAACACCCATACCCTCATCAACAAGCTTGATGATGAAAAGGAAATCCAGGAAATAGACCTGGATGCTGAAGGAACAGGGGAAGCCCAAGGTCCCAGAACCCGCACCCGTGGGAAGAGGAAGGAGAAGAAAGTGAATAAGGACCTAGAGGAGCTGAAAGCAGTTGGGGTGACCTATGATGAGCTGGTGACAAAGGCAAAGGATCTGCTAAAAAAATTTACTATGTAGTGTCTCCTTGGTTTCTTTGCTATTTTTTGTTGTTTAGCTGTTCTTTCTGTTCGCTGGTCTTTTGACCAGTCGCTCTGTATGTGGAGTCTTATTTTCTTGGCTTTCTTTCTAACTATGTTGTAATATTTTTGGGTCCTTAAAACCTGTTTTTCAATCAATCAGAACATAACATTACTACCAGATATAACATATAAATAGATACATCTGCACATAATATCAAGAATACATAGTACAATCAGATTCAGGTTATGCAAATTATGGTAATACTACAAATTCTTATAAGGAATAACAAATTGATTATAATGAAATGACAATAAGTGGTTAATGCTGATACAAAGTAACACCAAGAGGAAACTTTGATGACAATCTAATACACATCACTGTTGAACTTACCCCTGCCTCATATAACCCTATGTTTGCTAGGCCCCACCATAATTACAAGATCCTAATTACTACTGTCCTAAATCTTGCATTGACTGTCACAATTTGTCATTGAGTTGAGTTAGTCCATTAGCAAGATTGGGAAAGAGTTTGGTATTGAGTTTGGTGTTGGTGATGTTAGAGTATTCGGGTATTTACTTGATTAATTAAACATTATTTGTTTAATTATTTAAGTTCCCTTTATCTCTTTTACACTTAAGCTAACTTTAGGTGCATATAATTAATTGTTTTAATTAATTATTATGTGCAAACCTAGGTTTTCCCTTTTTAGGGTTTCTTGACCTATTAAAGGTTGAGTTCTTTCTTTTCATTGTAAGAATCACATTACATATTTTTGTGAATATTGAGCTCTCTCTTTTTGAGCATATTCTCTGTGTTTTGTATGTTCTTCAGATTTTGCTTCATTGCTTCTCCTTGTAATAGGTTATTCGGCTTGCAGAAGATCTTCAGGCTCCTGTGGTGTTGTATTTTCTCAACTCCTATATGGTATCAGAGCTCCGGATCTGCAGCTGCCTGTTCTTGTTTTGAGAATTTTTTGCTTTGGAAGCAGATTTGGGGTTTCAGGAATTTTTTATGTACCTAGGGTTTGAGCTTTTTTTCTGAGCACTTTGGGCCTAAATGGACCTCACCATCGTGCTCAGAAGGCCTGAAAACCCCTATGGTCATATAAAATTCGACCTATTTTGGTTCCTAAGCCTCTGGGAGCAATTTTTTTCTCAGATCCAGGCCATACGGCCTTGGCATGCAGATTGAGAAAAAAAATTTCAAAAAAATAAAAAATTTTCCTTTTTACGGCATGCAGGCCGAAATTTTCTTTTAAAAAAATTCTTTCACAAAAAGCGAATTTTTTTTTTTTTTTTTTTTTGGGGGCACATTTTTTGTGGGTACCGTAGGGTACCGGACTGACAGGCATGTTAGACCTGTTAGTCCGGCCCTTGCAGCCCCCATCGGCGGCCCCTCTGTCCTTCTCAGACCGCCGCTGCTGTTTCTCCGGCCCTCGCCAGCCATGCAGCTCCCGGTCTCTGACCCCCGCCGGCCATGCAGATCTCGATCGCCCATGTGTCGCCCAGCCTGGCCTTGCCGCTCCACCTGGCTCCACTGCCGCCGCCCAGCTTGGCCCCGCTGCACCGCCAGGCACCTAGCTCCCTGGCCTTCCCGCCACCCAGCTACCGCTTCCCTACCGGCCGCCGCCTCCCTGCGCTGCCGGCTGCCCGGCCCGCCACGTCTACAGCCCTCGGCCTCCTCCCTGGTCCCCGCCGCCGCTTCCGGCCGCCCGCTGCTCCGACTCCCTGGCCCTTTTTTCTGGCTGGCCACCACTCCGTCACCGGGCCACCACCCAGCCACTGGTGTGCCACCGGAGCTCCGCTCCCTGGCCACCGGACCACCCATTGGCCACCAGACCCCCTTTTTTGGCTTTTTCAGGGGGGGTTTGGTTTTTTGGCCCTATCTTGTGCATACGAAGTCAGATTTTGGCGAACGAATAGGCGTCGAAAAGCTGGTTTCGAGGCAGACCTCATGGTGTTGGTAATTTTTTCCAATTTTTCTATTTGACTATGTTTGTTTTCAGTCAAAGTGAGGTCTCTTTTTTGTACTCTGGGAGACGTAGAATGAGCATCCGACCTCCGTTTTTTGAAAACTTTATATTTTTGGACAACGTGTTCTGTGTACTTTCCAGAAATATGAGTTTTTTTTCTAGATTCTGCTCCATGCATATTTTATTCAGTTTTTTGCTTTTCAGCACTCTGGTGGATATCGTGGTTGTTTCAGGTCCTGGGATCTCTTTTCTGAGTAGGGTGTCTCTGTTTTTATTCTCGTTTCTATTTCCAGTCTTCTTATCATTGTAGCTTGTAATTATGCAAATGCATTGAGATAAAGTGCCATCATGCATTGTTTACTTGGAATCTTGCATATCTTGTGTCTTGTTGTACATGCACTGTTGATCAAGTGCCATGAGGGGGTTGATGTTTGCCTTTGTTTGCCATCTTCCTTTGTCAAGTGAGTGTTCCTTCCATGACATTCACCTCATGATGATGTGTCTCAACACTTTGATGTTCTTGGTTCTTCGTCATGCAGTTGGTTTTTTTGCTGTCCTTTTTAGTGTTCCTGTCCCTCTCCCACTTCCGCATTATGGGGAGGTTTATCCTGTTGGTTCTAATGCTTCCGTGGTTCGATTGATTAGCTCTTCAGGCTTTGGTTTCTCATGCCATCTGTATCTTCGATTTCAGTTGTTTTGCCTTGTTTGCCTCCTGATTCGAGTAGTGTCATTTGAGGGCACTCATGCAGATTACAGTCTTCTCTACCTGGTCATGTTCTAGTTCAGTGGATGTTCTTCAGATTAGCAGTTATTCTTCAACAGGGTTTGCATGTTCTTCATGCTTCAATGGTGTTCTTCCATCTCTTTTTGGAGTAGAGTTTTGTTCCCATGTGGTTTTGGTTCATAGAGATTTCATTGTATTTGGGTACCTGATCAGGCCTTGTTGCCGGGACCCATCTTTATTGCTTTCAGTAGCTGTTCTAGGTTTTAGCTTCTCCCTAAGTCTAGCTTAAGGGGGGGTGTTAGAGTATTCGGGTATTTACTTGATTAATTAAACATTATTTGTTTAATTATTTAAGTTCCCTTTATCTCTTTTACACTTAAGCTAACTTTAGGTGCATATAATTAATTGTTTTAATTAATTATTATGTGCAAACTTAGGTTTTCCCTTTTTAGGGTTTCTTGACCTATTAAAGGTTGAGTTCTTTCTTTTCATTGTAAGAATCACATTACATATTTTTGTGAATATTGAGCTCTCTTTTTGAGCATATTCTCTGTGTTTTGTATGTTCTTCAGATTTTGCTTCATTGCTTCTCCTTGTAATAGGTTATTCGGCTTGCAGAAGATCTTTAGGCTCCTGTGGTGTCGTATTTTCTCAACTCCTATAGGTGAAAGGTTTAAGGAGGTACACTACGACATGAAATGACTCTTCTTGTCCCTCATGTGAATGTGCTCCTCTTGAAGCACTACGACATGGATGACCCTTCCTCCATTTCCTACACCCTATTTTCTAACCCACACATCATAACCTTTACCTCACTTCCTATCATTATTACCTTCCATCTACCTTTCATATCCCCTCTCTTAACCTCCTTCACTTTCCTACATCCTATCCTAAACCTTAACCTCATACACATTTACTTTTACTTCACCTACCTAACCCCATTCCATCATTCACATCCTTTTATCTCCCCCCATTCACTTTCCTACCTTCCAAACCCCTAACATATCCTAACTTACTCTTTCACCATTACATCCTTCATCACTTACCTTCCTATCTTATCCTAACCCACACCTCATAACCTTATACCTCTTAGCTTCCATTTTATACCACCTTCCTATCATGGTACGCTTATCCTCCCTTCCAAAATACCAACAAGAAATGACACTCGATCACTACACAGTGGTTTGACGGTCCTGCAGTAGGGAGTTTCTATCACAACCATATATAGCAGCATCCATACCCAAGGTAAGCTCCTCAGCTAGAGCCTACGTTTAGGCCACTTCCAACTGATGTCGGATATAAGAGTGGCACAATCTGTGTTCTTCCCTATTTGATCACACAGGTTTATGTCATCCTGCTCCTTAATTAGGGTCTGCCCTAAGAGGTTATGCCTATAAAGAGGATAATTAATCATTTCATTTGATCGACCATCCAAATCAATCTTATTTATCTCTTTTTCTACCTGATTGAATATGAGCTAGGGAAAAAAAATTATGAGCAGGAAAATTCATTATAATAAAGAAAAAACTTGATCATCAACCAACACAAATGCAACCTCCTATGTAAAATTCAAACAATTTTATCACTACATAAAGCGAATTCGACACATTGTCACAAACATAACGATTTTTTCTTCAAGAAAATATCTTGTGAATGAATTGGTTGATTACCCTACCTTTTTTCTTCAACTGGATCTTGGCGGCACCGCAATCCAGAACTGTTTCCCTCCTTGTAATGCCCAATATTTTTGTGAATATGGTAGAGGTCGACGGGACGAAGAGGCGGGATTAATGTTTATCAAATGACTTGGTTTTTTTAAAGTAATTCCTGCGATCGTCGGAATTTTGACGAACGCGAACACTTTTTCAAAAAAAACACAAATTTCATTGCCAATTCCTTCTCTGTCAAAACAAAATGTTGAATTATCATTAGAATTCCAACGAATGTGGGTATTTAAAAAAAAAATCAAATTTGGTCACAATATACCTTCTCCGTCGGAAACCGTCAAAATTTTAGGCCAAATGTATTAGTGATAGAAGACTAAGTTGAGGTCTATACCGACAAAGTTGCCATGCGGAGTTGAAGTGACATGCATGTACAAGTCAGTGTAGTGTGTCAGTGAGGTTGTTGGTGGTTAGTCCAACATTTAATGGCGACTGTGAAGCTCGAAGGATGATGGCAGAAGTTTGCGGCTTGAGATCAAGCAAACAACAGAGATCCAAGATAGACTGATCTAGCAGATCGAAGTGGGTGATGGAAACCACATCATGCACGGTGATTGACAAGACACAAAGCCAAAAATCATGCTACATACGGCTAAAAATTGAAGACGTTCACTGAAAGGTAAAGATAATGGCGATACTGATTGATGGGCTGCAGAACATCAATCAAGGAGATGGGATTTGATTGGATGTGATATGTCACGATGATTAGAGAAGAAATTTGATACAAATTCAGTGCATGGTGGAAACCCTAGCGCGCCAAAGTTCAAACTCACGTTTAGACGAGAAAGTTTGGCTATAAGTATGTAGACCAAAGATGAAATATGTTGATGCTGCATGGAAGAGTGATGCCGGTGAAGTAAGTGGAACCAAAAGGATAATCAGTCGGTGAAGTTCATTGAAGATCATAGTGATTGAATGAGAGTGTGGTTAAACTGGTAAGAGGGTTTAACTGTGAGTCAAATCGGTAAAGTCCAAAGTAACTGGTAAAGCAACAAGATAGAATAAGTGCAGAGGGGAACCGGTGGTGTTCAAGCCAGTAAGAAGGTAGTCCAGATTGAAGCAGTTGTGTGCATGTGTGGGAGAAAAGATTCGGCAGGTAAAGAACAAAGAAGGGATAAAACAGTGAGTGGAGTAACTGGCAGCAGGTGTATGATTTGACTGTTCATCCAATAGGCAGAGGTAGAACTGATGTGTTAGCAACAATAGGTGAAGGTGAGCAGAGAGAAAGAGAAAGATAGAAGGAAGAGTAAGAGTCAACCGTAAGGCAGAGGAGGAGTATAATCAACAGGGTGGAGTGTATGTAGTGGTTACAAGATTCACTTATATCCAGGGTTACTACTGTTGTATTAATTTGTTATATATTGTAATCACTAAGTTGGAGCTCGGTGCAGGGGTTGGTGCCCTGAATCAGGGGTTGGTGCCCTAAATCAGGAGTGGTGTTCCTTGGGTTGGTGTCCTAAATGTTGTAACCAATGTTTCATTGTGAGGCTAGATTGGAGCAGTAGACTCCCACAACATTTCTCATTGAGGTTTTTCCCATCTTGGGTTTTCCTCGTATATACCGGTGTCATGTGATGTGCATTTGTGTGTGCTTGCATTGAGATATCTTTCCTTATCTTACCAATAGGTTAACTTGGAATTAGGATTGATAACCAGTAATCACTCTTAGTATTAAGAGGTTAAGAAATTGGAAATCATTGATTCACCCCCCCTCTCAGTGGCATCTTGTGTTCAACAATTCTCTATGACTTTAGTTCAAAATGTTCAAATTTATATGTTATGGTGTTTTTTAAAAGGACAAAACCTTGGTTCATATTAGATCATTTAAACATGGCATCATGATCCAATTAGTGGAGCATCTAAAAGCATAATATGCACATTTGTAATCATTATTAGGAAATCATTACAATACATAAATCTATGATTGCACGCAAATTTCAAATTAAGCTATCTTGATAATAAAAACCATGGAGATATTCATTTTCTTTGTCATGCTAAAATCAGCCACTTTAACGTGCTTAATATAACTATCTTAGATAAACATAAAATATGAATGAAATGAACATCATTTTACCATAAGATAGCAGCAACAGGAATGACACAAAAAAAGCAACGCAAGAGGATAATCTCACAACATAGGATTTACGTGGAGAAACCCTTGTTAGAAAAAAATCCACTAAAGAAGAGAGGCCAAGCATGCAATGTCTTCAATTGCAAGATTACATTACATTCACTTTAATCAATCATTTTGTCTTAAATCTAAAAGAACCTCGCTACCTGCATACACTGATTATATTATTGAAGGGGAAGCCCTGCAACACAATGAAAGTTGCAATCCCTATTGATAGGGAGTTTGCAGGTTCAAGTCCCTCGGCCCATGCTTTGGGGTTGCCGCATTTGGAGACCGCACACTCATGGAAGGCGTGGTAGCTGATAATGCAAGGAGTAGGAGAATGATGAGGAGGGAGGTATCAAGGGTCTTATCCTCAATAATAGGTGGTCTACATATTTTGCGAACAAAGGTTGTCGGTGTGTTAATACCCCCACCTTATGCAGACTCAGGTGTGATACAAGAACACATGAGTGCAGAGGGAAGTGGAGTAATGAGGGACCGACCACATGGAGTGATAAAGATTGGAGGTATAAGGAGAGGATGCTCGATGCCATGGAGGGATAAGGAGGGTTGCAGGAGCATGAAGATGTATGGAGTGACAAGGAGTATTGTTAGCACATAAACTTCAGCAAGAGACAAATCTAGGAGGTGTTCATGTCGCAACAAGAATTGTAACCACAAGGATGAGGTCCCCCAATGTGACCTTACTAGTTCAAAGGTCTAGTTAAAAGCGAGAGAAAGAGTCCCATTAATCGATAAAAAAAATGATTATATTATTGAAGAGAAAATCACTATAGATTCTCAAAAAAATGGGCAAACACTACCACCAAAACTTTACACAAAACATGTAAACTTAGTAAAAAATAATAAATCTTTACATAACCTTCACGTGACCACCTAACCTACAACCAATCAAAATAGGTCAAACTCAAGTGCTCCATAACTCATCGACAATAATGACAACTAACACCCATGACATGGAAACCTAGACACCCAACTCTAGGATACATGCAAATGACATTTGTGCACATGAAATTCCGCCTATAAACCCACTCCCAAAGTGGGTGGCCAAATGGAATATTCATCCATTATGCCTTATCCTTGGCATTGTTGATTTTGTACATCTCATATTAGTGTAATTACAACACATCATTTATATAATTACAAATAAATATTTTCTCTATCATGTCCCTATACATCCAAGTACACCTTACAAGGAATGCAGATACATGGAAATGACTTAGAATTGCAAGGTAAATTCCACCTTATCCTAACATTCTCTCACTTGACATTATACATTGCAATTACAACAACAAAACATAAATAATAATCAAGTCTCATGGCCTTCCTACACCAACAAGGAAAAGATATCCCTTAGCCACAAGTGTGCCACTTGATTCTTCAATGTGCTCAAATGATCCAACTAGATACCTAGGATAGAAATCAAGGAAATCACCATCAAGCAAGGAATCCTCACATCCTCTAGCATACCATCTATGGAATAAGACGAATATGCCAAGGTGAATTGAATACCAATTGTCACAAAAATATGCATTAATCTATACATGAACACAAGCATTAAATTCAAATGACAACAAAGGCTTTAAGTAGCTACTTTACTCGTACCAATATGGAATAAAGGCTAGAAGAAGTTGCTAACTCATCCAATCCACCCATACTTCAAAAAAAGGTAAACTATGATACAAAAAAGTTAATGTTAGCATAATATCATCCAAAATTACAATTAAGTCATTCTATATCCATGTTTTTATCTCAAATGCAACTTATCAATGCACAAATAACCATAGACAAGGCCAACTAACAAAGTCTACATCAACGTTGAATCAATCCCATGGATGTAGATATTCCACATCTGGTTCATCCCACTACAATTAAATGGATGAACAAATCATATAGTTGCTTAACTCATATATCCTAAACCAATGAAACACATGAACTCATCACCATATCAATAATCAACAATCTAGTATATCAAAAAGGATAATCTTACATATATGTGTCAAGAAATTCCCACTGCACATGTAATGCCAATTCTAAAAATAGATCAAGGCATACCAAGTATACCTATATTACTTCACATAAAGGATGTGGTTAACTCCTATATTGCATAGAGTTAAGGAAACATGCAACAATATGCAAAATTTAATGCAAATTTGAAGTGACAACAACTAGGAATGTTGTTTGTCAAATCTACCTAAGTGCCCTACTTTAGTGATTAAAATATTGGAACTTGATGATTTCCATGTTAAACTCTTCCATGAATAGTTTATTTGTACAAATGTGAGTGTTCTTGTTTAATTCCATAGAACAAGGGTCAAATATAACACATTTTTTAATGTGTTATTGACATTAGGTAGGCCCAAAATGGTCCCCCAAAAAATTCAAAATTTAAATTTTCGAGAGCAACTGGTTCATCTTTTCGCCTTAAATGCACATAGTTTCAGTTTGGTAATGATCCAAGTTCAAATGGTTTGAAAATAAAAATTTTCTAGGTCAGCTCTATAAGGGAACCTGATATGTGTCATGCCATCATAAATTTTAATTGGCCAAATTTAGAAAATCGGATATTTGGTGCTAATATGATTAGCTTAATCCTTTGCAATGTTTCAAAATTAAAATGCAACTTGTTATAAAGTGACATTAATGGCTGCCACTGAAGTGGGAGAAAATTGAATCCTTCATTGTTTTAATATGAATTTAAAATATTAATGACCATTTAAATGAATTGGTGATTTAAATAAAATGAATAAATTTTAGAAGTTGATGATCAACCACAATAGCCAAGATTCATTTGTAAGAAAAATACCTACCACACAAAAGAGATCAAGCAAAAGATAATATGCTCTATAACAACCAGAGAATTCTGTAATATTGCACAAACAATATTGGAGATACAATTACAGTGAATGAATGAATCCTTATGAAGGATGAATGAAATCCTAGGTGCAAAAAATAAGGCTAAAATTAGAACTAAAGCAATGCATAGTAGGAACTAAATTAAGCTCAAATACATTTGGAACTAAAGATATAAAATAAAACTCTAAATAATAAAAAATGCCTAAGTTTAGCTTAAGTGAAAAAGTAATTAAAGGACCTAATTAATGAACAATTAGATAATTATCCTAATCACTCCAACACCCCCCCTTAAGGTTAACTTAGGAATAAGCTAATGAGCTAATGATGAATGCAAAATGCATGCATGAATGAGTCCCGACAACTAAGGCATGATCAGGTGCTCATGTACAAACCAATGCAAGACAATAAATCTCACACCAATGAGGTCTCTCTAAATAAAGAATAGGAGAAAAACCACATGGGAAAAAACTCCTCTTAAAAATTGAGGGATGCAATGTAATGAAAAAGATACTACATGTTACTAAGATGAAGGACTCCAAGTGGCCCCCTAAGTATTGAACCAATTACATAAGTACAATCAAGATTCCCCACATAAGAGAGAAAATAAAATATGATGTATCCCCCTCATAATTAAGAAGCTCCAATGTTAAAGATGAAGGCTCGTGGAGTGAATTTAAAATATATGAGACATTATATTTTTACAATGAATTGGAATCACAATATTTAACACAATAGAGATATAAAGAGAAATTATTTAAAGCATTTAAAAAACAATTTAAATATATCTGTGTAACAGTCAAATAATCTCATTTTAAAGTATTTGCAGATTATTAGGACGTAGTTTTAATATAGTTGTGTACATTTGTGCAAGTCAAACGAGGTTGAGTAGGGCATATGTGTGCTATAGCGCAATGGATATCCTTTGCACACTTGGAACCATTGCACATGCTTGCATATTGATGAGGGTTAAGCTTGATGTTAATGTGAATGTGCTCTTCCACATTAAGGCGTGAGTCCACATGCAAGCTCCATTATATATTGATACATTTTGTTGCTATAGTTAGGTACCAATGTGCAACCACATTGACTGTAACAGAAAGGGCCCTACTATAGCCTTCAAAACCCTTGTTTGCATTATTTCTCTGAGGAATTGAGGTTCTTTAGTTTTGTTTGAGGTTCAATTTATTGTGTTGGATGTGTTTGCAGAGAGAGCTCAATGGAATGCAATATGTTGTCAACATTCAAAGTGTCTGGGTACAAATGTGTGTAGTTGAAACATAAGATTGCCTTCTGGAAAAGGCAATGTTTTTAGTTAGATAGATTGTTGTAAAGTTGTGTTTATGAGCTTCAGTAATGTTAAGTACAAATATTATGAAGAGATCGAATTGGTTTGAGGTGTATGTCTTAGTTTGCCAGTGGTTAAGTGTGATCTTGTGAAAGTGTGACCTTGCACTATTCATTTCCCCTGTGCGATTGTGCAGGTCAAAAGTGATTGACCGAAGCAAACTTGTGCAAGGCAATATGGGTTGTGTTTTATATTTATTTTTTTAAATTTTTTTTGTCTTGCAAGTGCATGGTGAAAAAGGGAGTTGTCTATAGTTTGCAAATAG
This sequence comes from Cryptomeria japonica, assembly GCF_030272615.1. Taxonomy (NCBI): domain Eukaryota; kingdom Viridiplantae; phylum Streptophyta; class Pinopsida; order Cupressales; family Cupressaceae; genus Cryptomeria; species Cryptomeria japonica. The sequence continues at coordinate 418,300,094 of NC_081407.1, forward strand.
GTGAGGTGACATGTGCCATTGTTTAATAATAAAAGCACATAGATGCGAGCTCTCATTTTTATTTTGCCTTTCATTCCCAAAATTTTGAGGTGTTAGGAGAAGTAGTATAAAATGGAGTGTTAGCTAGCCCAATTATCTTTGCCTTGAAGACTCAACAATATCAATTGTCAGGCTAAAATAAACAATATCAAAGTTGCAAATAATTGGATGGAGATGACCATGAGGATGTTGGTGATGACATTGAATTGGGTAAGTTCTTGTTAGATGTCAAATTTTGACCACTAATAAAAAGGATATGGTGTATGGATGTCATGAAGATGACTTTTTTTCAAGCGTTAATGTTCATGACAATTTAGATGAATGAGACTTATTAGGCGACGAAAATGATAAAAGGGGAGATGTTGGTGTGAAGTGAGATTAGTTGTGGACATTAAATAATTTTGACATTGCTATGCCACTGGGAGAGAGAAAAATTGGTAATAAGTATATTGCAAAAGAGAAAAGGGACAAATATGTTGTGGCTTTAAAAAATTTGTTCAAAAAATAAGCTTTAGCGATCATAGGAAGAGCACCAATTGCATAGAGAGATTGGTATTCAGGGTCATCTTCAACATCCAAATATAGTTTGATTTTTTAATAATACTTTTATGATCATAGTAGGGTCTACCTTATTCTTCAAAATGTTGCAAAGGTGAACTCTGCATAGATAATTAGTGTTGTAAATGCTTTAGTAAAATGGTTCTATTACAGAGAGGTTATATGCAAAAACAAATGATGCATGCCAAATGTATGATAAAATGTCATACATGACATTATAAAACAACGATATTTTGTGGGTCAAAATATGTAAAGGTAAGCAATACAAATATGTTTTATATTTGGAAAATTTGACTATAAAAGCAAATGGGGTGAGTATTTTACCAATAGAAGTAAAATGTAGGAACAAAATGAGTTTTCACCAAAGATAACTATGTTCATGAGAAGAACAAAGCAAAGGGAAAATGACAAACATTCAGTTATGATGTTGAAGGCAAATGAAAAGAGTTGAATAATGTGAGGGAGAATTTTCTTTTAGCTAGGTGATGCATATCAAATGAGTATTAAAGTGCTAGATGTCAAATTTAGATTAATTTTAGGGCTTCTTTCCTCCTTTACATTGTAATCTCCTTTCTTTTTTGAAGGGGATTTCGAAAGTAAATTTTTTGATAGAAGTTCTTCTTTGTATAGGTTTTGGTAAAAAGGATTAGGATGATCCTTTGACATGCAAATGAAAGCTATTGTAGTAATTTCTTTATCTAAATACAAAGGATGATTTATGTTTGTGCAACTACCTCTTACATGTATATTCACCAGTTTATGAAATAAATGATCAAGGATCTTTTATCTCATCTCTGCAAATGTTTTGTGGTTTTTGTTTTGTTATTTTATTCTCTTCAAGGAGGAGATTAAATTTTGTTTAGATAAACACTAAAATGGTGAGTTGTATGTGAAGGATTGAGAAGTAGAGTTGTAGTGGAGACATAAATAATGGGTATCATTGTAAGGCAGTGATCCTTAGAACCCACTAGTTAAGATTTACCTTACTATAATAGTGCATTTATATTTTATTAACTAACTTTGTATCCCTAAGAAGACACTGGTCTAATATTATTACACTAATCATTTAGAACCAAACCAATCTTAAATGATTGTACCATCCTAAATTGTACTCCCTTACAATTTTGTCCTTATTTGGGCCCTCGTGCCCCAAGGCCTGATTGGAAACTTGATTCTATTTATACCATGCATATTTTTCATATTTTTGACCTTGCACTTCATTCCCCTTCATTTTTTGGTGCATGATTGGTCAATACTAGGGTGCTAGAGCCCCAATCCTCCCAATTAGGACCCATTTTTGGCCCCTTGAATGGTCACAAGATTTTGGCGAGGACCTAGATCCCATGTCGGCTCATGTCAAAAAATTAAGTTGCTTTTCAACAGGCAAGTGTAAAAGGAGGTCTACCCCTCTCATTTTAAGAGACACTCAATCCAAGAATTCAATTAAACAATCGAGCATTCATTCAAATTCAAGTGAGCAAGCATTAATTAGTCTTCTTTCAAGCATTGGAGAAAATATAAGGTCAAGATTCAAGAATTGGAGTTGAAATTCATATTCTATGTTATTGAAGACTTCATGAAACCCTAATTCCTTGTGGAGAGAAACAAAACTCCATTCTAAGGTATAATATCAGTGTTTCAGTTGTTATTCAGTGTCTCCCTCAAAAGGAGAACATTCTATTATTACAATTCAATTATATTTCATTTCTATTTCATGGTTAGTTCCAAAAGTGGGGTTTGACCTAAGGCAAACCCCTATTCCCAACCTATTTCCCTTCTATACCATGTGCAGGAAAAGGTACGAAACTGCAATATTCATAATTAGCTTTATTTATAGTGACAAATCAATCCCCCATTGGAGTGTGAAAAGTGCGGAGGACCAGAGTGACCACAATCTTGGTCTCAACAAATCAGGAGCTCCTTTTGGGAACAAATCTGAATACATTTTTCATTCCTCAAATCCAGGTTTGTGGATTGATCCGATGACTGTAGCTCACTGTTTTTGTTTTTACATCAATTCCAACACATTTACCCTAATTTCAACATTTTCACAATTCAATTTAAAAGAGGGCAGTTAATTGAAATCCAATAAATCCAATAGAATTCTCAACCCTATCCTTTCTGATTTGTGGCTAGATCCATTGGGTTTACCCTAATGTATTGGTCCCCAAGTAAAAATGAGTGATTTTCATATATCTAATTGTGAAAACCTTAATTTTTCACCATCACAATGACAAATCATTCACTTATGATTTATGCTTTATAAGTTATTTTAACAATTATATTCTCTATGGAAGTAACTAAGAATCAACCAAGATCTAAGCCAATATTGTGTTAGTTTTTATTTTCTTTGGCATACATTTGAGAGAATGTTTTCTATATTACAATACCCTACCTATTTTTTGAGTGAATTCATTGGTATTGTAAATAATGATTACCCCTAGGTCCTATAGAGCCTAAAGTGCAAGGGAAATGTGTTTTGTACCCTTTTCCTATTTGTTGGCCAAAATCTACACTAGATCTGAGCATGAAAGGTGGCTTACTTCTAAAAAATAGTGATATGTTAATTTGGGAAGCAACACTTCCAACATAGATAACGAAACCCTTCTTGACATAGATAGATTAGGATGTACCCAGTTCAATTGGCTTGTGGCACACAATTTTCATGACCATGATTTGGGCTATTCTTGAACTTCTGACTGCTTTAGCAAAGAAATAGCATAACAAGCATAACTTGTTTCACTTACTGATTGGTGATATGTCAATCACACTAGAGGACATATAGAGGATCCTATAGATCCCTATTTTAGTGAGTAGGCAATATATGATACAACCAGAGGCGAGGTGACTCTGCAATGAGAATTTAGAGAGGAGGACTTGGATGGTTATAGCAGGAAGGTTAGCTAGAGGTCAATGGTATCTTACCATGCACAACTACCTTTAGTATTGGAAAGAGTAATTAGGTGACTAATGTGTCTTGATATAAAATCTCATGGTTTGTCAGTTGATTGGGGTGCACATTAGAGAACATAGTGATCTATGAGACTCAGTTCACATGGGGCCATGCTTGTTGGATCACTTGTACAATAATTTGCACCACTTTTTCTATCACGGTGGGGTGATCTTGATGGCATGAGTGAAGCTATTTCACATCTAGGATTCAGAGTACATCGTAGTCATGAGACCTATGTGCATGAGATTTAGGGGCACGAGATAGCCATATGTCCACATGTATTCAATTATGATGACCCCACCCAAGATGGGTAAGTTGGAGTATTGGTATCGAATATTATATAATTTGGATACTATGATATGGAGGTCATATCTCGATTGTGAGGATTGAGAGGACGATGATGTGGAGCTGCCATATTTTTTTCAAACACGATGTTTGATTGGTTGGATGCCATATGTGATACAAAGGTATTTACTAGTCCAAGTTCTAAGGTAGTTTGGTTAGGTTTAAGGTATGCCACAAGGTATGGCAATATTTTCATAGACACACATGGACTAGCTTGAGCGGGGGCCTAGCTTCAATATCAATGTGGCCACTATAGATTTGAGGTCTCTCACACGCCAACCCTGGGATATGAGAAGGGATGTGGTAGATGCAAGCATGGCATAGGATTTTGTAGCCTAGTTTGCGACACACTATCCACCACTACTGATAGGATGAAGTGAGTTTATTCCTAGGCTCGATTATGAGGAGAATATACACCCAAGTTAGGAAGTGAGTAGCACAAGATGAACAGGGTGGTGGGGGTGAAGGCGATGATGGCTAGGGAGGAGGAGGAGATAGAGAACAAGGAGGAGCTAGACAGTTAGTGGGATAGGTACTACAAGTACCACCTATTTGCCACAATCATCCCCATAGAGGAGGCCTCAAGTGTAGCCATAAGATCAAGGAAAGGATGATCAAGATGCTCATATATCAGCTCTATAGATGCAATTCGTTAGATTACAAGGACAAATCATAGGGATATAGGCATAGTTGTATGTCTAGGATGCATAGGTTGCCACACTACAGGTGCATTTGGGGAGAAGATATGGATATTGGTTAGTATGGGATATCAGAGGCCACCCTCTAGAAGACACATGTCATAGCATAGGGAGACACAACATGCACAACACGAGAGTGTATACATGATGGGCATGAGGCTCTATATTGGAGGAAGTTATATAAGTGGCTAGTACCACCCAATCAGAGAGAAGGGAGATTTGCACATAGATCATTGGGTAGGTCATGGAGGGCTCGGAATGGGAGTGCAGGGGCCATGAGGTCACCACCACTATGGCCACCACCTGGATCAAGAGGACCATGACCACTATGATCTCAACATCAGTTGAGACTTGCTGGGTCAAAGGGATGGGAGTACATAATAGCTTCTTTGAGTCCCATTTGTACCATTTTGATATAGGCACTAGAATAGGGTGATTTTGGAGGATCTTGGTAGCCATTTATATGTTTTGACATCATTGCACTATGACACAAATTTATTTTGATATATACGAGATGACACTATTTTTGGCAATGATCTACGTGATGTGCATATTTCTATCTATGCATATATGTTATCATCTCTTATGTGATGGTTATGATGCAGGATTCTAAATGGTTGCATAAATTAGATGGCTTAACATGTGTGGTGATCTATATGGATTCATGTATGTTTTATGGATGGATATATGTTTTATTATAGATATGTGTTTGAATGTATGATATATGATGGGTATGATGGATTAAGATGGACTTATGTGGACATAGGATGTGATGTTATATGATTATCTATATGATGTTGTAGTATCCTAAATTGTACTTTCCTACAATTTTGTCCTCACTTAGGCCTCACTTTGGCATTCTATCCTTTAATGCCTGACCAAAGCACTGATTCTTCTCACACCCTTCATTCATGTCACTTTTCATCTTTTCACCAGTTTGAACCTCTTGACTAAGATCCTGACTTTTAGGACTAGGGCATAGGACCATGGTGCCCATGCCCTAGGCCTAATCAGGACTAGAGCGTATACACCCTGGGCTCCTCAATTAGGCCCCAAACTAGCCCCTCTCAACAGTCACATTTTGAGAGCAGAAAATTAGATCTTATGTCTACTTAGGTCAAAACTTTAATTCAATTTTTGACAAGAAAGTATAAAAGGAAGTCCATCCCTCTCATTTAAAACCTAATTTTAATTCATAATCAACTCAAGAGAGCAAAATCAAGATCCTACATTCAAGCGAGCAAGCAATCACTCTTCTATCAAGCATTGGAGCAAAAGTGAAGTCAAGATTCAAGCATTGGAGATGAAATACATGTTATATTTTTCTATGAATACAATCTACATGAAACTCTAATTCCTTTGTGGATACAAACAAAACTTCATTAAAGGTATATCATTAGCGTTTCATTCATTTTTTAGCCTTTCCCTCAAAAGGAAAGTATTTTATTGCAGTCTTTCATTTGCATTTTCAATTCAATTTCATGGATAATTCTAAAACTAGGGTTTGACCTAAGGCAAACTCCTATTCCCAATAATTTTCCCCTTTTACTATGTGTAGGAACAGGTATAGAGCTATGTTTAGGAGGATCGACGGGATTCTATGAGACGAACAAGTTCAGCTTTTGATTGCGAGAAATTCAGAGGACCATGGAGAATTGATACTACCTAATCCTGAAAAATTAGGCCAAACTTTTGGGAATAGATCCAAATCACCTTCTTTCACTTAGATACAAGTTGGTGGCTCCGTACGACATCTGTAGCTCACAGTTTCTATCAAGTTGCTTCAATAATTCACTATCTTGCCCTAATCTTTAACAAATCAATTTAATTCAATTTGAGAAGGATAGATCCCCATCTAAGAGGCCTAGAATCTTATCAGAATATGGATCTATTATATTCCTCACCTCCTTAATGTAATGATTAAATAGGCTTGTTAGTGGTTTTATTATCTTAATTTAACCCTAAGCCTAATTTTTCACCACTATATTTTGGTGAAACCAACATCTTGCACCTTAATTTATAATTTGTGATCTCAGATCTGATTGTTTATGGAGTTTCAAATTCTAATTTGCATTCATAAGTTTTATTTTCAATTAAATTACATAAAATTAGAGGTTAACTTTACAAAACCCTAATTTATAATTCTAAAATTCACTTGTGGGTTGCATAATTTTTTAAGTCTAGTTTTAGATGTGATATTTATATGTTATGCTGTGATTTAGAGGCATTTCAAATTCACAAATAAAATTTCTTAATTAATTGGTTGATCAATCACTTTTACAAAATTTGGCATTATTCAATAACAATCTTCAATTTGTGCATGATTTTTGTTACCATTAATCCTACCTACAATATTCTCATGAGAAGAAGTTGTAAAATTAAGGTTTCCCAAGGTTTAATTACTAAGCATATGGAGCCTAATTTGGATAAATTATTTCATGAGAATGTTGGTGCTTCCTCCAACCCAACAAATGATGTCATTTATTCTCATTCTTTTCATAATTCTCACGATGAGAATAAATCACTAACTAGGGTTACCATTGACCAATTGAAGAAGATTGACAATGAATTTAAACATTTTCAATAATGGATGATTCAACAATACCCAGAAAGTGGCAATCCCATTTGTTGAAGGGTTAACAAGAATTATGCAAATTGATAAAATTGGTGTTGATTTGTTGTGAGACCTTTCTCATATTGTTGGTAATAATATCATTCCTATCATAATTTGTGTCGAAGCCCTTGGTTATTCTCAATCCATTAGCCAAGTCAATCATTCCATTCCTATGCCTACATCCTTGCTTAGTGTGCCTGCATTTACATCTTCTATCATGACTACTTCCACACAAAATTTTAATCCTACATATGTTAGTCATGGGGGCAATATCGTTAATCAAAATTCTTATATAACTCCTTTCATGAGTCTTCCATTTGTATCCAAATCATCTCCCATACCCACATATCTTAGTGTTCTGCCTCCTTACTCTCAACCTCCACCTACATACAACAATGTTACTCCTCCATCTCAGTATAATATGTCTAATTTCAATCCATTCATCGAAGAAACCATAAACAACCTTGCCCAAACAATTACAATTGGCTTCCATTACCCAATCCAAGTTTAATGTGCCCACAATTGATGTAGTGAGCTCAACAATTGATGAAATTGTCTACGTTGTCCCTCCTAAGCATATGGAAGTCCATCAATTAGAGTTGTACAATGGAAAAAGTGACCGCTTGACTTGTGAAAACATTTCAAACTTTGTGTAGTGATTTTGCTCATGACCAAAGACTTATGGCTAAATTGTTTACTCGAACCTTTAGGGATAAAGCTCTGTAATGGTATTGTTCTTTGCCTTCTTATTATATTACATCATTTCAATATTCAGCTAATGCTTTCATTCAACAATTTCTCAATAATATTAGTCCTAAAATTACTTTGACCGATTTGATTCATTGTAAGAAAAGAGTTAAAGCGAAAGTGACTGATTTTATTGGTAGATATAAACATTGTATTCTCAAATTTCCTATCCTATGCTTGATCATGATGTTCAAGAATTTTTATTGCTAATTTACAAAAAGACATTAGGGATAAGATTTTGTTTTCCGAGTTTACTTCCTGTTGGTGCCCAAAACCACAGATTGGAAAACCGAAAGACTTGCCAAATCCTCAAGTAGTCCAATCAGCCTTGGCCAATGAACAGGGATGGTTGAAGACCAAATCCCTCTGCACTTTAGGCTCCACTGAACCTAGGTGGGTGTTCCTTTTCCTCTCAAGCACAAAATAGGTTATTTATAGTGGATTTAAACCTTTTAGCAAGTTTACACAACTGGCAATTTATTGTTCTGCAACTATGCTTTATTATGTGCTTTAACTGAATGCTTTGAAAAGAAATGATTGTGAATGTTTATTGAAAATGAGATTGCTTTCAGGACTTAATTAAAATTTGCATAGATCAGTTCATATAGGATTTGGGAAGAACGTTTCTCTATTAAGGACCTTGAATGCATATAGATCAAAACCTTAAAAGATCAATAACAGACCAGTGCCTCTACTTGGGGATATATATGACACTCCGTGGACAAAATATCTTATCAACTCAAGAGACAATTTCTCATCAACTATGAAGGTTCAATATGCATTACACAAACAATAAGAACCCAATCTTTCACTTAATGCAATGACATGTGATTCACATCATAGCAAATCTATAAACAGATTTATCAAGAGGACAAAAATAACTCATCAACACAAAAGTGTACACAATATTTGGAGAAAGAGACAACGAATCTTGTATATTAATCTTCAGGAAATAATTGCATACATAAGTTGCACTTGTAAATACTTCATTACAGATTGTTTGCACAAAATGATACTTATTCTTCCTATAGACTTCTCTGATACCAAATGATATTCAATCCCTACAACATTATGTTGTTCTTATGACCTTCCTTTTTACATAAAAAAATGACTCCCTATAAGTATGTGAATCAAAAGACATATATGAAAGGACACACCCTTTCATACAAATGGGAGTTATAGACAGTTTCCCTCCAAAGGACACACCCTTTGGTTTAATAAAAAATTACAAATGAAAACCCTTAAAATACTAAATGATGCTTTAATAATGTGTCTTCTATTCTCCGCCTTGATAAAATTCCTCAGCAAGTATTCATTATCTTCTCATTATTTTCTACACACAAAAATGAGCCAATCAAATTCCTTGATTTGAAAATTAAATATACCCCACCTTAGATTTTGAAAAGTCAATCATCTTTGTATAAATACTTGTTTAAAATAGTACAATAAAACCAAAGTTTTTCCCTTCAATATTTTGCAAACATAGCATCCGTCCATATAAAATAATACCTTACCCTAAAATATATATTCAAGGCATTCATTCAAATATAAATAAATTTTATCTTTAATTCACTTTCAAATAACATAAAGAAGAGAATATAATTCCCTTTTATTATTTTTAGGAATTTTCCCCTTTGCTGTGCATCCATTCATGCCACGTATCTTCTTCTGGTTCGTTCGAGGATCACCCTTTATGTTTTCGACCAAACTTCCTCATTGGTGAGCTATTCACAGGTCTTATCAATTCTTCAATTGCATCGATACCTTTTGTTTTCGATGGGACCGCGTCGGATTTCTTCGATGAACCTCATGTCGATGAAACTGTTGCTTTCGATGAGTCTGTTTTGAGATCCATTGCAGCCTAAGTTTGTTCGATAAGCTCTGCACCGCCGGACAGTTTCACTTCAACTGTTTGTCTTAACCACCTCAGTCTACTGCCTGCCGCTAGCGATTAGTCGCCAAGTCATGATGAATACACATCGAGCACCTTCTGATTGCGGTATAGCAACCACCATTGGATCAATTTGTACAACTGTTCGATCGCCCTTATTTGCTCGGCCTTTAACTCTGCTTGAGTGGCTCTCTCTTTTCTTTGTCTATTCATGCCGCGTGTCACTTTTTGGTTTGCCTACGGATCCACCTTGACTGCCACTGGACCCTATCTGTCTTTCCATTTCATCCGCCACTGGACTTGGGTTCTTCATCTGCGCTCCACCATGTGGCACATCTTGACTCGCTTGCAGATCTATCGAGATGACACCTCATCTGCCACCTTGGCAGTCACTATGTCATGGGGGATATAGGTTGTGCAACTTCATCTTGCAGTATAGCGACGACCGTTGATCCACTTCAAACTTGCATGCTCGTTAACCTCCCCTTTTTCCGCACGTGCTTAGTCACCAAGTCGCGGGTTTAAACCATCGTGCATCTCCATCTTGCGACATAGCGACAGTCGTCAAATCCTCTACGATCATCGTTCGATCAATCAAAATTTCTCGATCTTTAGCCTCCATCCTCGCTAGTCTGTTGTAAAATTTTGGTTTCCTTAGTATACGTGCATGCATGGGGTCCACCGGCTTCAGCCTTCTTCACGCCAAAAGCCTTTTGTCTTTCGACAGTTATCATATAGGCCGCTTTGGACTTAAACGTTAAATGAGCTTATCCGACAAACAATGTGGGATAAAGGCTTTCCCTCTGCTAGCACAACACACTTGAAAGTTTCCAAAGCCTTTTCCACCATTCTATATGCGCAGGTTTGGGAATCTTGGTGATGCCAGTTAATCTTTGGACAACTCTATTTTCTTCAGTATGCTTCTGCATATAAAACACCCACAGTAAATGCTTGAATGATAAGAAAAAGGGCATCTATTATAACACACAGTGTTTTGTAAAATATGTGCTAACACTTCCTTTATGCAATTATGTGCAGTGCTTCATAATTATCAGCTTCAAGTGAGTCAATTTTAATCACCTCCTTCAATGGATCTAGTTTATAAGAATGAGATTTCTCAACAATATTTTAAAAATTTTAAACCAAACAAGGGATACATCAAGATAAATGATAACATCAATACTCAAGTGGCAGTCACGTCATTAGGCGTGGCCCCTTTATCAAAATACTTTAGGAAATAATTTACTCTTCTTATGTCTTTGCATAGTATAATGTTGATATTGATAAATAATAATGTGTCGAAACTTCCTCCCATTAAGCCACTTGATACCTCTAAACCTTTTCCATCTTATCATGATCCCAAATATTTTTTCCATTGCTATAGTTTCATTTTCATCCTTGTACAACCAACCAAGAATGTCTTTGTCTTGGATTTCTTCATCAAGAGTTCTAGCTCTAACAAATGTTCCATTAAACATATCTTTTGATTTCTCTGAGGTCTTTGATTGGATATTTGTAGGCTTTCCATATGACTTAGGGGAAAGTGGAAAGTTATGCAAAGAATATTTTCCCATTCCTTCATCATTTAATTTGAGCTTTTTCTCAAAGGTTTCCCATAACTTTTCTTGAATTTCTTTGGTAGGATATACTGATTCTCTGTTATGTGGAACTCTTGTATCTTGTGTTGGCTTTAAAAAATTGCAATATTGACTAGAATCTGCAATTATAGAGATCTCTTGTCCTTCATGAGGAAATTTTAGACATTGATGATATGTAGAAGGAACTACTTGCATATTGTGAATCCATGGCCTTCCCAAAAGAATGTTGTAAGAGAGGTTCAAATCTAAAACCTGACACAATGTATTCCTTTCCACAGGTCCTATTTTGATTGGTAACACCACAGTTCCTTTAGAAGAACGTTTTGCTTCATCATAAGCCTTAATGGTTATTTTCTTCTTTAGATCCATTGCATTTTCTGAATATCCCAAATCTTTTATCAAACTTAATGCACAAATGTTTAATCCGGCTCCACCATCTATGAGTACGCGTTTGACACGTGTTTTATTAATAGTGACTTCAACATGCAAGGGAGCATTGTGAGGATGTTGTAAGGATGCATCATCATTTTCATAAAATGATAAGCAATGAGGGGCTATAAGGTGTCCCACCATATTCTGAAACTGATCTATATCCAAGTCTTTTGAAACTGTTGTTTCCACTAAAGCTTTTTCAAAAATTTCCTTATGCATAGGTGAAACCTTGAGAAGTTCCAAAATCGATATTTGAGGGGGCATTCTTTGTAATTGCTCTACTAAATTACATTGTTGTGAAGTGGATGTTGGGTCTTTTGTTATACCTGGAAAGGTAACCTTTGCTTTGCTTCTCATAATAACAATGATAACATTTACCACATCATCATATGTGTAAGTGTAGTTCACTTTGGCTTTTCCTTTGTCATATTTTAATTGGGATGGTTCACCTTTGTCATAATTCGGAAATGGAGTTTTGAAAGCTAGGTGTGATTCATTTGTCTTGTGGCTATCCACTATGATAGTTCTATTGTCGATTAGATCTTGGATAAGGTGTTTCAATTTTTGACAATCATTTGTTTGGTCTCCTTTATTCCGATGGTAATTGCAAAAATGATTGTCATTCCACCAATTTGGCTTGATTGGTGGCTCATAACTTTTTGCTTCTGGTAAAACAATCAATTTATTGGCAAGAAGAGTTTTTAAAGCTGATTCTAATGGTTTGTGAATTTCCTCCGAGGATTGGAGAAGAAGGACTTGGTCTTATTTTTTTCTTGATTGTTATTGCTTGGGATTTGACTTGATAGATTAAAAATTGGTTGGTGTTGTTTTGTAGCACTATTATCATCATTTCCTCCATTGCTGACATTCCTATTCTTTGACCAGAACTTGGGTTTGTCATTGTTGTTGTTGTTGTAGGAATTATTGTAAAGTTTTAGCTCTCCTTTCTTTACCATTGTGTTCTCTATTTTCAGACCATTCTCAATCATCTTGGCAAAGGAGGGAGGACATTGCATTCTTAGTCGATAACTCATTTCACTGATAAGATTATCAATGAATATGTCCATTTTTTCTTGATCAGGCACATCTCTTGGATACCTATTAAACATGTGTTTCCATTGTTGTAAGAAGATCATAAAAGATTCACCATTCTTTTGTTTAACATTGCATAAATCCAGCATTGTTATCTCATTCCTTATATTGTAGGAGTATTGTGAAATAAATCTATTCACAAGTTCTTCAAAAGATTTGATTCCAGATGGTAATCTTGAAAACCACTCCATTGATTGTCCATTTAAACTCCTAGGAAAAAGACGCATAAGGTAAGTTTCATCGTGGGAAAATTCCATACTCGTACAAAACTCCCTAATGTGATCCCGAGGATCGAATTTTCCATCGTATTTGTCATATTTAGGGATCTCACAATGTTGTGGAAATGGTATCATATTCAAATTTTTATTGAAAGGATATGGGCATATATCTTCCAATGAATACTTCTTGGAGCTTTTTCCATTTTTCATATCTTGCATTTGTTGTTGTAGAGTTTGCATTTGTTGAGTAAGGTTTAGCAACGGATTATCCATATAGTTTCTCCTTGTTTCTTCGTAAGTGCTTTTATCACTATGCTCTTTTCTTGTGTCATCCCTTTCTTTTCTTGTCTCTTCATGACTTTATTTGTTCACATCTTCGTTATTTGGATCATCTATGTTTTGGGTGTTACTTGCCTCCGCATCTTGTTTCAAGCTTTCTATGTTAAACTCTTGTGGTAATTTAGCTCCACATTTTGCCAACATCAAGAGATAGTTCTCTTTTTGTTTTGCTAATAGTTTTTCCATTAGCCTATCAAATTTGAAATCTTGCTCAAAGTCTCTAATGGTATTATTGACTGCTTCTTCATCAACAATGGTATACCCAAAATTTTGGAATACAGGATTATCTTCTTCCTCTATTTGTTTTTGTTGTTTTCTAAGTTGTTCATATTGAGCTCTAGTCCAAACTGGCATGTGATTATTTCAAAAAAATTGAAATTTCCAAAGGACGAAGTCAATAGGTGATTATTGGTTTAGGAAGATATGCTTTGTTGATTTTACCGCTATTATTTGTTTGTTGTGATAAAGTGTCTCTTTATTGAAAAGCACGTACTTGCAAAATTTCTCCGTCAAACTCTGTACCGCAACCACGTAAGTAGTGACAAAAACGGTGTAGGAATGTCCTATGTTTTAATAAGATCTTGCGATTGATATACAAGAATCTTATTCTTTTCTGAGTAGCTTTATAACTGGGTTTTCTTTTCTTAAGGTGATACTTAAAAGTCATATAAGCATCTGACAGTTTACAAGTTTGTTTGATTCCAATGTTGGTGCAATTCTGATTTTGATATAGCCTAGGTTCAAAATAGGAAAGATATATCCAAGATTATGAACATAGGATAAATTGATCAAGCTTCCTAATAGAGGATTTGATTATCCTGATGAGAGACTTGACAATGATGTTGATCTTTTTCACTTAAGATGTTTGAATCAATAGCTTTTTGAATGTTTTATGCTTATAGAAACCTTTCGGGAATAGCCTGTTGGATTAGTGACCCAGTTGTTGAGCTAGTTTGAAAATACATGATGGTTTAGAGACAAATCTACTCAAGAAGTATTTTGATATTGATGTTTTGACACTTTAGTTTGATCTGGTGTTCAAATGTTGGAAAGCCTTTGTACTATAGTTTTGATCAATTTTTTCGGCAATTGGTTGGATTTTTGCTGATAACTCAATGATGAACCACTAGTACCAAACCGGTACTGAGAGCGGGGGGGGGTGAATCAGTACAGACACAAATACAGTTCAAAACTAGTTTGACAACAACCACTCTCAATGACTGATAAACAAAGATACCGGTAAAACAGAGTGCAACTGGTAGCATCTTGAATAACTCAATCAGTCATGAACCGGTCACTTACTAAGCTTTTCTCTTAGCTCAATACCACATTATCATAATATTCTCATGCATGAACTAGTAGACCTAACCATCAAATCTTCACAACAGTGAGTTCAATATGTTTTATAGACAGGCATAAAACATAGAAACTTCATGTGCATAACAGATAAAACAAAGCATCACAAGACAAAAGCATTTCACATGACACACATATTTTTCACGTGGAAACCCAACTGGGAAAAACCATGATGGGGATGAATACCCACAAGCTGGTTTTTGAACTCTTTAGAAGTCCGCTCTGTTAGGAGCCTTGTCCAGTTAAGAACATTACAATAGGTTCTGGTAGGAACCGATCCTGTTAGGGATTACCCGGTTAAGGGATACCCGGTTAAGGGTTAAACCTGGTAGGGTCACCTTGTTAGAGGATTTTAAGAACTCAATAGCTGAAAGGATCTCCTAAGCTTTTCTAGCTTCTCAGAACTCATTAGCTTCGAGTTACCTAGTTAAGGGATTTACAACAAGCCAGTTAAGACCACCCGATTTAAGGGATTTTGAATCAAGCCAGTTAAGGCTACCCTGTTAGGGGATTTTGCAACTGTTGAAGTGGTTAGAGATCAATAGGTATTACAATGATCTGTTAACAGTACTTAATACTAATACAAATTCATTTAGGCTCCTCTTCTCCTTCTGTACATACACTTTGTAGGTATCTCTTTTCTCCTATGGTCTAGCAAGAATCTTGTATCACTTTCGTTGGATACACACTCACTACTTTTTGCCAACAAATTTAGACATAAACCTAACATCGACCTTATAGGGAACATACAGGTCGGTAGCAAAAACCCTAAACCCTAAACCTGTTATGTTGAGCAATTCAAACAGTTCGATCCTGACCGTTGAAACATACTGCATTGAATGCACTAGTCTTGACTCGATCTCAAGATATTCTCCTTCATCCATTATCCACCATTTTCATGGCGACTGATAACCCATCACGTGTTATCACTATTTGACAGACTTCGCACATTCCTGAGGTAGATAGGAATAGTCTTCTTCATGCAAGATCCTTCACGCGCACAGAGCTTACGTGGCAACATGAGCTGTCGTCCATCATACTACTGACTCATCACACAAAGATCACCGATTGAGTCACACAGACTTGAGATACTCCAACTGGAAACCTCGAAGTGGAAGCTGCCTTACCAACCGGTAGTCATACAGTGCTTCCATGTGTCGGTTCCCATAACTACATGCCGGTTCACTTTGAACAAATGTGCCGCTTCACTTAGGCATATACCGGTTCACACATATGCCGGTATCTCTTTCTTCTCTTATCTCATGTGTCGGTTCACACTATGTCTCATATTGACATCAATGACAACATACAATATCATTATGTCTTCATGCCAGTTTGCATAAGGCTCATGCCGGTTCTCATAATGCCAACAATCTCCCCCTTTGGCATTGATGGTAATATACAAAAGATATCTTCTCTGCTTCACATCTTCTCCCCAGTTGCTACAGATGTCTTTGCATTTCACTTCTTCTCCCCCTTTGACAACAATGCCAAAGTGGAGGTACAATCACCACTGTTTCCTTATGCTACTCCCCCTGAGGAGTAGCATCCTTAAACACACCAATCAACCAAAGATTTGTCTATCTAGTACCTGACTGGTGTGGAACTACCACTTTTAGTTCACCTCCTGAAGGGGCAATACCCCTAATTCACCTCTCAAATGCACAAATGTTGTCTTTGGGAGAGGCTTGGTGAATATGTCCGCTAACTGCTCCTTACTGGACACATGCTCCAGTGCAATCTCTTTCTTCTGAACCTTTTCCCTCAAGAAATGATACTTAAGTTCAAAATGCTTGGTTCTAGAATGTAAAACCGGATTCTTTGATATATTGATAGCACTTGTGTTATCACAGAATATACTTACCGGTTTAGGTATAGGGATCTTGAAGCCTTCCAGTACATGCTTCATCCAGATTGCCTGAGTACAGTTCATGAAAGCTGCAGCATACTCCGCTTCCACTGTAGACTGAGAGATGCAACTTTGCTTTTTACTCATCCATGAGACCAGTCTACCACCGAGAAAGAATGCACCATCGGTTGTGCTCTTCCGGTCATCCACATTACCAGCCCAATCAACATTTGTGAATACTTTCAGATTGAAATTATTGTTGTATGGGTACCACAATCCATAGTCAATTGTTCCCTTCAGATACATAAGAATCTATTTGACTACACTCAAGTGAGATTCTCTTGGACTCTTCTGGAACCTTGCAGTGATGCCAACTGCATGTGCAATATCCGGTCTGCTATGCACTACATAGTGCATCTTACCAATCATTGATCGGTATTCCTTCTCATCAACCAGTGCGGAATCATCTTCCTTTGTCAATTTGCAACCGGTCACCATAGTGTACCAACCGGTTTGCTATCTTCCATGCCAAAAGTCTTCAACACCTCTTTGACATATTTGGACTGAGTGATGAAGATTCCATCTTTCATCTGCTGGATCTATAGTCCAATAAAAAACTTAATCTCCCCTATGAGTGACATTTCAAACTCTTTCTTCATCTCATCAGCAAACTTATGACTCATCTTGTCATCTCCACCAAAGATGATGTCATCAACAAAGACTTCACAGATCAGGATCTGATCTTCTTCAGACTTCAAGTAGATATTACTATCTTCACTTGTTCTCTCAAATCCAATCTTCACAAGATGGGAATGTAGGCACTCATACCATGCCCTAGGTGCTTGCATTAGACCATATAATGCTTTGTGTAGCCTACATACCATGTCACTGTCTTCAGATAGGGTAAACCCACCTGGTTGATCAATATATACCTCCTCTTCAAGTACACCATTTAGGAATGCAGATTTTACATCCATTTGATACACCTTGAATCTCTTAAAAGCTGCATATGCAAGAAGCATACAAACTCCTTCCAATCTAGCTACAGGAGCAAAGGTTTCCCCATAGTCTTCACCTTCTTCTTGAGCATATCCTTTGCATACCAGTCTGGCTTTATTCCTAATCACTGTGCCATCCTCATTCAACTTATTCCTAAACACCCATTTGGTGCCAATGACATTCTTATGCTCTGGTCTGGGTACCAAGGACCATGTACCATTTTTCTCTATCTGGTCAAGTTCTTCTTCCATTGCCTTGATCCAGTCTTTATCATTATGAGCCTCTTTGAATGATTTAGGCTCAAATTCAAAGATCATGCATAAGTTTTCTCTGATCTTTCTTCTGGTAAGGATTCCTGCATCCTTATCACCTATGATTTGCTTGGGATCATGATTCAACTTCACATACCGAGGAATGGTCTTAATTGGTTCTTCTTGCTTTTCTTCTTCATCCTTATCTTCATCAATATCAACATTCACCGGTTCAGGAACACTGTTACTGGTGCTCGCTTGATTGACAACTGGTTCCCAGAAGTTTGCAACCGGTTCATTTACAACTTGCTCACTGCTGATTTTCTCAGTCTTCTTAGAGGATTCATCAACTCTTACATTGATGCTTTCCATAATTCTCTGAGTCCTATTGTTGTAGCACTTGAAAGCTTTACTCTTGGTGGAATATCCTAGAAATATTCCTTCATCACATTTAGCTTCAAATTTGCCCTGATGTTCACTCCTCTTGATGTAACATTTGCTACCAAAGACCTTAAAATAATTTACCACAGGGGTCTTACTGGTCCAATACTCATAAGGAGTTTTATCCTTGCCCTTTTTGATGAGTACCCGGTTCATAGTGTAAACTGCAGTGCTCACCGCTTCTCTCCAAAAGGTGTGAGCAACCTTTCCTTGGATCAACATAGTTCTAGCTGCTTCAACCAGAGTCCGGTTATTCCTCTCTGCTAGGCCATTTTGCTGTGGATTCCAGGGGGCAGACAACTATCTCTTGATGCCAAATTCTTCACAGTACTTGTTGAATTCACTGAAAGTGAATTCCCCTCCTTGATCAGTTCTGAGACACTTGATCCTTTTACCGCTTTCCTTTTCCACTAATGCTCTGAAAGCTTTGAATTTACCAAAAGCTTCAGACTTGTCTTTCAAGAATGTGACCCACATCATTCTTGAGTAGTCATCAATGAAAATCATGAAGTACCTATCACCCTGCACACTTCTAGTTTTCATAGGACCACATAAATCAGTATGCACAAGATCAAGCAAGTTGTCAGCAGTGAAAGATTTACCTTTAAAAGTTGAGGAAGACATTTTCCCCAATTGACATTCTCTACACAAGGTATTATCCGGTTTGCTTAGCACCGACAACCCTCTAACTGCCTTGATCTTACTAGCCTTCACAATGTTGTCAAAGTTCACATGGCAGAATCTCCTATGCCATATCCAGCTATCATCAAGCTTAGCCATAAGACATGTACTTATATTAGCATTTAGATGAAATAGGTTACCTTTAGTTTGCATGCCAGTGGCTACCAATTTACCATCTTTACCTTTGATTCTGCAAACTCCATTCTTGAATTGTAGAGCGAGTCCACTGCCATTTAACTGGGCAACACTTAGAAGGTTGTGTCTGAGACCATCAACCCAATACACATTGTTAGCACTACTCTTTCCATTTAAGGAGATGGACCCTCTGCCTTTGACCATGCATGGTGCATCATTGCCAAAGCGAACCACACCACCATCATACTCTTCTAATGATAGAAACTTGCTTCAGTCACCAGTCGTATGGTGAGAGCAGCCACTATCAATGATCCACTCATTGGAATCATCAAACAGGGAGACAAGAGCCTTCTTGTCTGTCACATCTTCCTTTATAGCAATGAACACAATGTCTTCATTTTCTTCATCTTTAGATTCCTCATCTGTGACACCTTCATCAACTGCCACAAAACAATTTCTCCGGTTTCCTCCTTTGAATTTCTTGAACCTTTCCGGTTTGTCCTTGTTGTCACTATTAGGACAGTTCATAGCAATATGTCCTATCCAGTTGTAGGAGAAACATTTCAAAGGTAGTTTACCTTTGTATTTACCAGTTCCTTTTGGGAATCTATTGGCCAGAAGAGCTTCAAATTCCATCAGAAACTCTTCATCCTTCATCTCTCTGTTCTGACTAGGTTCCCCATTAGTTCTAGCCTCTTTTCCTTTTCTGGATGGTATAGAAGAAGCTTTAAAAGCTGATTCTAACTTTTGAACACTACCATCAAAGCTATTTAGCTCATAGGCTATCAACTTGGCTATGATGGAGTCCAAGGATGCCTTAGACTTGTCCATTGATCTCAGCTCCTGAATAGCAACAACCCTTATTGCATAGACCGACAACAGGGATCTCAGGACTTTACTTACCACAGTGGAATCTTCTATTTTGCCACCTACACTCTTTATTTCTCCAACAACTGGTTTGATTCTTATTCCATACTGCTGAATGGTCTCTCCTTCAACCATTCTCATGTCTTCAAACTTTCCTCTCAAGCTCTCTTCCTTAGCCTATTTTACATGCTCATTAGCACCATAGATATTTTCAAGAGCATCCCATACTTCTTTGGGATTTGCCTTGTCTTGAACATCAATAAACTCAATGTCAGATAGACTACTGATGAGGGCTTCCATGACTTGCCCATTTTCTTGTATCTCTCTCTTTTGGTCATCAGTGAGAGTACCGGTAGGAACAACATATACATTTTCAACATAACTCCAGTGTTGAACACCCATACTTTTTATGAATATCTTCATCCTGTCTTTCCATATACCGAAGTTTTCCCTGTTGAACTTTGGACCTTCCCTCTTCATCATTTGGCTAGGATCTTTTCCTCAAGCGGTTAAGCTTACAACACAGAGGACCTGGAGGGCTCTGATACCAATTGATAACTCAATGATGAACCACTAGTACCAAACTGGTACTAAGAGGGGGGGGGTGAATTAGTATAGACACAAATACAGTTCAAAACTGGTTTGACAACAACCACTCTCAATGACTGATAAACAGAGATACCGGTAAAACAGAGTGCAACCAGTAGCATCCAGAATAACTCAATCAGTCATGAACCGGTCACTTACTAAGATTTTCTCTTAGCTCAATACCACATTATCATAATATTCTCATGCATTAACTAGTAGACCTAACCATCAAATCTTCACAACAGTGAGTTCAATATGTTTTATAGATAGGCATAAAACATAGAAACTTCATGTGCATAACAGATAAAACAAAGCATCACAAGACAAAAGCATTTCACATGACACACATATTTTTCATGTGGAAACCCAACTGGGAAAAACCACAGTGGGGATGAATACCCACAAACTATTTTTTGAACTCTTTAGAAGTTCGCTCTGTTAGGAGCCTTGTTCGGTTAAGAACATTACAATAGGTTCTGGTAGGAACCGATCCTGTTAGGGATCACCCGGTTAAGGTTTAAACCCGGTAGGGTCACCTTGTTAGAGGATTTTAAGAACTCAATAGCTGAAAGGATCTCCTAAGCTTTTCTAGCTTCTCAGAACTCATTAGCTTCGAGTTACCTGGTTAAGGGATTTACAACAAGCCAGTTAAGACCACCCGATTTAAGGGATTTTGAATCAAGCCAGTTAAGGCTACCCTGTTAGGGGATTTTGCAACTGTTGAAGTGGTTAGAGATCAACAGGTATTACAATGATCTGTTAACAGTACTTAATACTAATACAGATCCGTTTAGGCTCCTCTTCTCCTTCTGCACATACACTTTGCAGGTATCTCTTTTCTCCTATGGTCTAGCAAGAATCTTGTATCACTTTCGTTGGATACACACTCACTACTTTTTGCCAACAACTTTAGACAGAAACCTAACATTGACCTTATAGGGAACATACAGGTCGGTAGCAAAAACCCTAAACCCTAATCCTGTTAGGTTGAGCAATTCAAACGGTTCGATCCTGACCGTTGAAACATACTGCATTGAATGCACCAGTCTTGACTCGATCTCAAGACATTCTCCATCGTCCATTATCCACCGTTTTCATGGCGACTGATAACCCATCACGTGTTATCACTATTTGACAGACTTCGTACATTCCTGAGGTAGATAGGAATAGTCTTCTTCATGCAAGATCCTTCACGCACACAGAGCTTACGTGGCAACATGATCTGTCCTCCATCATACTACTGACTCATCACACAAAGATCATCGATTGAGTCACACAGACTTGAGATACTCCAACCGGAAACCCCGAAGTGGAAGCTGCCTTACCAACCGGTAGTCATACAGTGCTTCCATGTGTCGGTTCCCATAACTGCATGCCAGTTCACTTTGAACAAATGTACCGCTTCACTTAGGCATATACTGGTTCACACATATGCCGGTATCTCTTTCTTCTCTTATCTCATGTGTCGGTTCACACTATGTCTCATATTGACATCAATGACAACATACAATATCATTATGTCTTCATGCCAGTTTACATAAGGCTCATGCCGGTTCTCATAATGCCAACATTTGCTCACTCGTAGATAATGATTTTCTTCAATTTTTGAGCATTTGGAACATGTTATAGACATAGAAGCCACAGTGTTTAATAAACAAAATGCACAAGCAAGTACAAATATTATGGTAGGCTGAGGCAATAATTGTTGAATCTCACATGGGGTTTCCCCTGAGGCTACGCTATTCAAAGCGGATATTTAGATGCTTGACCCCACTGGCTCCACCCTCGGCACTCACTTCTCTGGAGCAGCCAATCACCAGTTTCCATGAAAACTCCCCATGGTAAACTCTATATCTCTACTAAGAATAGTATGTGTGTGAGCCGCTTCAGAGGTCCGACCTCTTGCGCCAACAACTAGAAGGATTTTGGCAACTAGTACAAGTGATTTTTAGTAAAAGCTTCTGATCATGTGGCCATACATGCGACACTTTCAGCTCTATATATATAGAAGGTTCCCAGCCTATAGAGGTTACGCTCCATAGGGTTTATGTGGAAACATAGTGTCGGTATGAACTTATCAACACATGTTGTTTGGGACTTTCGTCACAAACATGATTTATTTAGAGTGGATTGGAAGGACTCAGTATTAGCCTGTTTCTACTTTAGGTCATTCTCCTGTCACTGGCCCCCTCAAGGAAGCTCGGGAAGGCAGGCCCTCTAAAGGTTATACATAAAAGAAAGTAGGTCTGGTTTTCTGATCACTGTATGATGGTGAGAGCATACTTACCTGCTACTTCATCAAGCACAGAAAACACAAGTTTATTTTAACCTTTTAAAGTCTATGTGCAAGTATTTTAAAGAAGTCACTCAAAATGCAAGTTGCATGTTGTCAATTTATCTCCTTAGTTAAACTAAATGAACAAGACATGATGTGTTACTTTCCAAAATAGAGCTCTTAATTAACTAGGTGAGGAAATGCATAAAATTTGCTTTAAACACAATCATGCACATGCATGTCAGTAGTTTGAAATTTTTTAGCTTTGGGACATTCGGACCTGCAAAGAAATTCTGTCAGTTGCCAACAAAAGCATTGTCTTAACAAGTGCGTTATCTTTCACCTCAAAAGCGTTAACCTACAAAGCAAAAGTGTTAACATGCACTACAAAAGCGCTGCTCTGTGGACTAAGAAGCAAGAATTCTCTGACATAAGCGTTAATCCAACTGACAAATGCGCTAACATATAGGACAAAAATGGTAACTTGAAAGACATGTGCGCTAACCTATAGATCAAATGTGTGGATTCTCAGACAAAAATGCTAACCTACATGACAGATGCACTAACCTGAAGGAGATACGCGCTAACCTATCAAACAAAAGCGTTGTCAGAATTCACACATGCGTCAATCTGCATTACAAATGCGTTAAATTTGTTTTTTTTAGAATATTAAATGTATATACGAGGTCTTGTAGCCCCACGGTGGGCACCAAAATGTGTCGACTTGAATTTCATCCTCAGAATGCTACTTGCAACAAGTTAGTTTCACAAAATACCAATGGAAATGCTACAGGAAATCCAAATTCAACCAATGAAACTACATGAAATATATATGAAATAAAAATGCTATTTTTACTTTCATGGTTTATGTCTCATTGTGTCCTAACTCCACTGTTCCTGGTTGTAGATGGTGTGCTCTCAGACAAGCACTGATAGCTTCCAAGATGGCATATGAAGAATGGACTGATAACTGATAGTTGACAAATGCTATGATATGCAATGCTAAATAATTATGCTAAAATGATTATGCTGAAATGCTAATTGCTATTTGCTCCAAGATTTAAAACTCATGGATGCATAAGTTTTACAAATGATTAGCTTGCAAATTCACTTGAAGTCTAACTCTCTCTCAACTAAAACTCTTGATTTTATAGACCTTGAGAGGATGATGTGGCTCAGATCAACGATCATAATCAGATCTACAGATTTGGATGGTTGTGAGCAAAGGTGAAGGTTGAGAGAAAGGGGGAAGGAGACGACAAGTGTCACTCATCTCACCTTGACTGGGTTGCTGACTGGGGGAATCTAGGGATGCTTGGAGAAAATTTAGGCATGAGAGGACAAGTGGACTCAAGTCCTTCCTAAGATGTAGGGATGTTGGAGAGAATTTAGAAGGAGGTTATGAAATATGTGTACGTATACAATATTTCATTAAGTTTGGAGGTTGGAGATAAATGATGAATTAATATTTAAGAAATATTAATTTCCTTAGCCACATGATGGATGTGTTGGCAAAGGGAAGATGAAGTGGAGATGGAAGGTGAGTTGGAAAAGGGGGATTAAATAATTTAAGAAATTATTTAATATTTGAGACTATAGGATGGGAGAATAACCATTAAATATTAGATATTTAATTGATTGAAGGAGATAATTAAATATTAGATATTTAATTAATTAGATTAGAAGGATAATTAAATATTAGACATTTAATTATTTAGAGGAATATGATAGATGAATTAATTAATAAAATATTTCAATTAAATTAATTAATAGAAAGACACAAAATGAATTAAATAAATTAATCTTTTCAAATTAACTATTTAATAGAAGAATAATTATTAAATAAATGTAAAATATTTATTTAATCACTCATAACCATTTTTATGTGTATACAAAGTTAGTACCTTGTACCTGCAAATTCCGCATCACCAATTCACACACACACACACACACACATTCAAATATAGTAAACACATTGGTGAAGGAGAATCATGACGTTCCCTATCTCACCGAAGTGAGTGAAGGAAAATCATCTCCTCGTACCCCATACACTTACAAATATGATAACATGTACATAATGCATCTCACGTATAAAATAAATGTGCTAGTCCATGGTGAGTAATCTAATAAAATAACATCTAACCATCATTAAGGGAAATAATGTGTAAATAACATACACTGAAACTCAAATCAAAGTATAACATATCATAGCATAATATCTGAGTAAAATATCACCATATAATGTATCCACTAATATCCACTAAAAATTCAACTATATTCAAAACAAGTATCTAAAAAGTTTGATAAAGGGAGGGGTACTACATCCCCCCCCCCAAAAAAAAAAAAATTAAAAAAATGAGGCTTACTCTTGGAAGCCTAAAATAGATAAGGGTATAGCTCTCTCATCTTCGTTGCATCCTCCCATGTAGTCGAGGTCTCATCATTTGGGTCCCATGGGGACCTTACCTGATCGATGGTATGACCCTTGAGGGTCAAAACCCGGCGCTGCAAAATGCACATGGGCTCCATGGAAAGTTGCCCATCCTCAACCTGCAATGCATTCCAATCTTGAACATGGTTCACATCAGGATGATAAGGTCTAAGAATAGAAACATGAAAAACAACATGGATTCCTGATAGGCTCAATGGCAAGGCAAGACGGTAGGCAACAGGTCTTATCCTCTCAAGGATCTCAAAAGGGCCAACAAAACGAAGCACCAACTTAAAACCCTTTCCATAACGGATTGAACTCTTTCGTGAACACACTCTCAAGAATACACGGGTGCCAACAAAAAACTGAAGATCCATTATGTGAGCATCAACATACTTCTTCTACCTATCATGTGATGATACCAAATGCCCATGAATCTTCTCAACCTATTGCTCCATCTCTCGAAGCATATATGATCATATACACACCATGTCCTCTAACCAATCCTGACTCAAAGGAGTATGGCAAAGACAACTATACAATGCCTGGAAGGGAGACATACCTATGGAGCTATGATATCCATTATTATAAGAAAACTCCACAAGATAAAGATATTTCTCCCAACGCGACTATTGGTCTGTAACATAAATGCGAAGCAAGTCCTCCAAAACCTAATTCACACGCTCAGTCTCTGGGTGATAATCCAAACTAAAGTTCAACTGGGTCCTTAAAGCATGCTAAAGTGAGGTCCACAATGATGAAGTAAAGACAAGATCTCTATCTGAAATGACCCGCCTAGGAATCCCATGAAGCCTCACCACATCTTCCATGAAAAATCGTGCCACCATTGTTGTTGTATAAGAAGATCGAATAGGAACAAAATGAGCAACTTTGTTCAATCTATCAACAATGATCATAATGACATCATGACGACGTGAATAAATTGGCAACCCAACTATGAAATCCATAGAAATGATGTCCCATTTCCAATCTGGTACCAAATTAGGCTATAAAAGCTCTACAGGGTGCTGATGCTCTGCCTTCACCCACTGTCATTCTAAACACTTCGACACAAAATCAACAATGTCACATTTCATTCCAGCCAAATGATATATTTTTCTAAGATATGTGTGCATCTTCTTGACACTAGGATGTATCGAATAAGGTGCACAATGGGCCTTAGTCATGATCAAATTACGAAGTCCATTCAATGGAGGTACACAGATATACCCAAGATGTCAAAGAAGACCATCTATCTTAAGATTATATTCAGAATATCTGCCCTCTAACGACCTTCCAGTCTCAGTCATGGCTCTAACCTCCTGATACCAGTTATCCTGAGGAAGGATCCCAAGGATTCTCTCTCTCAAATCCACCCCAAGGGACAATGTTGCAACCTCATGCCATCTAAAAATCAAAGCATCTGCCACTACATTCTCTTTCCCCTGAATATATAAAACCTCAAAATCATACTCACAGAGGAATTCTATCCATCTTCGTTGTTGAGCATTCAAGTTCAGCTACGTGAAAATATACTGCAAACTACGGTGATCATTATGTAGCTCAAACTAACGCCCTAATAGAAAATGTCGCCACCTAACTAAAGCATGAGCTACAACTGCCAACTCTAAATCATGAACTGGATAATTGATCTTGTGGTCCTTGATTTCGCAAGACTCATAGGCTACCACCTGACCATCCTGCATAAGAACTGCTTCTATACCTTCTAAAGAGGCATTTGTACAAACCATTGAATCTCTGGATGGATCAGGAAATGTTCAAATCAGTGTACTGACAAGGAGTTCCTTCAAAGTACAAAAAATTACCTCACATTGTTCTAACCAAATAAACTTCTTCCCTTTCCTCTGAAGAGAAGTGATCAGGTGACCTATCCGGGAAAAACTCTGAACAAAGTGGTGGTAATATCCAACCAAACCCATAAAACTCTGAACCTCAGAAACATTAGTCGGTGTTGGCCAATCTACAATGGCTTGGATCTTAGAAGGATCCATGGATACACCTTCTCCTAAAACCACATGACCAAGATAGTTCACCTCAGATTGGAAGAAATCACACTTCACCAAGTTGCCATAAAGTTGATTCTCCCTCAAGCATTGCAATACCTGTCTCAAGTGGCCCTCATGCTCTTCCATAGTTCTAGAATAAATCAAAATATCATCCAAGAACACAAGGACAAAATGATCAAGGTAGGTGCGGAAAACCCCATTCATGAGGCTCATGAAAACTGAAGGCACTTCCATCAACCCAAATGGTACCATTGTGAACTCATAGTGACCATAACGGGTACAAAAATTCATCCTATGAATGTCTGCATCATGAATACCTAGTTAATGATACCCAAATTTCATATCAATCTTAGAGAACTCCTTGGCTCCCTTTACCTGATAAAAAAGATCATCAATACGAGGCAATGGATATTGATTCCTGATTGTTACCTTATTCAACTATCGGTAGTCAATGCATAATCTAAGAGAACCATCCTTCTTCTTCATGCAGATAAAAGGCGCACCCCAAGGAGAAATACTAGGACGAATGAACCCCTTGGCCAATAATTCCTTAATTTGCAACTTCAACTCACTCAACTCCTGAGTGGTCATTTGATATGGTGCTCTTGAAATAGGTTCTTCTCTAGGCACTAACTCAATGCGAAAGTCTATATCTCGCTTTAGAGGCATACAAGGAATGTCAATAGGGAACACATCATCATACTCCCAAAGAAGAGGGTGACTATCAAGAGCAACTTCCCTACTTCTCTCCTTATCCATGTCCTCAAGAGAAACTACAAAAAGTTGGCACCCCT
The DNA here is from genome assembly GCF_030272615.1 of Cryptomeria japonica. Lineage (NCBI taxonomy): Eukaryota > Viridiplantae > Streptophyta > Pinopsida > Cupressales > Cupressaceae > Cryptomeria > Cryptomeria japonica. Next base: position 418,328,312 of record NC_081407.1, read on the forward strand.
GATGCATACACTGCTTAAGCTACATAGCAAAGATCATACGAAGTGATATAGGTCTAGGAATACCAACTATCTCAACTTTCATGCCATGGTCATCTAAACACTCCATTGTCTTCTAACGAAAGTCTACACTAGCACAATGTGATGCTAACCAATCCATCCCCAACATAATTCCATAAGAACCCAAAGAAATAACTCAAAGATCAACTATGGTAGCAAAGGGTCCTAGGTCTAACTCACATCTAGGAATGAAGGAATCTATGGCCATACAAAAACCAATAGCCAACTCTACTTGCCACCTATCCGCCTATCTAGAAGATGCGAGCCCACACCGCTCCACAATGGAGGAAGATATAAAGGAATCAAAAGCACCTAAATCAAATAATATTGAGATAGATATACCATCCAACACACATGTAGTCTCGATCATGGTGCTCTACCTGGGGGTTATCTACTGCTGCAAAAACTCTGTGGGATCGACCTGCATCCCCAACTGTAGGCTCTGACGTTGTTGGTCTCTGACAACAAGTCTGTTGTGAATATTGAGGATAATGTGTAGCTATATGGCCATACTGACCACAAGAGAAACAAGCTCCCCTATCAGGTCCTCTACCTCCAGTCAGCCCACTGGACTACTGGAAACTTCCCCTACTTGGGGCCTGAGAAGAACTCTATGAGGATTGTCCCAGGAAACTTGGTCTAGCCCTTTGCCAGTTCCTGTCCTTCCTAAACTGAGGGTTTTCCCCATGCTGACCCTGAAACTATTTCAGCCTAGACTGAAATTTCTACTATTGTTGTTGACCACCCTTAGCGGGTATCTAAAAACTCCTATATGGTGCAACAGCCTGGGACTGATTACCCCTAGTCCCAGATCCACTGAAAGGCGCACTGCCAATCTATACCCCTAGCTGACCACCATGCGCACGCAAAATATTCTGCTCTACTAGCCTAGATTTTTCCACAGCTAACGCAACTAATGAAGGCTCAAACACTCACACTCCCCCATTGATGCAATCATTAAGACCTCTCATAAAATGTTGTACCAACATCATCTCATCATTACCAATCCCGACATACTGTTTGAGCTCATAGAATATGTGCTCATATTGATCAACAATCATGCCCAATTGGCGTAGCTCCTGAAACTCATCCGCGCAACGTTGTCTCCACTGTACTAAGAGAAATCGAGCTCTGAACCTCTCTAGGAACATCTCCCAAGACATTGTACTAATATCCACACTGATCCTCTACTCCTCCAACCTCTACCAAGTGAAAGCGAAATCCCTGAGATGTATAATAACGCACCTCACCTTGGTGTTACTACCATACAGATGCATGGAAAAATACCTATCCAAGTCAATGAGCCAAGTCTCAACCTCAAGTTTGGTACCCGAACCATCAAAAGTGGGAGGATGGGATCTCAGTAAATCCCTACCTCCTGATCCACTGGAACCTCTCTCTCTCTCTCTCTCTCTCTCTCTCTCTCTCTCTCTCTCTCTCTCTCTCTCTCTCTCTCTCTCTCTCTCTCTCTCTCTCTCTCTCTCCTAAAGGTGAGACTCTCCAAAATGAACATTACCCTACAACTCGGCCTCAGGTCTAGGACCCAGTCGAGCTAATACCTCCTAAAACATCTGTCGCAACTCCTCCCTTTCGGGAACCTGTTGTACAGTGTGTTGCTCACTAGGTTGTCTAACCTCCCTGTGCTAACTCTGGTGAACACACTAAACCTGCTCAACACTCTCACGAGTAGGTTGTGGTGAAAGACTCTGAAAGCCTACACTATGGCCATAACTCCTACCTCTACCATGACCTTTACCTTTTCTAGCCATAATCCTAACAACACAAGAGCAAAAGTTTATATCTACAACAAGGATACTAACAAGAGAAACACAAACACTAAGACTTAGCAATAGGTCTAGTTGAATGGGCTCAATTTATAACTAGAGTACCCAATGTTGAAACTTGGGCTCTGATACCAATTGTAATGCCCCACCAGCAAACCCAGCAAACCCTGAAGGGATTAAACTAAAACACTTGAAAAGAGTGTAAATAATTTTTTTTAAACTTTAATAAGTTTAAAGATACATTGAGTTAACATAACATTTAGATTACACAACACAAGACTTAACTTAACACCTAAAGGGTGTCCCAACTTGGTTAACATGGTTTAAACTAAGATTGCTTAGCATTAATTAATCCAATTAAGTTGATTAAACATAAAAACATAATTACATTTGACCAATAGTTAATTCATCCAATAGTATTAAATATTGATAACATGTCTAAGTTTCATTCATTAGGATTATATCCATTACATTTCATCTAAAATTCAAATAAAACATATGCCTTAACCTTTAATTTCTATTCATACATTGTTTTGCATCATAAGATAGAAATACATTACATTCCACTAAATCACTAAGTCTCAAAAATCGGATAATGTTTATATTACAATTTACATCTTGCCATGAAGGCATACATATCAAATAATTATAACTGACCATATAACGTCCATGATATACAAAGAATGTTCCAAGGTAACAAATAGGATCCAACTGAATAACAAGACACTCAAATCCAAGGACAACTGGAACACCTGTGAAGCCAACTCCTGCAAGAAGGAACAAACACACCCAATGGAAAGTGGCACTACCACCCGACCATGTGGCTCAAAAAGAACCACCCCACCGTGCTAGGAGATAGAAATAAGACCCACTAGCAACCTACAAGGTATGCACACACATGGTCGAAACACAACATCAAAAAGACTCACAAGAAGCATAAACTCGCAGAACATGACTCCACAACAAAACTCAGGTGAAACCAACAAGGCTACACACTGCTGACCATAAGGGAAGAGTGTCATCACATACCCTTGTATGGTTATCCTGACAGGCCTCCATAGGTCACGACCCCCATCCCTAGTTATCATGGTAACCTCTCCTGAACCCCCGGTCCCATCCAAGTCTCACGTGGATCCAAACAATCCTTTAATGAGGACAAGGTTGTTGGTTTGCCATTCCAAGCCTTTTCACTACATCCTGAGTCTATACTAGCACTCAACCATGAGCGAGGTATAATTGTCTTACTTAATGTTTCATCTACCCAACCCCCTAATGTATTATTAGGTTATCACTTACTTATACAAATTTTGAGGGATTATCCTGCTAAGCTCTTTGGGCATGACCCCCACTTGAAAGCCACTCTCCCTTATGACACTAAACCAAAAATGTCCCAATGAACTCCAAAACCAAGGTACCAAACTGAAGTTACACAATGGAGTTCAAGACAATAGAAAAACACTTGACCAAAGAATCCCTTGCACAATGTTAAACCAACTGACAAAACTCAGTCAAGTGACATGACCGACCAACAAAAATGACCACATGAAAACATCTAATTCAATAAACCAAGGACTTGCAATTTCCAAATTAAATGTGAGAACAGTCGGATTAAAACAAGCATCTTCACTAATATAGAATAACATTACTTGACTGTGGGTTGACCACGACGTGGTCCACCAGCCATGGGACATGGTGCCATCGGCACCTCCCCCCCCCCTCCCCCCAATATTTTAACATATATTTTTTTTAATATTATTTTTTTAATAACCCACTATATTTCATAATAAGAACTAGTAATATTTTAATAATAATTTTCTGTGTAAAAAACCGAGTTCAACTTAAAACATGAACTACTAAATTTTAAAAGCAATATTAACACTCAAAAAACAATTTATTTTTCCAGCAACTAAAACAAAACCCCTATGCATTTTTTTTTACCAGTAATTTCTGAAAATCAAACCCCAACAATATACCATATTCAAAATTTTAAAACAGCAAGGATTTTAAAACATTAAAAAGATAAATGATTGTTTTTGTTTTTCAATTTCATTCAACAACCAATAATTTCCCCATTTCCCCAATTTTCCTAGGTTTGCCCCAAAATTAAAAAAATTCTTAGCATAATCCCTTATAAATCAACAATGGGAAATTCCTAAATGAAAACTAACAGGGAAAATAACATAAACTAATTTAAACTACTTGCAAAATCAACTCAAAACCCAACGGAGAATTGATTTAACACCAAAATTTTACTCAACCAAAACAAATCAATGCACAAAACACTAGACAAATTCTTCCACCAACAATCTCCAGCTCAAAACATACACAGAGGTTTTTCCCCAAAATATTTTTCTCTAGAATGCGTAATGAAATGTTTTTGGTAAATATTTCATATATAGAATTTTTCTTTTCAAAATATCTTTTAGGTCAAGTTTAAATTTTTTATTTTTTAAAAATAAAATTAAAAATTTCAATTTCTTTTTCAAGGTGTAAGGAAGTAAAGTAGCGGAAACAACTTCCTACACTAACCTTGAGAGGAGGGTAATGCAAAACTTTTTCAGATCGTTACAACAGTTACAGAAAATAGAAATAGATATAATAGCAATCATACCACAACACAATGATTTACGTGGGGAAAACCCTTTCGGGAGAAAAACCCCACCCTCCAAAAGCAGCTCAATATTTTATTCAGCAATCAAAACAGATTACAACATACTTGCAGAGCAAGCTCTTCGCAGGAGTACCACTAATCAGAGATTCAGAGGCAACTCAATAGCCATAAGACTCTTACACACAACCTCTATCTCACACACCTCATAAATAGGAGATACAATACAAGAAACCGTCAAACGGTATTACAAAACCATGGGCTCAAACCACCCAATAAGGTGTAGCCGACCTTATCTCCCTTCTAGATGCCCTATGACATGTTAAAGCACACATCAACACGTGTCGCTCCCTTTTACAGCTCATTTATGTATCCGATACAAATTATTTTTCCTATTTCAGGAGTACAAACTTCCGGAGGCCATAACTTGAGAACCGGGTGTCCGATTGACGAACCGTTTGAAGCGCCGGAAAGCTCGCGAAGTGCTCTATCACCTTGTAACCTGCTTTGCCGGTTACGGCCACTTTTCAGGGCATTTAGGAGCCTCTAAAGTCCCCAAAATTAAGTTTAAATATTTTATTGCACCCCTCCAAGACGAAAACTTTAATATCTTCAAAACTAGCTGTGACCTTGCGACGAAACTTTACCGGAATGCTTATCTAGCCAACCAGAAGCTTCAGGGAGAGTTTCGCACCATTTCGTGCTCAAATGAAAACTTACTATAAATAGTAACCTCGCATAAATGCAAGGTTGAGACACCATTTTTCCCAACACAAGGGAATGCATTTTTATTTAAACTTTCAAATTAAATTCATTTCCTTTTTTTTTTCCTCACATATGAAAAACAATTAATATTAATTATACATAAAACTAAAACAACTTTATTTCTCTCTTTTTTTAAATCAATTAAAAACACATACTATATCATTTCATTATTTAACTCAACAATTCATTTTTGACTATTCAAATAGAATAATCGATAAATCTATTAAAATATTAAAATTCACTTAATCATTTATTTTAAAATTAATTTTAAAAACACATAACAAGCAATCAACAAGGCAAAACACAAACACGACCTGCATACCAACAAAAAGGACGGTTGACCGACGACTGACACTGCTCAATGATGAGCAAGGCTAAGGGTAAACTCAGGGCCTTAAGACTACCTCCTCCACTTCCATCAGATTATTTAGGTATGCTCAGACCTGTGGGACCAGGTGAAGTCAGTACCTTGTACCTGCAAATCCTGCATCACCAATTCACCGATGAAGGAGAATCGTGATGTTCCTTGTCTCACCGAAGTGAGTGAAGGAGAATCATCTCCTCACACCCCATACACTTACAAACATGATAACATGTACATAACACATCTCACACATAAAATAAATGTGTTAGTCCATGGTCAGTAATCCAATAAGATAACATCTAACCATCATTAAGGGAAATAATGCGTAAACAACATACACTGAAACTCAAATCAAAGTATAACACATCATAGCATAATATTTGAGTAAAATATTACCATATAATGTATCCACTACTATCCACTGAAAAAGTCAACTATAGTCAAAACAAGTATCTAAAAAGTTTGATCGAGGGAGGGGTGCTACAAAACATAACTCATTAATGCTTCATCTCTAGTAGAAAATTAATTTTAAAAAAAGGGTACCATATCAATAGGAAAGGTAGCTACAATAGCATTCGCTTGCACCAAATGATCCTCATGGGGGAGGCACATTCTAGGATAAACATCATTCTTCAAAGATTCATCCTTAGGAGGAAAATTTTTGAAAGAAGTGCTCATAATCTCTTCTTGCACCAATGTGCCCTCATTAGTAGGACCAAATTTGGGAGGGGGTAAATCAAAGCTATGTGGGAAATAAATAGCTAAATTTCTATCATATGCTTAAAATGAAACATCATGAACATCTTTAAGGGTAGGACAAACTTGGGGAGAAGGATTAACACTACCCATTAATGTTTCATATCTAAGAGAGGTACCATGTATGGAATGTAAAGTGACATTAAAAAACGTGTTTATAATATCATCCTCTTGATCTAACATACTTGTTATACCAATTTTAGCTGAGTGAATTTGAGATAGCCCCCACAATTTTTGTCCAAATTGAGGCCCATAAACTCTAAGCTTATTTTTGATCTAGAGCGATTAATTCATCTTCTGGATCATTTTTGAGTTAGTTTTATTTTTGGCTATTTGGGTGTATTGTTGGATTTTAAAATGAAATCTACACTTAGAGCGTGGGTCAGATGCATATCGGGTTCAGGAACTTGAAATGCACATTTAGGTACAAATTGGGTCCATAAACCCAATATACACCTCATTTAATTCAAACATATTGGGGAATTTATTTTGAGAAGTTAGAGTTTTAATAGGTCTTTGATCCTTTTATATGTATGTTATATGTGTTTTGGCTTCATTTTTTACCTTGCTTTATCGATTTAAATGATCACTAGGGTTTTCATCTTACTCGAGTCGATCTTTCTAGATATGTTGATTTGCTCTCTCTTTTTATGTATTTTCTTTAATGTTTTAGTTATTTTCAATTAAAGGTTTGTTTTTTATGGTTTAGGCCTGTGGCCCCAAATTGTTTTCCCTTTTGTCATGACTTTGGAAAGTTTGGGCTTGTGCCCCTGAACATTCTATTTTCTCTGTGAATTGATCTTCCCAAATGATGAATCGGGTTTATTTACCCGTAAGAACCATTGCCACTTTTGAACTATGTGGTTTGGGTCTGTATGCTCAAACTAAACAACTTTGAACTGTTGAATTGTGTGGTTCAAGCATACAAACTTGACACACACCTTAACCTTATACTTTTGCATTTTTAATGGTTTAGTCTGGGCCAACGAACCCAAAATATAGGTAGTGATTCATTTGGTGTAATATGAGTTTGTTGACCTGACCTACATCTATTTATACCCTTTTGAACCATAAAGATGTAGTTCAGGTCTGTTCGGTCAACACCCAATGTTATTCAAATGGTGTATTTTGGGTACGTCGACCCAAACTACACCCAAAGTTAATCATATGGTATAGTTTGGGTCTGCCAACCCAACCTACACCCAAATTGTTTTACTCTTACATGAATCAAGTCACTTTGTTCCCAAAAAAACAAATCAAGTTCATAAATCTGATTCATGCAATCTATGCACCTCTTTCATTATAGGTGAAAATCATGTCTACAGACCCGATTTGCATTTAAATATTTTTATGTAGTTTGTCAAGGTGCACATTGGGTCTATAGACCTGGTTTACACCTAATACTTAGAAATTTTTCTAAGTATAGAAAATGTACCAATGTTGGAGATCTATCAAAATTGAAGATGTTTTTCTATGATGGTGATTTCATCTAATTTTGGAATACCCTTCTGAACTCTAATGTAGTTCAAGCTATTTACAAATGTTAGAGTCATCTCCAAGAAATAAGACAATGAAGTTCAAGAAACAAGATCCCTATCTAGTCTTTCCACCATCCGCAATGGCATAAAGTATTACAAATATTAGGGACACTAAAATAGGCCACATGAACATTGATGAGTTTCTAAGATGAGTTAAAAATGGTCCACACTTCTAATTAATGGAACCTACCATTAATAGTAGTATTCATTTGGTTGCAACTTTTCCTACACCAACTCAGAATCTAGAGTTCATGCTTGCAATGGCTAATCATTTTGACCTTGTAATTCAAAGTGTGAAATATGTTTATGGAAAGAAGGTGATTATGTTGAATGAGGATTTATTTGATTCTTTGTTCAAATGCCCGAGTATAGGGAAATATGTAGACATAGATATAAAATTTGTCGAGGCCTATTATGAGAAACATTCAAATAAGTGCATGTTTGACAATGGTCTTGAAAAGAATAGAGTATATGATGACGCTTGGGAGGTCGTCAACCAATATGGGTGCATGTTATTGCAATTTTCGACCTTCGCCTATATAAGGATAGGATGTTATGATGATCAACATTTCATGCTCCCAAGGTATATATTTGACAAGATTGTTCTAATGGAATTGGTAATGCAAATGGTGGTGGTACATGAGAAACAATTAAGCTCTCATAAAGTAGGTTTGAAATTTTTATTGTCTATTATAAATTATTCTATCAATTTAGTTTTCAAATAATGAGCTATGGAAGATGAAATGAGGAGAGTAAAAATAAAACAATTCAAGTCTAGGAGTAACTTTCATTATAGAGGTATGAAGAATAAGTTGAAAAAGAGCTATACTCATGTTCACTAAATTGAGGATATCTAGGAAAAATGTAGGAATGAGGAAGATATTATGAAACTTGATTACTGTCACCTTACCAAAGATCAAATAGTAAATCTCAACTTGGCAGATGTTCCTAATGACTTGGTTGATGATGGTAATATCCTAGATCCTATGTATGAAAGCAAGAATATTGTTAATACTCCACTTCCTCTTATCCATTGGCCCCAAAAGAAGGTGGTTTCCATAAGAACCAAATTTCAAAGAATTCTTGCAAATACAAATATTTGGTTGACATAAAAAGGAATCTAGTTGAATCCATTTACCATCAGGTCAGAGGATAATATTGTTGGACCTGTTGGAAAAAGGTCAAAGCTAAGAACAAAGAACATGCAAGCTCCTATTGCTTTGTCTAAAGTTCCTGAATACAAGTTCATTATAAGAATGAGTAAAGGGAAGGAGCAAAAAAATTTCCAATTCAAGTGCCTAGAAAGAGAAAGAAAAAGACCTAGAAGAAGGAGAGCATGAGGATGAGCCTATTGACATGGACCAAATAGAAGAGGAACAACAACAACAAGAATCAGAAGAAGTAGAAGAATTCAATGAAGAGGATCTACCAGATATTCCAAGGGCCACCGAACCTGAAGACATAAAAGATCATGTTTCCCAAGCATCAAGTCCTATTTTAGTTGCAATATCTTCATAGGTTCATGTTTAAGAGTCCATACCATTTGGGTCCACTATTTCATATGTGCTAGATACTCCTAGTGTGACTGTGTCTTCTTCAGTTGTTAATGAAGTTGTCTTAAATACTCCTCGAGATAACATTGAAAATGTGTTTTACCCTTTTCCAAATTTATCTGAAGTATCTACAACCATGTTTGAGGATTTTGAAAACTTCATGTCAGATATGGGGCCTTTACCCAGTGTGTCAGTTGTTGAAAATCCATCTTTTGTTATGAAGTTCACTCCTCCTATTACAACCACTGTTGTTTGAGGCCAAGGAACTTCTTCCCTAATATTGGTTATAGATATTGTATAGGAATTCATCCTACCACCCTAGTTTCTTTCTAACACATATAAGAGGAAGAAGCAAGTTATTTCTCCTAATGACTATGATTTTGGTCAATTGGTGTCTGTCAAACCAAAGACTGTAAAGAAGGCTAAAACTTTCTCAAGGGTTAAGGTGGATAATTTAAAAAATAAATATGCATAAGTAGAAGAGCCTCCTCTTGATAAAAATATAGGGGAATTCCAAGAAGAGTACTGTGTAATAAAATGTATTGAGCCAGGGAAACAAACCCATGAAGGTACAATGGAGGATGCTCAGTTATCTTTTGATGCTCTTGTGGCAAGATATAATGAAGAAAAGGTCAAGAAAGATAAGCTTAAGTCACAAGTGGAAAAACTCACCATTGTGTTAGCTAAGATAACTAAATCTTCAGAACTAATCGAGCCAATGACTTCATCAGTTAATGAGTAAGTCATAAAAAAAGTTGAATGAGTTACCTCATGAGGTAGAGCAACGGGTGAATGGAAGGATAGGATGCTCAATCAAGGAACACACCTTTCAAGTTGTGTTTCTAAGTTTATTAACAATGTGGAAAGTTTTAAATCTAAGTTGGATGCAACACTGAATATCTTCATATAGGAAATTACTACACATGAAAATATTTTTGATGCTTGGACAAAGCTCAAGGATTTTCCTTTAGATATTTTGGTTGGAATTTAAGTGATTCCTTCTAGGACAATGTATGTTCAGTACAAAGAGTTGTTAAAACATCGTATGTAAATTCTAGAGTAGCTAATTAAAGATCTAGAAGAAGTAAAAGGCCTAAGTGAGAAGACAATGAAAAGAATCATCGAGAAGGTTGATGAACATCCTTGTGATTTACTTGATCAGGATCACAAGCTACTATCGTTGGATCTGGTCATACAAGAATTTAGTTTGCTTTTGTAGGCCAAAGCTAAGAGAGTAGATTTCACTCTCTCATCAATTGACAAATTGATAGAAATCTAAGTTATCTTGGATAGTCTAGGATCTATCTTGAAGAAATCTAAAGAAAACTACTCAATCTTGATGGACTCAATTACAGGAGCTCGAGTCATCTCAAGCCATGTTGATGAACCAGAACACTCAAAAGTACAATCTGCTCTCCCAAAGTTTGAAAATTTCTTGAAGAAAAATGGAGATGATGATGTGCAAGATGGATATCTAGAAACTTGGTCATTTTTATGCATCTCTAGTTTAGTGTCATTTTGTAGTTCCAATTGACACTTCAAGTGTCTTTTTGTATATATAGTTTTTACGTGGGGTTGCCCAAGTCCTAAGTCAAATTGAACTCTACTTTTGACTTAGTCATAGTTAGTTGTAACATTTCCTAGTTTTACTCATAGCTTCTCCTCTATATATATGACGAAGCTCTTTGTAATTTTTATCTTTTATCTTTATGCAAATAGACTCTATCAAAGTGAAAAGAAAAGTGAAACTTTGAGTTCATTTGTGATTTTGCAAATTCAATCAATAAAGACAACATCTTTTGTCGGTATTACAGTAAGAAAGATTGTTGGCATTTCAATATCAGGAGATTATTGATATTCAGTAAGGATATTGTGAAGGTTGTTGAAGATTATTGATATAACTAAAGAAGGATGATAACTATCTTTATAACATTATTTTGTCATTGATGTCAAGAAATTGATTATCTTATTCAGTATGATGTTGCCATATCTTGAGAAGATTGATTAGAAGAGAATTAAGATGTCGGTAAAAGACACAGAAAGAATGTGATGAATAAGGGGAGATATAAGTTATTCAATGGGCAAATATTACCGAGTTAGACAATGATGAGATCATGGTGTTTAGATTGTTTTGATGTCCTACATATGTTGTTTATTATAAGGTTAATACTATAATATGTCACCGAGCAAAGAACCTAGTCAATAAACCCTAAGGAACCTAGTCGGTAAACCCTAAGGTTATCGATATCGGTTAATGAAGGCAGAATGTCTATGGAGTAAAGTTTAGTATTCACCGGGTTGCAACCGAGTTATGACAGTGTGCATGGGATGGATAAAAGCATTATTTAATGAAGGACAATGATTAGCTGGAGATGTACAAATGATTGGTATGTCGTGCATGAAGTTTGTTAAGGATCTATGGCAAAGGAAAATCGGCAGGAAGATCTACAGCGCAAATTGAACCGCAATAACCTTATGCAAGTTCCAAGAAGGGAATGCAAGTCCCGAGGTAAGGTAAAACATTTTCAGATGGGAAGGATACATTGAACCTGGTCAAGTTTGAAGATCTGATGGCTAAGATTGATCATGGGAAATGTGATCAAGGAGATTTAGCGGTTAGCAATTGTTTATAAATAAGGAATTGTTGATAAACAATGTATGAGGGCAAGTGTATGCACAGGGATGCTACATAGTGATTACCGAGCGCAGAAGCTTGAAGACCTGTTTGAATAATAGAGTAGAGAGCCCAATAGAGGGACAAGATAAGTCATATGACTAGATTTTTTTGAGAAAATAAGAATCTGCTTTAGCATATGTGAAGTTGCAGATAGATTTTTATTACTGTTATTTTGTAAGTGACAGAAAATCTCTTAACCGAGTGGACTTAACAGTCTTATATGTAAACCCTCTAGCATGGTAACATTCTAAATGAGTGTTTGAAATCCTTTAACAAGGTCACTTCTAACAAAGTGAAGATCCTAATAGATCTGAGGGAAATCCCTTAACCGGGTCACATCTAGCAATGTGTTTGTAATCTCTAACAGGATTTGCTTTTAACCGAGCATACTCTAGAAGAGTATATTTCTTAGTGGGTCCGAAATCCCACAGTGGTTTTTCCTTATTTGGGTTTCCACGTCAAATCTAGTGTTATGAGTGTTATTATGATTATGTGTTCATAAGTTTGAATGTTTAGCAGTTTTTGGTTATATTGCTTAAGTATATGTTACCGAGGTTGAATCTATTGATTTTAAGGAAGATTAAGTTTGTATGATTCACCCCCCCTCTCATCTTGTTAGCTATTGGCATCTGTACTTTACATTAAGTATCGGAACTATCATCTTTGGCACTCAAACTTTGAGTTGGGTTCATTGTGTTCTATGGTGAGAGTATTCTTACATCATTCTTGCTATGGTAATTGAATTGATTGAGTAAAAGCAGTTTGTAGGAATATTGTGGAAGAGTAGAATAAATTTAATTGTGCAGACTTTGTCCTACATTTCATAATTTGCAGAATATAACTTGTTGGAGGATAACATCATAAAGACTTTGAGCTATATCTTGTTGTCTTATAGCAAGTAAAAGAATTTAAATTTTAGTTTATGAATTTGTATGAAAAATAGAATTATAAAGTATTTGAGCTTCATTTTGTTATTTTAGAGAAAGATTGCTTTGGGCTACATAAGTTATTGGAAAAAGGTTAATCATTGAAACATTACAAGGTGTTGTTGCATATTAGTTTTATCACTTGGCACCTCAAACCATCACAAATTGGGACACACTCAAAACTCAATTTGAGGCAAGGTTCAAGTTGGCTAAAGACGCACATGCTTTGTTGGTGCAACTTACACAAACGAAGAAGGAACCTCATGATCCCATGCATGATTTCATCGCAAATTTTAAAAATTTCAAGAATCGTATTCCTCCCATTGTTCAACCAAATATTGAAAATATTTAATTTTTCTTTGTTAATTCTCAACTACTAGAAGTGAGTTTATTGTTGAGAAGATCACCTGTAAGAGATTTGGCACATGCACAATCTCTAGCAACTAAAGTTGAAGATGATCTTATTCTTTCCGTTAAGATTAGGAAAGACTCAAATAAGTTTAAGAATTTTGCATTGTTTTCTAAGTCAACACCATCAGGTACTACTGATCCTATGGTGCAAAGGATGGGAAATGTGAATCTTTCTCTTAAGAAGCAAATTTCTCAAAATTAATTCTCCACTCTGTATAAAGATATTTCAAGGAGAACATATCCAAATAATTCCAACAACTATGCAGCCAAGAATCAGAAGAAGCTTCCACCTCTACTAGAGAGGCTTGCTCTTGAAGCTCCACCACCAACATAGCAGTTGGGTTCTTTGAAGTTGAACAAGGAGATGTTCCCACTTCAGAAGAAGATGTCATAGCTCTCTTTTAAGATCAAGGAGATGATGTGACTAACAACTCTAGTATCAGGTACATATTATGAAGAATCTGCAAGACAAGAGCAAGAAGTTGATGCTCGTGACTATGCAATTATCACCCGCTCACAAAATCAACCTAATCATCAAAAAGATGATGAGAAAAAGGAAAGAGATACTACTCAACCACTAGTCACTATTGCAAAAAGGGGAATTCTTCTTCCAATACTACATAATAATACAATGGGATAAAATCAAGTAAGTACATCTGCTCATCCTCTTCTTCAAATGTAGTAAAATCTAGTGCCCCAAATCCTAAACCTCGAGTTGATTCCTCGTCTTCTTTATAATTTCATATCAAGTTTTGACATAATTGAACATGCTAAGAAGACCAAAATCCAAATGTCTGAGGTTGAATACCTATAAGCCAACCTAGATCAGTTTGACAGATTGGTTAAATTTGTTAAAGATAAGGATACTCATCCTACTTCTAATTCTTCCGAAAGTATACCTTCTTCTTCTTCTTCACCCAAGAATCTTCCAAATAACCTAGTTACTATTCCTTCATTCACCCCAGGAAAAGTAGAGCCTTTCTATATTTCCTTTTTGATAAATGGCTTTAAGCTAAGTAACCATGGTATTTATTTTGGAGCATAGGATAATGGTTTTCCATCCAAGGTGCTAGTGCCTTAAAATTAACTTTAACCAAAACTTTTGGTAATTGTTATTCCATGAAAAACAAACAAGTTCCTCTTGTGGGGAAAATTAAGGATGCATAGTTTGCATTTGCATCTTTTATGGATAAAAGGATCAAGATGACAATCTTGGTCACAAATGTTCTCGCCTCCTATGGAATGTTATTAGGGCCCAATTTTTGTAAGGATGTAGGAGGTGATCTTAACATGGATATGTCTCAAGATAATATTCATTTTAAAGGGGTCATGCAAAAAATTCTCCCTAAAAAAGAGACTTAGTATATAGTAGTAAAGGCTAATGATCCTCATGCTCAAATCCTTTTTTAGTCTGTTGGAATGGGAAATTACTACTTACATATTGATGAGGTCTCAGAATTTGCTTAACATTGGTCAAAAAATTATGAGGTATCCGAAGGATTTGAACCCTCAAATTTTTTAGATAGTGAAAAGTTTGTAGATGCAAATGAAGATCTTTTGTCATCAGGTAATGATGATAACAGAGGTCCAATTTCTGAATCTAATGAATTCTTTGAAATGATTGATCTGAAAGTTAGAGGTTCTATAATTGATAAAGTTCAAATTTCTTCAAATAATGACAATGAAGATAGTAACAATGATGTTTGCATACTTCAGTTTGATGGTAGTTGTGCTTCCATTAGATCTAGAGAAAGCATTGTTTTATTTCTCTCCAAGGAGAAGTTTTTCCTAACTCTTTCAAGTTGTAGTTTTCTAATACTAACAACACAAATGAATATGAATCTTTATTGTTAGGAATTGAAGTTAGACATGAGAAAGGTATAAATAATCTAAATGCACAAGGTGATGCTGAGTTAGTGGTATGTCAGGTAAGGAAAATATATCAGACAGGGAACGACATGCTCAAGCATTACCATAATTTGGTAAGGGATAGCATCGAAGCATTTGATGCATTCAATATCTTAGTAGTTCCCATGGAATTCAATGATAGGGTTGATTCTCTTTCAACATCTTCCACCCTTTTGATTCCTCATAAATATTTGAACCAAGATAAAAATACTATTGAGTTAGTCTCAAGGCTAAGCGTTCCTGATAATTGAGATCATTGGAAATTTTAAATGATGATAAGCACATTATCAACTTTATTGAAGTTAAAGACGACTTTAATAGTTTGTACTTTGAAGGTAGTAATTCTTCTTGATCGGAAGTAATGTTTTATAAAGAATATGACCCTGGAAAGGAATTTATTCAATTGAAAGGAAATTAAATCCCTAAAGGTTTGGTTTCCCATGAAAATTTGTTTGATAAACATGATTGCTACATTAAAACGCAACCACGGGTAGATCCAAAATCTTCTACGAGATATGAGAAATATAATATTGGATCAAAATATGATCTAAAATTTATAAATATTGATAACAGTTGTACTCCAAAAGAAAGAATTCAGTTCATTTAGTTGTTATGCCAATATATTGATATATTGACATACTTGTATGATGATCTCAAATCTTTCCAGCCAAAGGAGGTGCAACATGGCATTCCTCTCAAGACTAGTGCAATGCCAATTAGGTAGAAACAACGACAATACAACCCAAATATTTCAAGTACCATCCTTTCTGAGATTCAAAAGATGTTGAATGCACAAATTATCTTTCCTATCCATCATTCAGTGTGGGTAGAAAACATATTTCTAGTGTGTAAGAAGAATGGACAAATTCATATTTTTGTCAATTTCAAGAATCTCAATCAATTGTCACTTAAGGATAATTACCCTTTGTCGGTAATGGATCAAGTACTACAAACAATGACATGATCCTGGATGATGTCTATATTGGATGGTTTCTCTGGTTATAATCAGATTGGGTTAAGTGAAGCAGACCAACACAAGACTACATTTACAACTCCATGGGGTACATTTTCATATCATAGAATGCCTTTTGGGCTAATCAATGAAAGGGATACTTTCTAAAGGGCCATGGATTTAGCCTTTTAAGGAATTCTTGGTAGGTTTATTGTTGTGTACCTGGACGATCTCAGGATTTTCTCCAAGGATTGTGAGAATCATCTCTATCACTTGCAACAAGTATTAGAGAGGATGTTGCAAGCACGATATTTCACTCAATCCCAAGAAGTCAGTTTTTGGATTAATAGAGGATAAACTCCACATACAGATTGTATTTGAATAAGGGATTAAGATTGACCCAGAAAGGGTCAAGTCAATTCACAATCTCACCTTACCTACTAGAAAGACAACCATTCATTCTCTCTTTGGGAAGGATAAATCTATGCACAAGTTTAATCTTGATTTTGCAGAAAAGACTCGTCATATTGTTGATATGATGAAAGGTAAATCTACTTTCTGTTGGAGTGTTTAAGGGAAAGTAGCCTTTATTGAAATCAAGGAGGCCATTGCACATTCTTTGGTTCTAGTTATTCCTGACTATACTAAAGATTTCATCATATATAGCTATACTTCAAAGCATATTATGTCTATCATCTTGATACAGAAAAATGAAGAGGGGATTGAGTCGACCCTATTGCTTTCATGAGTTATCCATTGAAGTTTAATGAACTAAAGTAATCATAAATGGAGAAGCATGCATTTTTTGTAGTTAAGGCAGTCAAATATTTCAGGTTCTACATCTTTAACTCTCACACTCTTGTCTTGGTCCCAGATACAAGTGTGAAGTCTATTATGACTCAACAGGAATTTGGTACTAACAGGGGCAATTGGATTGAAAGAATCTAAGAGTATGATTTAGAAATCAAGCCCACAAATATTATTCATGGAAAAGTCTTATGTTAGCTCATGGTTGAAAACATCAGTTGATCAAGATATGGAAGACGATGAATTTTAAGAGAAGCTTCCCACTATGTTTTTTGTTAGCCCCACTGATGAATGGTACTCCAATATTGTTCATTTTCTCACATATGGACATCATTTGAATTACAAGGAAAAGAGGAATGTTAAGTTCAAGGTTGCAAACTTTGTCCTTTGGGGCAATTGTTTGTATAAAAAATATTGATGGTACTTTCTTAAGGTGTGTTGATATAGCTCCACATGAAAAATTGTTGGAGTCATTTCACAACTTAGAATGCAGTGGACATTTCTCTGCACCTGTAATAGTTCAAAAGATTCTTAGGGATAGGTATTATTGGCCCATACTTTTTCAAGATGCATACAAGTGGGTGTGTAAGTGTGATCTTTATCAACAATTTGTTGGAAAGAAAAACTTGGCAGCCCTTCCTTCGAATATAATTGTAATTGAAGAACCTTTCAAGAAATAGGGAATTGATTTCATTGGTGTCATCAATTCATCCTCAAGTGCAAGTCATACATATATTCTAGCAGTAATAGACTACTTCATCAAGTGGGTGGAGGCTATTCTAGTGAAGCATGCTACTTATAAAGTGGTATGTTGTTTCCTCAAAGAAAACACTGTCTGTAGGTTTGGTGTTCCACACAAAATTGTAGTAGATAATGCAACTTCTTTTTCTTCTTGGGAAGTGACTCAGTTTTTCTTTGAATATGGTATTCCTCTTGCTCATTCATCTGATTACTACCCATAAGGCAATGGTTAGGCAAAATCTAGCAATGAGAACCTGGTCACTATTATTAAGAAATTGGTTGATGAAAATCAATGATTATGGTTGCATGATGCTTTGTGGGCAAACCACATTACACCTAAGCGAGCTATTGACATTTCTCCATTTCAGTGTTGTATGGACTAAGTGTTGAGATCCCAGTTACCTTGGAGTTACTGGCTCTAAGGTTGGTGAAGGATATTGAAGATGAGACCTATGAGAGATCCATTGATAAAAGAACTGTATTCCTTACTCTGTTGGAAGAACAACGTACCCAAGTGGTGGATCGCATTGTAGAACACCAGAAGAAATTCAAAGCTCTTTTTAACAAGAGATCAAAGTGTAAAGTGGAAAATTGGGAGCTTAGCAAATTCACCATAGGGAAAGGAGAATTCACTAAGCTCAATTTTCACTTGGGGAGACTTTATATTCAAAAGAGGGGATGAATATACTAGATCCAATCCTAAATGATACAAGGACTAAATACTAAGTAGATTGATTGTGTTTGGAATGTGATTGACCCTCTTTTGTAACTTGACTAGTTGAATTAAGACTAAGTGTTGGAAATAAAGACAAATATGAGAAAATAGCAAACTACAGATTAGGGATTTCATCGTGCACTTGGATCTGAGAAGTTTGAGATAATTTGGAGTTACTCTGCAAAATCTACCAAAAGTTGCAGGGACCATGTGTTTGGACCAGGTCACCCTTCTATCGGTCATCTGAACTTTCCATGTGTCAAAAAGGGTTTTTCCGTCTCTGCAAATAAAACTTAACTCTAGAAGAATAGTAGTGCACCTGCTTCCTACACACAAAAGGAAAGGGGAATGTGTTGGGAATAAGGGTTTTCCTTTAGGTCAAACCCTAGTTTTGGAATTAACCAAGTGGTTGAAATAATGTAATTGAAAGGACTAAAAGTAGGAATCCTCCTCTTTGAGGGGATGTTGAATTGATTAAAAATGAAGTGCTTATACCTCCTTGTAAATTTTTGCTTGCCTCCACCTGGAATTATGATTTCATGAATTAGGATGATGATCTCCTCTTCAATACTTGAAATCTTGACTCTATTGCTGCTCCAAAACTTGAAGAAAGACTGAAAATGCTCAATTTCTCTTGAATGCTTGAATGCTTGATCTCTTGAATGCTCAGATGCTTGATTGAATTTCGTGATCTTGTCAAATTAGAGAGGAAATCCCTCTTATATACTTTCCCATAGGATTAATTGATTAAATTTCTGACATGAGCTGACATAGAGGGGATTTTCCTGCTTCAAATTTGAGTTAGGTCAAGGGGAGGGGCCCAAGATAGGTCCCCATTAAGGGGGACTAGGGTGCCATGCCCTAATTTGGGGCAGGATCAAGGTGCAGGTAGAGTGCATCATTGCGTTGCATGAAGTTTTTGATATGTGTGAGCATAATCAGGTCTCCAATCAGGCCAAGGGGCACAAACACTAAGGCGAAGACCCAAATGCGGTCGAAAATTGCAAGGGGTGCAATTTTAGGATGTTACAAAAAGCATAGAGAACTCAAAGTTGGTGACCTTGTTCTTCTTTGGGACAAAAGGAGAGAACCTAAAGGCATGCATGAGAAGTTTTATTCCCTATGGATAGGTCCTCTTACGATTCATCAAGTTTGTGGTAATGAGAGTTATCTCCTTTCATATGAATATGGAACCCCATTCATGCTACCTCATAGTGGACATCTCAAGTTGTTCACTCAGTGAAGTTGTGGAATACCCCTTGTAATATTTGTACAGTCTTTTGGCATCTTTTCTTTTGTATCTTTTGTATTTTTGCTTGAATTTGTGGCCCCATGGAACAAATGACGGTACTTAGAGTTCTATAATTTTACTACTTTTTGATTATTTCAAAGAATAATCAGAAAAATAGTTCTCTATTCATAGCCAGTTGTTATCCCAATTTTAGTTGAGTGAAATTGGGATAGCCCTAACAATTTTTGTCCAAATTGTGGCCCATAAACTCTAAGCTCATTATTTATTTGTAGCGATTAATTCATCTTTGGGATCATTTTTGAGTTAGTTTCATTTTTGGTTGTTTGGGTGTATTGTCGGATTTTGAACCCGAATCTACACATAGAGCATGGGTCAGGTGCATATCAGGTTCATGGGTCTGAAATGCACATTTAGGTACAAATCAAGTCCATAAACCCAATATGCAGTTCATTTAATTCGCACATATTGGAGCATTTATTTTGAGAAGTTTGATTTTTAATAGGACTTTGATCCTTTTTGGATATATGTTATATGTGTTTTGGCTTCATTTTTTACCTTGCTTGCTCGATTTAAAGGCAATGACCACTAGAGTATTAATATTTTCATCTTACTCAAGTTGTTATTTCCAAGTATGTCAATTTTCTCTCTCTTTTTATGTGTTTTCTCTAATGTTTCAATCATTTTCAATTTAGGGTTTGTTTTTATGGTTTGGGCCGATGGCTTCGAATTATTTTCCCTTTTGTAATGATTTTGGAGATTTTGGGCTTATGTCCCCAAACGATCCATTTTTCTTTGTGAATTAATCCTCCCAAATGATGAATCGGGTTTAATTACCTATAAGAACTAGTGTCACTTTCGATTTGTGTGGTTCAGGTCTATATACTCAAACTACAGAACTTCGAATTGTCGAATTGTGTGGTTCGGGCATACAAACATGACCCACACCTTAACCTTATACTTTTGCATTGTTAACGGTGTATTTCAGGCCAATGGACTCAAACTACATGCGGTTACTCATATGGTGTAATACAGGTTCATTGACCCAACCTACACCCCATCATACTCTTTCAAACCATAATGGTATAGTTGGAGTTTATCGATCCGAACTACACCCAAAGTTATTCAAATGGTGTAGTTTGGGTCTGTAGACCCTAACTACACCCAAAGTTATTCAAATGGTTTAGTTTGAGTCTCTAGATCCTAACTACACCCAAGGTTATTCAAATGGTGTAGTTTGGGATTGTCAACCCTACCTACACCCAAAGTGTTTTACTTTTGTGTGATCCGGATCTATGAACCCGAATCACACGAATCAAGTCACTTTGTTCCCAAAAATATAAATTGGGTTCATAAATCCAATTCATGCAATATATGCACCTCTTTCATTATAGGTGTAAATTGGGTCTACAGACCCGATTTGCATTTATATGTTTTCTCTAGTTTGTCAAGGTGCAGATTGAGTCTACAAACCCGATTTACACTTAAATACTTAGAAAATTTGCAAAGTATATAAAATGTGCCAATATTGGAGATCCATCAATATTGAAGATGTTTTCCCATGATGGTGATTTAATCTAATTTTGGATGACCTTTTTGAACTCTTCAATACAGTTCAAGTTGTTTATGTATGTTAGAGCCATCTCTAGGAAAGAAGACAATGAAGTTCAAGAAAAAATATCCCTATCTAGTCTTTTCACCATTCATAGTAGCATCAAAGATTACAAATATCAGGGAAACTGAATTAGGCCACATGGACATTGATGATTTTCTGAGACAACTTGAGAATCCTCCACACTACTATTTAACCAACCTACCATTAATAGTAGTATTCATTCGGAAGCAGTTTTCCCTATGTCAGTTTAGAATCAAGAGTTCATGCTTGTAGTGGCTATCCAATTTGACCCTATAAGTCAAAGTGTGAAAGATGTCAATGACTAGAAGGTGATTATTTTGAATGAGAAATTATTTGATTCTTGGTTCAAATATCTAAGTATAGGGCAATATGCAAACATAGATATAAAATTCGTTGAGGCCTATCATGAGAAACATTCAGATAATTGCAAGAGGGACATTAATGATAACTGTTTGAAGATTCTTAGGCCTACAATTGCTAGATGGCCCAAGACATTCCCTCAAAGTGATTTCAAAGAAGAATTAAATGAATTGATTACTCTTCTTAGCAAGGTAAAAGTGATTCCTACTTCAAAAATATATTATGAATGGATGTATCAATACATTCACACCATCAGACAGAACAACAAGGAGATCTTTTGGGGTAACCAGGTCAGTGATGCCTTGTGAGAGTAGCTCACTATGGTACCTACCACTTTGAATTTTTATATGAATTCTTACTTGGTGTATGATGTTGTCGCTATGAGGAATTTTGTAGGTTTATATTTAAATGGAGAAAGAAGACAAGTTCCAGTTTGGAAACACTATTCCCAATTAACTCTTAGGGAAAGTTTACATCATTTCAGAAGAGTTAATGATTCTTTTTTTAGCTACTATATGTTCATATTTGACAAGGGTCCTGAAAAGAATGGCGTATTTGATGAGGCTAAGGAGGTCATAAACCAGTATGGATTTATGTTCTTGCAATTTTCTATCTTCACATATCTAAGGATAGGATGTTATGATGGTCAACCTTTCATGCTCCCAAGGTATCCATCTAACAAGATTGTTCTAATGGAATTGCCAAGGCAAATGGTGGTGGTACATGAGAAACAATTAGGCTATCTTAAAGCAAGTTCAAAATTTTCATTATCTATTAGAAGGTATTCTATCGATTCAGTTTTCAAATCAAGAGCCATGGAAGATGAAATGAGGAGAGTAATAATGAAACAATTCAAGTCTAGGAGTGACTTTGATTATAGAGGTATGAAGAATAAGTTGAAAAAGAGCTATACTCATGTTCACTGAATTGAGGACATCTGGACAAATTGTAAGAATGAGGAAGATATCAGGAAAATTGATTACTGTCGCCTCACCAAAGATCAACTAGTGAATCACAACTTGGTGGATGTTCCTAATGACTTGGTTTATGATAGTAATATCCTAGATCCTGTATATGAAAGTATGAAGATTGTTAATACTCTTATCCAATGGTCCCAAAATAAGGTGGTTTCCATAAGAACCCAAATTTAAAGGATTCTTGCAAATACAAATGTTTGGCTGACACAAAAAGGAATCTAGTTGAATCCATTTACCATTCGGCCAAAGGATGATATTGCTGGACCTCTTGGAAAAAGGTCAAAGTTAAGAACAAAGAACAGGTAAGATCCTATTGCTTCATCTAAAGCTCCCAAATACAAGTTCACTGTAGGAACGAGTAAAGGAAAGGAGTAGGAGAAATATTCTAATTCAAGTGCCCGGGTAGAGAAAGAACAAGAACCAGAAGGAGAGCATTAGGGTGGGCCTATTGATGTGGACAAACTAGAAGAGGAAAAACAAGAAGAAGAAGAAGAAGAAGAAGAAGAAGAAGAATTCGATGAAGAGGTTCTACCAGAGATTCCAAGGGCCACAAAACCTAAAGACGTACAAGAGAATATTTCCCAGGTATAAAGTCCTTTTTCAATTGCAATATCTTCATAGGGTCATGTTTCTAAGTCCATACCATTTTGGTCCATTATTTCATATGTGTCAGATACTCCATGACCATGTCTTCTTCTGTAGTTAATAAGTTGTCTTGGATACTCCTCGAGATAACATTGAAAACGTGTTTTCCACTTTTCCAAATTTATTCAAAGTATCTACAACCATGTTTGAGGATTTTGACAAGTTATATGGGGCCTTTACCCAAAGTCTCAGTTGTTGAATATCCATCTTTCGTTATGACTACCACTCCTATTGTAACTGTTATTGTTCAAGGCCAAGGAACTTCTTCCCAGACATTGGTTATAGGTACTGAAGATGACTCTATCCTACCACCTTTGTTGCTTTCTAACACACCCAAGAGGAAGAAGAAAGCTATTTCTCCACATGAATTTGATTTTGGTCAATTGGTATTTGTCAAATCAAAGACCGTTAAGAAGATTAAAACTATCTCCAGGGTTAAGGTGGATAATGCTAAAAATAAATATGCAAAAGTAGAAAAGCCTCCTCCCGATAAAATTATAGGGGAAGCCCAAGCACAGGACTATGTAATTAAAAGGTTTAAGCTTGGGAAACAAACACATGAAGATACAGTGGAGGATGCTCAGTTAGTTTTTGATGCTCTTGTGGCAAGATATAATGAAGGAAAGGTGGAGAAAGGTAAGATTAAGGCACAAGTATAAAAACTCACCACTATGTTAGCTAAGTTAACTAAATTTTCAGAAGTAATCAAGCCAGTGACTTCATTAGTCAATGAGTAAGTCATAAAACAAGCTGCATGAGTATGAGGTATATCTATGGGTGAATGGATGGATAGGATGCTCAATCAAGGAACACACCTTTTGAGTTCTAGTTCTAAGTTGATTAACAATGTGGAAAGTGTTAAATCTAAGTTGGATGCAAAATTGAATGTCTTCTTACAGGAAATGAATACACATGAAAAGAATTTTGATGCCTGCACAAAGCTTAGGGATTTTCCTTTAGGTGTTTTGGTTGATAATGATCTGATTTCTTCTAGGAAAATGTATGTTCGGTACAAAGAGTTGTTAAAACATTGTATGGAAGTTCTAGAGAGACTAATTGAAGATTTGGAAGAAGCAAAAGGTCTAGGTGAGAAGACAATGAAAATAATCATTGACAAGGTTGATGAACTTCCTTGTGATTTAATTGATCAGGATCACAAGCTACTACCCCTAGATCCAGCCATACAAGAATTTAGTTTGCTTGTTTACACCGAAGTAGAGAGAGTAGATTTCACTCTCTCATCAATTGACAAATTGATAGAAATCCAAGTTATCTTGGATATTCTGGGATCTATCTTGAATAAATCCAAAGAAAAATACTCAAGCTTGATGGACTTAATCACACAAGGTCAAGTCATCTCAGGCCATGTTGATGAAGTAGAAGACTCAAAAGTACAAACCTCTCTCCAAAAGTTTGAAGATTTCTTGAAGAAAAATGAAGATGATGATGTGCAAAATGGAGATCCACACACTTAGTCATTTTTATGCATCTCTAGTTTTGTGTCATTTTGTAGTTCTAATTGGCACTTCAAGTGTCTTTTTTGTGTATACAGTTTTGCATGTAGGGTTGCACAAGTCCCAAGTCAAATTGAACTCTACTTTTGACTTAATCATAGTTAGTTGTAACTTTTCCTAGTTTTACTCATAACTTCACCCCTATATATATGAGGGAGATCTTTGTAATTTTTATCTTTTATCTTTATGCAACTAGACTCTACCAAAGTGAAAAGAAAAGTGAACTTTGATTTCATTTGTGATTTTGCAAATTCAATCAATAAAGACAACATCTTTGGCACTCAAGCTTTGAGTTGAATTCATTATGTTCTATAACAAGAGTGTTCTTACGCCATTCTTTTTATGGTAATTGAATTGGTTGAGTAAGAGTGGTTTGTATAATATTGTGAAAGAGTAGAATAAATTTGTTTGTGTGGACTTTGTGCTACATTTCAGAATTTGCATAATAGAACTTGTTGGAGGATAACATCATAAAGACTTTGAGCTACATCTTGTTGTCTTATATCAATTAAATGAATTTAATTTTTAGTTTATGAATTTGTATGAAAAAATAGCATTATAAAGACTTTGAGCTTCATTTTGTTATTTTAGGGAAAGATTGTTTTGGGCTACAAAATTTATTGGAAAAAGGTTCATAAGATAATAGTGTGCTTAAGACTTCAAGCTTCATCATTATTTTCTCATCCCGAGAAGAAAAGAAAGACTTTGTGCTTTCATAGAAACTTTGCTTCTTTACTTGTAAATTTCTTATATATGCTCCTAGGTTATTTATTAGGAACTTAGAAGTTGTTTAAAACATCATAGCTTTAAATTGAAATATCCTTTCTGAAAAGAGAGAAAAAAATTAAATATCTATTTGGGAGAAAGATAACGAGATGGCGTAACACTCAAGCTTAAAATAGGATTAATAATTAGAATTTTGTTTTAAGATAGTTAGAGTAATAAGAAAAGGGGGAACCTTCCCTTATAAATAGGATAGATTCAATCTCATGTACTGTGGTTGAACCACCAATTTGTAAACATCACAAGTTTACAACATTTTCAACCAACAATACTCTCATGGGAGAGGCCATTTTTAGGAGAAATGTCAACATTAATTTTAAAAAATTCATCATTAAGAGGAAGAGTTCTAAAATAAGTGTTAATAATCTCTTCTTGCACCAAATTAGGGCCTCATGTCTAGAATGTAAAGTTTGATAAGGAGGATTGTCAACCACATTAACTTATTTTATCACAAAACCTTCTTCATAAATAGGATTGATAGAAGGTAAAGGTTCATAAAGCAAATTTTCATGCGTGATAAATTTTTTGTGAGTTTTTGGAGTTTTAGAGGATGATTTAGAGGTAAGTATGAAGTCATCAAGAGTTTCATCCAACATCTCAAGGTCATCACTACTAAATGGCATATGCATTATGTTGATTAAACTTTAGCAAAAGGACACTTTAGAAGATTTAGGGTAAAGGAAACCATTAAGGGACTTCTCAAGTTCTTCTTTACTATATACTTCTTTGAAAGGATACTCATCATAAGCAAATGGATTATCAAAGGCACACAAATCTTGTAAAGAGTAATTTGACATTTTTGAAAAGAAATGCTAATTATTGCAATGAAATGATCTAATGTAATAAAGCATATAAACACACAAAATGCATAAAACAAGATCTTTTGTATTTTTATTTTAAATAAAGCTATGAAATGAATGTATTAAAATTTGAAAATTAAAACTAAACGTCAAAATCGGAAATATGCAAGTGTAAGAAGAGTCGAGTTCACCAAAATGTATAGTATGAAAATGGAACTGAGTAGAACATAAGACTAAGATCCCATTTCATACCAACATTAGAATACAAAATCACCTAGAGGAGTGATTGTATTTGACCAACTCTTGTAAAAGAGAGTCAAATGACACTTCTAGTGTTTCTATTCCTTTGTTGCTATGGAAAGTTTGGAATTAACCCTAATTGGAATAGAAAAATTGAGCTTGAATTGAATTGGAAAGCTTGCCTTTTGAGGGCAAGAAATTGAAATGCTTGAATGTAGATGATTATACCTTCAATAGGTGATGTGATGCTCTTAGAATAAGTCATCCATGTGTTGATGCAATTACATGATAAATCACATAAAATCCATCATAAAATTATAGATAAAACATGAATGGAAGATGCCTTGATGTATTTTTCTTTTCCTTGAATCGGATCTACTCTTGAGGAAGAATAATTGCTCTTGAAGTGGATGACAATGTTAGCATAAGATGTAATGTTTAAAATGATTGAGAAGAATGCCACGCTTAGGAATTTCATAATTGAAATCACTTTTAGGCTAACTTAGATTTGATA
Organism: Cryptomeria japonica; assembly: GCF_030272615.1. Classification (NCBI taxonomy): domain Eukaryota; kingdom Viridiplantae; phylum Streptophyta; class Pinopsida; order Cupressales; family Cupressaceae; genus Cryptomeria; species Cryptomeria japonica. The sequence continues at coordinate 418,355,592 of NC_081407.1, forward strand.
TATTTTCACACAAAGCTAGATTTGGATAGGGTAGGACTATCTTATTATCCTCCCAAAATTCAAGAAAAAAGTGTGGGACCAGGATGGTATGTCACCTCAGTCCTGACAACTTTTTTCTAACTTTCAACAAATGTGAGATAATGAGGTTCTAATGCCAATTCCAACTCGATGGCTCAAACTATAATGTATAGATATGTGAAAAGTGTCTTAAAAGTTGAAATTAGGGTAAGATTAGGAATAAATTAGGATAAAATAATAAAAATGGGCACACCTAGGATCAAGGACCCAACTTTATGATATGTGAATTGATAAGAAAGGACTTAGGTTTAATTATATTATTAATTAAATGCCCAAGGAAGTCCTATAATACATAGAGGAAAGGGAAAAACTAAAATAGTACTAGGAGAGTGTGGAATTCGACACGCTAATAAAGGTCTATAATTTACAATGCTATAGAATGAATATGTGCCCCAGGATGGCATAGACGGTTCTTCCAAAAACTAAAACCATAATAAAGGATCAAGGGGAAGTGTCCATTATATATATCATATCCTCACTTAAGTATTTTGGCTTTTATTTGGGAAGCTCTATAGTTTGAAAATGTTTAGAATGATGATGAAGGCAAGTTGTTTCAAAACATGGCAAAGACAAATTGAAGTTGTATATATGATATGTATGACAATATGTGTTGATGACTTGGATATCTTAGCATAAGATGTAGAAGGATGAGAATAGGAGTATTGATGGTTTCCCCTCATGGGGAGATAGCAACTTATTGGATTAATATTGATAGGGGTAGCATATGCAAAGTATGTGCACAAAGAAGAAAATAATGCATGCTAAGTGAACAACTTCAAGGCATGTCCTTTGTTCTGGATTGATGTTGATTGTTGTTCTCAGGGGGAGTAGATAGTTGGTTAGTAGCTTTGGAAAGGGAAGAATATAAACTAGAGATTGTGCTACTAAAAATGAATCATTAATCATGTAATGACATGTGTCCTTTGTTCTTGACATCAAAGGGGGAGATAAATTGTGAGATACAAATATGGAAGGAGAGAACATTGCATTATGTAGTGTTGCCATCAATGACAAAGGGAAGATTGTTGGCAATGCGTGTTATCATTAATGTCAACCTAGTGTCTGATAATATATGTTGTCCTATGTGGTCCTTTCCTAGTAATAGATGTTGAGGCGTCATTGATGATGTGGTTCTTGATTGGTGATCAATGTTAAGGTGTCTTTGTGGATATGGTAATTATGGCTATCTACTTATTGGCTTGTTTGTTGCAAGAATGGTGAAATTGTATGATGTCTACACTGAGATTGGTTGATGGTTCTATATGGAGATTGTTTGCCTACTTTTTGTTGATGCTCTTGGCCAATTGTTGTCACTTGGTGTAACTAAATAAGAAATTACTTGAAGAAGACTATGGATAGTATAGAGTGTGTCTGATATGTTCTTGTGCAAATGATTGTTGCATATTGTAAAGGATCTCAAGAATGTGTTAAGTAGATTCTTTGCATTTGATTTCCACTATATTGGTGTTGATATCTAACATATTTTTGGTTAAATGGTTGACTGTACTGATATTTGATGAAGATCAAATATACAATGATATAGAGATGATTGACTCTTGATTAGTGTTGTGTAGTTGTTGAGAAAGTGTTTGTTGGTAGTAGTGATGTAACTAACATAAGTATTTGTATGTATGGTTGAGTAGATAAATGAGGATGAGATGATGAGAAGAACATATGGATATTGATTGTAGTTGGTTTGTGGATATCCACCTCCTTGGTGTCTAATTTCTGCATTGAGTTGGTTGTATTGATATTGTTAATAATGTTGATGGTATTGATAAATGTCAATGTTCAAATAGGTCAAGATATTAAGATGAGGATTAAATGCATGAAAATATAATGAAGATGATATATTTAGTAATAAGGCATTGTTTCTTGGATAGTTTGGTCTCTGGAAGCCTGTGGAGTAAGTTAGTATAAGAGGTATGTATTGATGTGTGCCCAAAAGAATGCTTCACATTCCTCTATATTTGTAGATATGGTCTTGTATATTTGGATATAATGTTTATGTTATGTGGATATTGCACTTATATCTTTTCAAGTCCTTGGTGTTGCAGTTGATGTGGTTAGTAAAATTATTGGCAGACATTTTGGTTCTTTGTTAGTGTGAGATTTTGCCAAGATCAAGAGGCAATGGAAAGCACAAATAAGAGAGAGCAAAATAGATGATAGAAATAAACTGTATTCTAGCAAGATGAAAAATATGATCGACTGGATCATTAAGCATTATTTTTTACATACAATGAATATGAGCCTCCTTATATAGGCAAGGCTATATGGATATGTGAGCACACAAACATGACATGTGGCTTAATAAGAAACAAGGGTAGGTAGGAAATAGGTGTGGGTAGGTAGGAGAAACAATATAATAGTCCACATGAGGTGGATCACCCACTGAATGTGGAGTGTAACAACAAGATCAACACCATAAAAGGTGGAAATTCTCCTACACACACTATCCCAATGTGGCACAAACACCCAAGTGTCTCATACCCAAACTACTATGAGATGCATTTCCTAAGTAAACTTAAGTAAAGTGTAATAATATCCATGATGGATATAATGTTTATGTTATGTGGATATTGCACTTATATCTTTTCAAGTCCTTGGTGTTGTAGTTGATGTGGTTAGTAAAATTGTTGGCAGACAGTTTGGTTCTTTGTTAGAAGTGGTCTAGGAAATGCTCTGAATTTCTTCGCATTGGTTTTTCTAGTGTTTCAACTTGAAGGACATGTTTAAAACATATATGTTGTGTCTTAGTTCAATTATCAGATGGTGTTGTGTTTTGCAAGTAATGATATAATGTTTTGTGTTTGATTGGCTCTCTAAAATGAAGTTTTAGTACATGTTATGTTGTGCCAGTATGATTTTGATGTGAAGAAGTGAAGGATGAATTTGAGAATGTTGTTGGATGTTCATGGAACACCCTAATGTGCTTTGAATAATGCTATAAGGTCTATTTGATGATGCATAGTGATTGGAATCTGTATTTCATTGTAACTTCTTTTGACTGACTATTGTTGTTCCTCGGGGTGTGGTGAATCCTTAGATGTATCCACTTGCTTAGAAGTTTGTGTTGCATTGATTTTGGGTCCTACCTTGACATGTGAGGATCCACATTGGATTTTTTTATCTAGAAGATATGTTTTGGACCAACTTGTGGCATGTTATTTGGTGTATCTACATGTTACCTTTTTTCCAACCTTTGGAGGATGATTCATAATGTGTGAATTGTTCCTACCTAATTGGAAATAAGTATTAAGATGTTTTAGGTCCTTTCTATCTCTTGGATTGGACTACTTTCACCATAATTATATTTTGGTGGCCAACTTGATAGGACCTATGCTTGTCCTCTATTTTGGTTGACCTAATTGGTGTTTGCAATGAGGAAGACGATATATATAGAATAACAAATTAATGTTTGATGTGTGAGTGAGTGTGTGAGTGTAGATGTGTGCATGGATCAATGTGTGTGTGTTGTGTCTACATGGTTATATCATTTACAAAAGTTAGTTGTGACAAAGTCAATGTGTAGCAATTTTTGTGTAGTTGGTCGCTTAAGAGAGAGATTCAAGGACTTCATGTTTGGAGATTATTGAATGTAGTATTGTTGAAGGCCTACTTGTTGTCGATTCATATATTTATTGTATCTTTCTTTGAAGAAGTGATCCTCCAATTGCAAGTTTTTTTTCTTGGCCTAGGGTTGTGCACTCTATCTTCCAAGTCCTTTAGGGATAAATGTGCTTCCTTGGCAATGAGCCTAAAACTATATTGGGAGTTGACTCCAATAGTGGTTTTTACCTATTTGGGTTTTCCATATAAATATGGTGTTCTCTTGTGCATGGTGTTTCATTGTTATATTTTTCATTTCCATTGATAAGAATAAGGTTAAAGAGTTTGTGAATTAATTAAAAAAGTTTAAGTATTAGCTTTGAACTCATTCACCCCTCCCCCCCTCTTAGTCCTAAGGTGTGTTCAAAAAATGCTACCTGGGAAGATTATGAATAATTCCACCAAGATTATGTAGAGTCAAAATTAATGAATTACTTTATGAGTATGTTTTGATACTTTTTAAAATTAAGTCATTGAGGATATTGACATATTTTCAAAGGGGAGGAGATGTTATACCCCATTTTTGAACAATTAAATTATCCTATACTTCAATTACTTATTTTTGGATATTATATGATGCAAGTAAAATTATGATTTTCTTATGAAATTTTGGAATAGATACAATTTTCATAATAAGGCTATTTTGATACATATTCAAGTCTACGTGGAATATAAATATCATGTTTTAATGATGAATGAAATATATGTAATCTCAATATGTCATTAATTTTGATGAATTGATTATCAATGTAAATTTTGATAAAATTAAATGCAACTATGATTATTATTTTGATGGAGCAACTACCTTGTAGATAAATGTGGTGAATGCAAGATGGTTTAGTCCCCCCTCCCAATCAAGGATGGAGAGCATCATTAGGGAGATGGTTGTAGGTTGAGATGGTTAGCACAACATATCATTTTCTTTGAGAAAATTTATTCACACACACAATATGATTTCATATGTTTTTAGAGATGTTATTCTATCATTATATTAGTATGTCTATGTTTGAATGTGCAAAAATAGTTATTTTGGCACTACTATTTAAGTGTCAAAAGACATCTTTTTTGTTTGATTTCCTCTTAGTTTAAAAAGTCAATATGTTGCTTCTCTAATCTTATTTATTTGACATTGATAATGTTAATCTCATCTTCATCTTATCTCATGGTTAATATCCTAGTAGTAGGAATGACATTTGTTCTCTAGGAAAAATTATTTGTATTTTAGTCTAAGATTAAAAAAATATCGTATGGGATTATTTTGTAAAACAAGTTAAAATCCAAAACTTTGCATATGTGGAGAATATGGGAAATTCAATTTAAAATATATCAAAATTACTCAACTTCCTTAGAGATCGACACTATTGCATTACCAATTAATAACATAAATGAAAAAGAAAATTGAATTGAAGTAGACATGTAACTCTAGAGGAGTGAAAGAAAAGAGGTAAGTTTGCATGTGAAAAGGTGGCATATAAGGATGAGAATGAGGAGAGAAGGAAAAAACTGCTTTTAAAAAGGAATTGTAGAGGAAGAGAAGTGAACTTTTTTATTTTGGTTAACTTTATGTGTAGGAAAAGGAATCAATTGGAAAGGAAAGAGTAAATGAAGGAAATAGAATGGAGGAGAAACTATTAGGTCAATTGATTATCTTGTCTCTCTATTTTTCTTTGTAAATAAATTTATGGAATTTTTTTATAGAATCTTCTACATGTGAACTAATGAGGAAATAAACATAAATTTCTTTGAGTACGCACGCCATTAAAAGAGAGTTTTCTATTTCATTTCCTGTCATATGGAGTCAATTCAAATATAATCAATTTGTTAACCAACTTATAAATTTAAGTATACATAGACCATAGAGTGTAAAGCATCTCTTCATTCATAGGAATTTCATGCCTTCTACACATATTCATATTCAAATATAAAAAAATTATTCACAACTTGACGGTAGAAACGCTTTATGCTTGCAATTTGTAGTTGCATTTTATACTTGTTGCCAACAACATCTTTCGGTCATGTTGGAGAGTCTAACCCAATTGTGCAAACTCAAATTTATACCATGAAAGATCACTACAATAACATCATGTGTAAACGAGAGAACTAGGTCGATTCAAACTCACCCATGTAAAATTTGTTATTATTGTTAGTAAAATGTATACGAGGGTTGATGAAAATTTAGATCACACAAATGTGATAATGCTAAGTGGAAAATGTGTACGAGGTGATGCTAATCAGACCTCATAGAATATGATTTAATCTACTTTTGGTAAATATAGGGTTGATACAATGTCACATTAGTGAGTCTTATGTGAATACACTTGATATATTTCTTAATAGTTGATAAGAACCATTACTTTGGTTGAATGTATTAATACAGTCAGTCAAAGGTTCTGAAGTCATGATTCTATATTCTAAGTAGTTTTCTCATACTCTATAATATGCAAACTATTGATGAGAGATATCATATTGTACAATAGATAAACTATTAACAACCATATTTACTTTATTGTTAACACATGAAAACATAATCAATGTTGTAAGAGATTGAGTTTGTAATAAACAACAATAATATTTACTCTATTTAAAAAGAAAAATGGAAGTAAAGGTTATTTCACAATATTATTCTTATTGAAAGATATACACAATCATGTTCATGGTCATTGAGTTTGAGTCTAAGTTTCTTTAGACTACAAAATAGTTAGTGAACAGTCTTTATTTATTTATAATTAAATAGCAAATAAGAGGCAAAACCCATTATATTGATTTTCAAAAAAGGTATACATTATCATCTAAGCTATCCAAAACCCATATCCACATCCGACTGACCCTTGCTACCTTTACCCAGGAAGCTATACTATTCTAAACAGACTCTGATAATATATATCCCACCACATACTACAGATTATAAGATACTATAAATACTGCTACACTAAATCTCCTATGACAAGATACTACCTAGGACCTAGATACAAGTTGAGCCTGCCTACCATACGAAGGCACCCCAAATTACAAAATTGTGCCTAACATCCCCTTACAAAGTTTGTCACCCCACATAAAATGATGACCAAAGAGTCTAAGATTAACAAGAAACAAACAAATTTGTCTTTACGGTGGGAGACCGTCACTTTTCCAGCACTAATTTTCTTAGTCAGCTTTCAGATCCCTTGTCGCGATCGCTCTGGCCACCACAAGACAGTCATTGCCACATGCCTAATGAGCTAGGATGGTCGCCAACTCCTCAAAGTCTCTGAAATCATTCTCCACCCATTCTTCTCCCTATCCTAGGCCCTAGTCCACCTCACTCTCGTTGTCATTCTCTAGCAGCAACCCTTCCTCCGCCATATAGTTCTTCACCCATTCATCTTCTGCTTCCTGGTTGATTTTGGCTAATTGCAGTAGAAATGTGATGTTGTGCTCCATATCCTCCTATCGTTCTTCTAGCGTCTCTAGCATAAGGGTACAGACAATGGGGATTTTCCCAACCCCCACTCCATACCCAATCGACATATAGTTGTTTTGTGGAAGCGAAATGAGGAGATTACCATCCATATTGTCTAGGGTTGTGTTGGCCTTGGCCTTTCTCACCCCCATGTATAAAAGTACAGTCAGAAACATAGTTGTCATATCTGTGTTAACCCTATAGCGGTCAAAGGCCTTAAGGAATTCCTCCCCCAGCACCCTTTTAGTCGCATGTAGGACCAAGGGGTAGCGCGAAAAGAGTATGGCTTGCATTTTATTGTCAATGATTTCCCCCAAGAATGACATTTGCCTCTTGGTTGTTTCCAACAATATAGGTATGTCCATCGCTCTCCACTCTGATTTATTAAATGACAGAAAAACAAAGTGATTCATCCACCACCGCGAGCGCCTATAAGTAGTGGTTTGCCTTGTATTATCATGATGGTCTTCTAGCACACAAAATCAATGCTCTATCATCCGACACATCACCCCAAATCTCTCACTTGCCTTGTGGTACTCTAGCCAACCTGTATTACCTTTGTGAAGTACTTGGCGCACCTCATCGAATCAGAGAGTCAATACCCAAAACTTATCTCCATTCGAGTCCTCACCACATGCCCTCGTTCTATACATGATTACTAAATTTTCCGCATCACGACTTGTAAGCAATAACTACTTTTCCATTCATAAAATTTTCTAATTTTTCCATTCAAGCACACCATCCACCACCTTAGTTTAATGTCCTTTCCTCCACCTCCTTTGCCAGTCCTTTAGCCACCTCATTGCCTTCCTTGTAGATGTGACTATTTTGTAGTCTTAGAGTTTTTCAAGAAAATCTTTGATGGGTTGAAGCCATTGGCATAGCTTCCAATTCTAGGTGTCATTGAGGTGAAGGGCATTAATAGTTATAAGGGAATCTCTCTCCAAGTGAATGTGAGTGACCCCTATCTCTAGACCAATTTGCAATCTTATTAAAGCCGTTGTGAATTCTACCATATTATTTGTGGAAATTCTCAGTGGGATACATCTTTCTACGACAATCAGTCCATGCTCATCGCGCCTTATGCATCCTGCCCCACTTGGGGCTAGGTTACCCAATAAGGTGCCACCAAAATTTATCTTGGTCCACTCTACATTGGGGGCTATCCACTTTACCCCTCTTCTATTTATTGTGAGTCCGTTACCCCAACCACCACCATACATAGGGGAAATTTTCAATTCTATGAATGCTTTGGATACCTTATCATCTTAGTTTGAAAGATAATTTTATTGAGTGTGTTGTTTCTTGTTGCTTCATTGACTAACTTTGTTAATTATCCTTCTATTTTTTCACAGAGCCTCTCACTAGATCCATTTTCTTGTCTTGAAAGATTTTTTGTTTTGCTCCTTCTAAATTTCCCAAATAATTATGGAGGGGGCAATAAGCCACAGACTACCAAAGATGGACTTCCTACATTGTTGTGGCCATATTTTGATCCAAGCTTCAATATCCTGTAGGATTGGGCACTACAGATTTAGTTTTTCCATGAAAAAATTCCAACAAGCATTCGTGTGAGGGAAACCTAGCAATATATGATCAATAGTTTCACTATTATTTTTGCAGAGCACACATTTCCCTAGTCCTTGGATCCCAATCATAGCCAATTAATCCTCAATAAGAATCTTCTTTTGTATCACCATCCACGCAAAAACCCTAGTTTTTGGAAGAACACTTTTGTTCAATAACAATTTGTTTGGTCATCCTAGTTTGGTCAATGCAACTTACTTAACTTTATATTTGAATTTTACCTTGTCATCTAATGAAATCCCCTTGATCGAATGGGACAAAGGTTCTATTTTTTACAATTGTAGCAAGTGCCTCTTTTTGGTCTTGAGGGGCATCGACATCTTGGAAAGAGTGTCATTCCCAAGTTGCTACTCCATTCTAGACTCCCAAAGTCTCATTTTTTCATATCTTTCTCCCCCATATACAAAATAGTCTCATTTCAAATCTCCTCTAGAACGAAGCACATTGCCCATTTCTAACTTCTCATGTTACATGCTTCATGACAATGTCCCTAATTCCAATAAATAGTTCCATATTGCAAGGCCTCTTTGGGAGTCAATTTTTGTGAGGATTCAAATGGGGGTATCTAAGTCCAAGTATTTTCTCCTAAGAATTCTGACCCATTTCTATTCCCCATTCACATACATGTTCCTCACTAACTTGGCTCCCATAGCCAGATTCATGAGGGCTAATTTTGTATGATACTTGTACCTCCAACCTCCTTAAGAAGGCAAATTTTATCCCAAGCAATCAAGGGTAGCTTTTTTTGTTCACTTGTGTCGCTCCAAAAAAACCTCCTCATTATTTGGATGAGGTCTTTTTTGATGGCCTTAGGTAATTTTAAGCATTCCATCGAGTGAACTGGAATGCCCAAGAGGACAACCTTAATCATAAGAATTCTTCCTACAGAGGTTAGCCATTTTCCTTTCTAGGTTTATGTCTTATTTTTACAATTGTTAATTAGATTCTCCCAATAACATTTCTTATTGATACTAGCAAATAAACTTTCAAATTCAAAATTCTTGACAAGTCTCTACGTAAGCTAGGTTGTGTATTAAGGAAGAAACCTCTGACTTCCTCCAATTAATATTCTTCCATGACACCCTACAATACTCATCAAGGAAAATCTTGATTGTCTTGACTTCTCTTCTGCATGACGTGCCAAATAGGATAGTGTCATCAACAAATTATTGATGTGTGACAGGGTCCAAGTTGTTGGCACATATACATCCTACGATACACCCTGCCATTTACCTTCCCTCCTTAAAGCATTTATACGTTGGCCATAATGATGAATAGAAAGGAGAATAATGGATCTCACTGCCTAATGCCTCTAGAGGTAGAGAAGAATCTGTTTGCAACTCCATTCACAAGGACTGAGAACTTTGGGGTAGTGATGCAACTTCTGACCTAGTTGATACACCTATCACTGAAACCAAACTTTCCAAGAACTGCCAATAGGAATTGTCTATCCACTAGATCATAAGCTTTAAGGATGTCCAGTTTAAGGATCATGCATGCTTCCCTTACCTTCCTTACCAAATGAGTGGTTGCATGTGCTATTATGATGCCTTCTACAATTGACCTCACAAGTGCAAAACCACTTTGTTCCTCTCATATGATTCCTTCAAGGACATTCTTGAACCTGTTTTCAATAATCTTGGTAACTATCTTATACATTGTGTTGTAGAGAGTGATTGGCCTAAAATCACTCATTGACTGCAGAGTTGTCTTCTTAGGAATGAGAGCCAAAAATGTATGATTCAAATTTCCCAACGCGACCATCTTTCTTTTTGACTCTTCTACAACTATAGTCATATCATCTCCCACAATGTCCTAGAAGTTTTGGAAGAAGTTGGTTGAAAAGTCATTTGGTCCAGGGGCATCGTCTAGGTTTAGTTGAAATGTGGCATTCTTGAAGTTTCTTCTTTGTCTATATTCTAATATAAGGTATTATTTTGTTTTGCACTAATTATAGTAGGGACGGAATTGAGTATTCTTTCCCTCTATTCTCTATGCTCCTATACTTCCTTATTCAAAATTGACTTAAAAAATCTGACAACTTCAACATTGACCTCTTCCATTCCATGGATTGAGTCATCGCACCATCTTCTCTCCTAATCACCATAATCCTATTTCTACTTTAGTTAGCCACCATCATTCGATTAAAGAATTTGGTGTTCCTATCCTCGTCCCTCAGCCATGTCTCCCTAGATTTTTGCCTTCAGAAGCATTCTTCTTCTTTTCAATATCTTAGAATGTTCTTTCTTTAGGGATTTTTTTGTTTCATACTCCTCCTCCCTTGTCCCATCTTCGATGATTCTATCATTTAGTGTTACTATCTCTTTCTCTACTCTTTCTTTTTTTGTGAATATGTTTTTGAAATTTGTTTTGTTTCATTCCTTCAACTTAGTCTTAACATAACCTAACTTCTTGCTCACCTTGATAGATTGGAGTGGTTCCCAATCCTAACTTCATTCTACCAACTAATTACCAAATCTATTATTTTATCATCCCTTATCCACATATTCTCAAATTTGAAAGAATTACCTTTTGGGGGGTCATCAGGTCTAATCATTAGCTGCACAGGGTAGTGATCTAATCTTGTGAAAGGCAAGATTGAGGCTTCGTGGATGATTGCTTGTTTATTCCACTCCCTAAACAATAGAAATTTGTGTAGTCATTCAACAAAACTCATGAATCCCCTTCTTATATTCATCCAAGTGTAAACCACATTCTTAGTTTGCAAGTCCTACAGTTGGTTGACATCTACAAAGTATTGGAAGTCTTGTTGGACATTAGTGGTCCTCAATAAGCCACCCCTTTTTTCCTCATTATTTAATGTAACATTGAAATCCCCTGTAATGATACCTCTTTCTCCCCTATGGTTCTCAATTATATTGGCAATTTGGTGTCATAACTCCCTTTTACTCACTATGGAAATCAACCCATATACACTTATTAGAAAGAAGTGATCATTCATCTGCAACATTCTGCATCTAATGATAATCCAGTTCCTTCTATCTTCCAATATTTCCCCTTCAATTATTAAAGGGTTCTAGATTAACCCTAATCCTCTAGATGCCCCATCCAATTCAACAGAGTGGCCCTTCCAATGCCTTTGACAATTCAATATTTTATCGCTTTCTTCCCTGATCATTTTTGTTTCTTGCATCAATAGAATATCAGTCTTTGCTTGGTCAATTTAGTGATTGACAATATGCCATTTGTTAGGGACATTTATGCTCCTAACATTCCATGTAATAATCTTCATTTCCCCTAGGGGAGGATGACATCCTTCCCTGATGTTAGTTTCCTTTGTCTTACTCCATTGGCAACAATTTTAAACTCTGCTTTGTTTCTTTTTGGTCCTCACTTTCCCTTCTTCTTAATATTTGGTTTCTTCAACTTTGATTGAGTTTTTTCTAGCATCCTTTCCCCTATTAGTTTTCCTTCTTCTTCTTCCCCAACTTCTTCATGTCCTTTGATTCTAACTCTATTTTGTTCTCCACATCCCTTTGTTGAGTCTCATCTTTGTTTGGGTCACTAGATTTCGCCTTCGTCTCCTCTTTATTTATGTACTTTATTGTTTCTTCCATATTGTTTTCTATTCTCTTATCTTCAAATCCTACCTCTCTCTCATTCGTGAAATATTCATTTGGATTCTCTGAATATTTTTCTTCTTCGACATCGAGTAGATTTTGCTTCATCTAGTCTCGAAACATCTCTGCATCACACATCTTTGTTGCGGTGAGATTGTATTTTGGATCCATTTTCTCTTTTGTTGAATTCTCAACCTCCCTTTCCTAATAATTTATCAGGTCTTTATGGATGGTATTGGGTCCATATTATCTTACTCCTTTGTTGGATAACTATGTCCTATTTATAATTTTCCTTAGCACCTCCTTCCTAGACTGGTCTTTGTTCATACTCATTAGCTCTATTGACCTTTACAATAGTGTTGCATTCCAATTTCCCATGGTCTTTGGAATTGCATTTAGGGCATAGTTTAATTTCATCTTCCCTTTCTACTGTCTATGTCCAAGGCCACACTCTATGTGTATCTCAATTTCCTATGGAATTTTGTTGTAGAGTTAACCCTAAGCATATTTTGATGTATGTCCCCCAATATATGTCTTCTAGTTTTATGTATATTGATATATATGTGCACAAGTTTCTTCCAATTTTAATAAGAGTGCCTTCTTCCCAATATTTAGTAGGAAGATTATATAGTCGAATCCATATTGGACCTTCCCTAATTTCATGCTTCTAGGGGTCAACATTTGGGTACAAGTCAATTGGGTATATCCTTGTGTTGTATAAGTAATGAGGTCCACTATTCAGTGCTTCCTATTTATCTAAGCTGGATGAGAATTCTATTAGGAAATATTCATTGATAATGCCTTGGATTGAATTCGGTCTCCCCATTTCTCATGACACCAATTCTTAATAACCTCTTTCCTTTTCTTGTCTTCCCACCATTTTATAAAGATCTGTGTTTCCTTTAGTCTTAGTAATGAATTCCTCATATGGCTCATATCAATTGTAACAAAATTATTAATCAAACCAAGGTTAGGCGGCTTTCCATTCAAGTTTGCATAATCATGTGATGGTCCTTCATCATTCATAACTTTATCTTTCCCCTTCCATGGTTTGCTCATGCATTCTCATATCCTTGGCTTTGTATTAGGTTGTTTCTTGCTCTGCCAATTACCAGAGGTATTTGCGGATATATTTTTTCCAATACCTCTCATACCTCCTTTTATTGTAACCTATTTTTGATAAATATGTGACCTAATTACCACTTATCTAATTCTAACACACTTGACGTCGATTTGGATATCATTCTCTTCTCTGGTTTTTCCATCTATTTGGTTGTAACCAAGGTAAGTCACTTTATTTTCTGCCTTGCATTCCCCCACCCTAGGTATCTATCCTTCATCTCCCTAGGTGTCAGAGATCTAGTTGGCATTTGTCTACCCAACGCCCTCCTTCATAGACTCATTGTGATGTGTATCATTTCCCATCTATCAACTTTGCAGAAAACTCCTCCCTTGTTCACCTATCTTCTTCAACATGTCCCCATGCTTTTCCTTCCAAATCACTTGCTCTCCTTTGGGCTTCTTCACACACTTTCTCTTCATTCGCTCCTCTTGCCATTTTTCCCTTGAACTTTATATTTTTTAAATCTCTGCTAAAAATCTTGTTCATTAGTGAATAGTCTTAAGTATAATATATTTTATTACTCCTTCAATGAATTGCATGTTTAATGAGACTACATATTATTATGTTTATATTTAGGTTAGTAAAGTTGCCTTATATGGAAACCAATTTGGGTTTAATGACTTGAGAGTATTCAAATCGGTGAATTGTCTATTATGAAGAGGAAATTGTGTTTATTGAATTGATGGTGTACAATTTTGTGTTTAGTTTATAAGTAAGTGAATCTGTGTTTTGAGATGGTGGATAAATTTTCCATATAAATACTAAGGATAGCATCCTTTCATTCACAAAATGGTAAATAGAACCATTGGTTTTAATACTTATTTGTTCATCATGATAGTTCTGATACTTAAAGATAAGTACAGATGCCAAGCTAATAAGATGAGAGGGGGGGTGAACATACAAACTTAATCTTCCATAAAAACATCAGATTCAACCTCGGTAACATATACTTCAGTAATATAACCAAAACTGCTAAACATGCAAACTCAAAAGCATATAAACATCATATCACTCATAACACCAGATTTAACGTGGAAACCCAAATAGGGAAAAACCACTGTGGGATTTCGGACCCACTAAGAAATATACTCTTCTAGAGTATGCTCGGTTAAGAGAAAATCCTGTTAAAGATTACAAACACATTGCTAGATGTGACCCGGTTAAGGGATTTCCCTCAGATCTGTTAGGATCTTCACCTTGTTAGAAGTGACCTTGTTAAAGGATTTCAAACACTCGATCAGAATGTCACCTTGCTAGAGGGTTTTACAAATAGGACTATTAAGTCCACTCGGTTAAGAGATTTTCTATCACTTTCACAAAATAACAGTAATAAAAATCTATCTGCAACTTCACATCTAAAATGCTAAAGCAGATTCTTATTTTCTCAATACAATATAGATATAGAACTAATCTTGTCCAGCTGTTGGGCTCTATACTCTGTTTATTCAAAACAGGTCTTCAAGCTTCTGTACTCGGTAATCACTATGTAGCATCCCTGTGCATACACTTGCCCGCATACATTGTTCATCAATAGTTCCCTATTTATAAACAATTCACCAACCGCTTAATCTCCTTGATCACATTTCCCATGATCAATCATAGCCATCAGATCTTCAAACTTTGACCAAATTCAATGTATCCTTCGATCTGAAAACGTTTTACCCTGCCTTGGAACTTGCATACATTTCTTGGAACTTGTGCTAGGGTATTGCGGTTCAATCTAAGCTATAGATCTTCCTGCCGATTTTCCTTTGCCATAGATTCTTTAACAAACTTCATTCACGACATACCAATCATTTAATCATGGCCAGCTCATCAACTTCCTTCATTAAATAACGTTTGTAATCATTTAATGCATTCTATTACAACTCGGTTACAACTCGGTGAATACTAAACTTTACTTGGTAGACATTCTGCCTTCATTAACCGATAGCGATAACCTTAGGGTTTACCGACTAGGTTCTTTGCTCGGTAACATAGTATAGTATTAACCTTTCAATCAATAACATATGTATGATATCAAAATAATCTAAACATCATGATCTCATCATTGTCTAACTCGGTAATAGTTGCCCATTGAATAACTTATTTCTCCCCTTATTCATCATATTCTTTCTATGTCTTTTACCGACATCTTTATACTCATCAAATCATACTTCTCAAGATATGGCAACATCATACTGAATTTAGAAAATCAATTTCTTGACATCAATTACAAAATAATAATATTAAGACAGTAAACATCCTTAGTCAATTATATCCATAATCATCAACAACCTTCTCAATATCCTTATTGAAATGCCAACAATCTCCCATTGTTTGTTATAGTGCCAAATGCCAACACATCAAGGGTGTTAGTGATCTCCAATTTTTGGATCTTAAAAATTTGGTCATTAAAGTGGAATGCTATATGTATGTATGTATGTATGTTTGTGTGTGTATGTGTGTGTGTACATATGGGTTCCTACTACTATTTATTTATAAAACCAGTGTTGAGCATTGCGTTGACCTTTCTTAATATATTGATATATTTGTAAGAAAAATACAAAGACATCACTTCTCATGATAAATGTAGTTTAATCAAAGCTAATTAAAAAGTGGTTATCTTTTTAAAAATAAAATTCAATTATACTTGTAGTATTTTATAAGTTGGATCTGTGTGTCATTATTGTGAAGTATCTGTGTGGGTAAGAAGTTGTCTTTTGTTGACAAGTTAAGATAGAGGTGTGTGAACAATAACACACATATCCATATTAGAATGTGGCCTTGTATTATAAAAATTTTGGCCAAAGTAAAGCAATTTACTACTTGCATTATCATTTCACTATGTTTGATAGGTTGCATGTTAGTTGGAATTGTCATACTTAGCTAGAGGGTATCTAGAGCTATATGGAAGATTGTATGTAAAAGAATTAGTACACCACACTAGGTCTCAGATGACATGATATGTTCAAGAATAATTATTATCTACTAACCTCGTGAAGGGCAGAAACCAATTTTAGTTGGAAGGTGTGTGAGGGATCACCAATCAGTGGTTGGAGGAAAAACACTCAGATGATAGTCTCCATCCTGTGGTTGAAAGAATACTAAAGAATTTCTCATTTATAGACAAATCATATTTAATATATTATGCTAGAAAATTCATAAAATTACATGTTGTAATGTGGAAAATGGATTTAATTAGTCTAAACTATGAATCAAACCCATTTACATCAACATACATTAGAGAACAATCAATAAGCCCAACTACAAACCCTCGGGAGATCTGGGCACAATGATTGATTATTCCTTCTTGATTGATTTGATTGATTAGAAGTGGAGATTGTGAATGACTAGGATAAATAGTGCAAAAGTATCAATAATCAACATAAATAGAAAAATGCATATCTAAGAATCAACTAACATGCACATAATTGGAAAAGGGGTGCTAAAAGAAACCTTCGTCTAGAATCTGAGCTCAAAATGGTTGGACTATGTAGATAGGTTCCATAGTTCTTATAGGAGTGCAAGTGTAGAACTTGGGTAAAACTAGTCTCAAGAGCTTCCATATTTCTTTTTGGTCAACTTTCAGGTTAAAATACCTAGACTATAGCACTAGGCACCCTATTCCTTGCCTTTTTTGATGAAATTTTCCTAGTTGTCTTTATCTTCATCTGCACTATGGCTCTTGTATCCTCAAATTGAACTTGAAAGCTATTTTTGAGCCTATAAATGTACCAAAAGGAGAGGAAAATGGTGTTGTGTTGTATAGGGGCTTGCCTAAGTCAAACTTTTGGTTAGAATCAACCCTACAACAATGATGATTAGAAAGAGAGCTTACCCTTGCAGGGCAGAGGCTAAATCTAAAATGAGTTTCTTGAATTGTAATGCTAACATGAAATGAATATAGATTTGATGATGCAATACTCTTTAAATAAATCCTCCAAGAGTTGATGCAATAACATGATAAATCATTACGAAATCCATCATGAAAACATAATTGAATATTGCTTATTGTAGCTAGATGCTACTTAAACTCAAATACACTCTTGAGGAGTAATAATTGCTCTTGAATTATAAGAATGAGATGATGAAATAAATTAAAGAAAATGTCTTATATAGGGTTAGCAAGGTAATTTCACATTTTGGATAACTTGCAATGTTCATGTCCCAATTTTAATGATAGATCTAAAAATTTCAAAGCCAACACATTACTCTCCCAAAATTTCAGCCAAAAAGTGTCGGACTATGTGGGTAGTCCTCACAAAATAGGCCCAAATTTTAAGGGAAGCTGAATAAAAGGGCCCTGATATTGGATATGTAATTTATATTAGGATTGATGATATTTAAGTGGGGGAAAATTTTCTTTGAACTTTACAATATAATAGAACTAAAATAGACTTAAAATGATGTAGGATAAAGGGCACACTTAAAGTAAGGGCCCAAAGATAAGTGTGTTGAAGGATAGAACTCATATTCTTAGGTTTAAAATTAATTCAAGGAAATAAATTCTCCCAAAATACTTAGATGAATGAGAAAAACAAAATGAGTGCTAGGAGAGTGTGAAATTGGACTCAAATTAAAGGAGTACAATTTATGGCACTATATTTATCCCCCACTTTAGTGAGAGTATGAATTTACGTTCATATAAGAAGAAATGAAGAGAAAGAGCATTTGAGAGAAATACAAGCTAGGAATATGATGTCCCTAAGAATAAGGGATGTGCAAGCCCCCAAGCATAGGATCCTATCAATCCATGCAAATAATCTTCAAAAAGTAAATAACGCTATTACTAAAGCAAACATAAAGGTTCCAAGTCAACTAGTCGAAGAGACCTTGATGTCAAAATGTCTCAACTACTAATATCATTCTTGGAATGTTATTGCAAGAGCAGAATTATACTTATAGAAAGAAGAAGTGTGTACACCAATAGAGGAGAGAATAAGACATGAATTCCACTAGCCAACAATTTGTGCTATGTTGGGTGATTCATGTAGAGCAACAAAACAATCACACTAGAAAACCACACTATACTAGGTAATTAACATCCATGGAGACACAAAAAACAACAAACCAACACCTATGTGGGCATGGACAACAATTATCACACTAGTAAGCCACAATATACCATGTTACCAAGAACAAGAGTCTAAAGATTGATAACCACGCCCGAGGGGGCACTAAGTAACACAACACTGCCATAATGAATTACCACAAGAAAAATGGAGCAACAAAACAATCACACTAGAAAACCACACTATACTAGGTAATTAACATCCATGGAGACACAAACAACAACAATAACCAACACATGTGTCGGCATGGACAACAATGATCACACTAGTAAGCCACACTATACCAGGTTACCAAGAACAAGAGTCTAAAGATTGATAACCACGCCCAAGGGGAAATAATGTAACATAACACCACCACTTCAGGGGCACATAATTAATTACCACAAGAAAAATGGAGGTCTCATATGCCCACCACCACCACCACCAGCAATTAAGATGTCAACGTGATTCTATGTTGATAACTTAAGGAAGATAGAAATAAAGGATAAATTTTTTCAATGACATACATTTGTTTTAAGCTAGGAAGAAATATCCTTGTAAAGGATTTGTTTCTTTTAGTAGTGAATAGATAGTTGTAAATAAATATTTTGCAATAAATGTAAAGGGATCATTTTATCAAGTACATGACTATCAAAGAGGAGGAAGAGATCTTTGCCTAAAGATATCAACCTACAAGAGGATATCTTTAACAAATATAACATCTTCAACTCTAAAAAAAGGGAATGAGATCAAGAATACACACCTCTCCTATTTCTAGGAGAGGGGATTCTTGAAAATGAGATATTTTACAATAAATGTAAAGGGGTCCTTTTATCAAATAAATGACTATCAAAGGGGAGGAAGAGATATTTTCCTAAACATATCTACCTCCAAGAGGAGATCTTTAATAAAGATAACATATTAAACTCTAAAAAAAGGGAACATGAGATCAAGGATACACATCTCTCCTATTGCTAGGAGAGGGGATTCTCGAGGAAGTATTGCACATTTTATATCACTTAAGAGAGATCATTTATAAAACACATACACTTTCAAGAAAGGAAGAGGCCCTAATCAGTTATACAAACCTCTAAGCAAGGATAGTATCCCCATGAAGGACAAACATTTTTATGCCATAAAGGATATCAAGTTATAAAAGATACATATCAATAAAGGGAAAATGGATCCTAAGGAAGGAGGGAAAATTGAAAACTATTATTTTCCCCTAGCATAGAGACAAGAATAAATAAGCTATTATGTTTCTACCCAAGTATGGTTGCACATGAAATTGTAACACCATAAGTGACAATGAGCCCCTGAGAGGTAACCTACCAATGCCACATAGTGAGGAGCAACATAATAGGAACTAAATGTTATTTATAATGGATATTACAAGGATTCAACTTATTCTCACTTCTTGTTTCAATGACACCAGTTACAATAAGTTATCTAATTTTATACTCCAAATCATGATATTCATTAGTGGAATGGCCATGAATTTCATGATATTTGCAAGAAGGATTCACCTATTTTTTCATGATTCTTCCTTCAATTTTTTAAAGCAAGAGTGTTAAAGTTGTCTTTAAGAAGCTTCAACAAAATATTCTTTTATTGTGATGAGAAGTTGGGAGAAGAAGACAAAAATTTATTAGACAATGGGGGAGGGGGCGTTGACAAAGGAGAAGATTATAAACCTAAACCTTCTTTAGACAAGTATGATGTAGATTTCTCATGAGCCTCATAAATTTGCTGCACACATCACAAACCATGTCCACATCCATGTTTAGAATCAAATATAATGTTGAAATGTCATGAGGAAACGATTCATTCTTAATTTTAAAATCTAGAGATCCCCAATCATCATCAAGACACGTGTTGGAAGAAGAATCTTGGATAAATGAAATATAAGGCTCCTTCAAGGGTCCATACTTGGATTGGGGTACCTTATATTCCCCATTAAAGGAAGGTGCAAAGTCTAATGAACCCCAATTTTTATAATAAAGCATTACCAATAAGAGATTGTATTATAGAATGAATCATAATGTTAAAGAAAGATATGCATCCCACTTCATTTTGAACAACATCACAAAGACTAGAATTAGCCTTGATTGTGTGAAGTTAATTGTCATGTATGAATTTTTTTTGTGCGGTGAAGGGTAGAAGGAATCTTTCATAGCATGTATCCATGATCTACATAGAATAACATTATAATTGAGAGTATCGGA
The DNA here is from genome assembly GCF_030272615.1 of Cryptomeria japonica. Lineage (NCBI taxonomy): Eukaryota > Viridiplantae > Streptophyta > Pinopsida > Cupressales > Cupressaceae > Cryptomeria > Cryptomeria japonica. The sequence goes on from NC_081407.1 coordinate 418,376,270, forward strand.
CATGGCATGGGTGAAAGTGGGTAATGTCATGGGTCCTACTATAATATGTTATATGATTATACCAAGTGACTGTCTACCAACATTATCAAATCCACAAAGATAGAGAGAATCAAGTTGATTTAAGGAATTATCCCAATTGATATTGCATAATATGCTACAGACATTAAGGCCTGGTCCATTATCAATTAAGATACATCTTATCTTATGTTCATGAATGCAAGGTGTGATCATGAGGGGACCATTTTGAACCTCTAAAGAAGGAAAACCTTTTTGTGGGAACATAATATCATTGGGTCTATCAGAAGTAGGGGAAAGTGCCTTTTGTAAGTATTCTTGGATTAGCCCATGGTATGTAGGTAAATTTTGAATTAAATCCCAAAGGGATATCTTAGCTAAAAATAGCATGAATTTTTTTGACAAGATTAGGTTCCCTATCAACATGTTGTGGAAGGTGGAGGGAAAGAAGTAGTAAGAACATTATTTGAATAGTTATATGTATGAGCCACTACATGATAGCTATGTTGTTGTGATATTTTATGTTTCATCCTATCTCTTTGAGTGATGTAGTTTGCATAGTTTAAGATGCAGCTAGGAGGTCTTTTTTGGCATGGCATTCTCATTTTCTTTTGTATGATTGGATACATGAATTGAATTGGCATGAGTTTTTCACTATATTCATCTTTAAGAGAGTATGAGCATTTTTGGGAGAAGGAAAAACATAACTCATTAGTTCTTTGTATCTACAAGTGAGGTCATTGAAGTAGATATAAGGTAATGTATCTGTAGGAAGAGTAGAAATGATATCATCCTCTTGCACCAAATTATCCTCATGAGGGAGGTTCATTTTAGGAGAAGGATCAACATCATTTTTCAAGTCTTCATCCCTAAGAGGAATATTGTTGATATAAGTGTTACTAATCTCTTATTGCACCAAAATTTCCTCATTAGGGAGAAAAACTTTGGGAGATTGACCATCATTAACCTTAAAGATATAATATGAAACATCTATCAAAGCATGTCATAATTTTCAAAGCACTAGCTATGCCATATATCACCAATTTTAAAATATTTACCAAAGCTTTTAAGAACATGAATGTGAAACATAAGGTATGCATCAAGGCTATTAAGAAATTAAATGTCAAATAAAATATCTCTTTAAAATCTTCTAAGAAAGTGAATGTAAAACATAGGACATCTATTAAGAAAAAAATTGTAAAACATGAGACATTTTCAAAGTCTTTAGAAGTGAATGTGAAACATAGGAAAGAAACACATACTTTAAATATTTTTAAGATATGATTTAATAAATGATTTTAATTATGAATCCATTAATACACACAACCAATTTCAAAGTCTTTAGAAGTGAATGTGTAAGACATGTCAGGTTCACCAAAATGTAATAGGGTAAAGGGGTTCACTATTCTAAACTAGGAATCAAATCAATTCACATAAAAAAACATTAGATAATAATAAATAGGCCCAAATGGTATTGTGTTATAAAGGGGCTTGCCTAGGTCAAACCCCATGTTTAAATTAACCCTACAAAAATTATGATTAGAAAGAGAGCTTACCCTTGCAGGGCATAGGCTAAATTTGAAATGAAATGTTGTCATAAAATGATTATACCTTTGATGATGCAATTACTTTTAAATAAATCCTCCAATTGTTGATGCAATAACATGATAAATCATCACAAAATCCACCGTGAAAACATAATCAAATTTTGTTTGTTATAGCTTGACGCTCCTTAAACTTAGATATGCTCTTGAAGAATAAAAATTTCTCTTGAATTGTAAGAATAAGATGATGAAATGAATTAGTGATGATGTATTGTATAGGGTTTTGAAGGTAATTTTACTTTTTGGTTGATTTACAATAGTCATATCCCAACTTTGGGGATAGAGATTTGGAAAAGTCAAGGCCAACACATTACTCTCCTAAAATTTCATCCAAGAAGTGTTTGACTATGTGGCTAAGCCACATAGTCTGAATAACATAGGCCCAAATTTGAAGGGAAGCAAGATAATGGGTCCCTTATATTGGATATATAATTTATATTAGGATTGATAACATTTAAGTGGGGGGGAAATGTTTCAAACTTTAAAATAGGATAGAGTCCAAATAGACTTTAAATGAAGTATTTAAAAAGGCACACTAAAAGTAAGGGCCCAAAGAGGAGTATGTTGAAAGATATGACTTATTCTTATGTTGAGGATTAATTCTAGGCAAGAAATGGTCCCAAAATTCTTGAAGGAATGAGAAAGCTAAAATGAGTGCTAAGAGAGTGTGGAATTGGACTCATAATTAAAGGAGTACAATCTATGACACTGTTGGGTGAAAATTTTGTAAACTCGTGGAGGCTTACAAAATGTGAGTTTCACAATAGTACATTAGATAATATCTCTCAGAAGGCAAGATATGATATCTACTATTTATAAGGGAAGGCTCCCCCTTTCTACTGCAATCTCTATTTATTCTAAATCTACATGTGCTAACTTTACACCAATCCAAGATGTTACAACAACTTAATTCTCTTTTTTCAAAATAAGTATCTCTCCAATTCTCTATTTAGAACAAAGTAACAAAATGCTTCAAACTTGCAGTAATCTTAAAAATCTATGCTAAACGGAAGCAAAGTGTCCATGTGAGTACAAAGCCTCCTGTTACTTCCTTTTTTGAAAATGACTCAAGGGACGGGTCTTTTGTATAAAGAACTAAAAGTTTCCTTTAAATACTCAAGTCTTATATGTCACTGTAGCCAAAAATTGATATATTGTAAGCACAAAGTCTTCCAAGTATATCATAAAACTTTCCACTCTAACAAGATAACTCAACAAAGCATAAATACTTCATCTTATTATCCACTTAATACAAACTTTTTCAATTAGATATCATAAAACAAAGTTTACAATATTTTACTCAACCTCTTCTAACTTGAATACTTTTCATGATGCAAGATTTAACCTCAAAGAGAGTAGACAAGACTGACATAAGAACATTCCCTCACACAATAAAGTAGTCCCAAGATAAATATTGGGTACAATTTATTTTCCTCTTTGATTAAATTTTCTTGAATGCACTATAAGCTCAAAGACAAATAGCTTTTCAATTCTGAAGAGTTTCAACTTATTTGCAAAAAGATAGGAAAACTTACAACTAGTTGTGACCAAGTCAAAAGTAGAGACCCATTTGACTTAGGACACGTGCAGTCCTACGTGTGTACTAGAGCATGTACAAATGACACTTAAGGTGTCGATTGGAAATACAAAATGCCATTGGAAAATTATAAAAATGACGAAGTATCATTTTCTTCATGTTGACCCCATTTCTATAATTCTTTGAATTTATATAGAGAAATCTTCATCTAAGCTTCATTGGGTCCTTGGGTATGACTAGTGATGATCTTGACCTGTGTGATAGAATCTCCTAAATCAACACAACATTTCTTGTATTCACTTAGAAGTGAATCCATAAAATCCAAAACAAACTACAGCTCAACCAATTTGTCAATAGATGACAAAGAGAAGTTCTTGATGACCACATCAACATCTATTGCTTTCTAATTTTCATCAAGGAAAGTACAAGGAATTTATGATATCTTATCAACAATATCCTTTTTGTCTGTGCATTACCTTTGAGCTTTCCTTGTATCCTTGATAAGCCACTCTATAATATTCATTTGATGCTCTAGTGCCTCTCACTTCTCAACATACATATGTCGAGAAGGAATGACACCATTTTGCACAAGATCATCTGAATTAAAATCTTCAAGTTTCAACCATGCATCAAAATCCTTTTCTTTTGCTTCTAACTCTTGAGAGAAGATTTATATGGTATTATCCACCTCAATTTTCACATTATCAAGATTATTGACTGTGATGATAGCTAATCCTAGGAGTCGTATACCTTGTCTAAGCATCCTATCCATCCATTCGCCCACTGCTCTACTTCATGAAGCTTCTTGCTCAGCTCTCTTCATAACCTATTCATCAAGTGATGAAGTCACTGGTTCAATGGCCTTTGAAGACTTAGTCACTTTAATTAGCACAGTGGTGATTTGTTCAACCTGTGCCTTGAGCTTATCCTTCTTGATTTTATCTTCATCATACTTAGAAACAAGAGCATCCAAAGTTGATTTAACATCTCTTGTAGCATAATCATGAGTTTATTTTCCCAATTCAACCCTGTTGATGATATAATCTAATTCTTGGATCTGATCAATGTCTTTATCAGGAGGAGGAATGGCAATCTCTGCATATTTGTTTCTAGATTTATCCACCTTCACCCTTGATATGGTCTTTTCTTTCTTGGCGGTCTTAGGCTTGGTGGAGATGAGCTGACTGAAATCAAAATCATCTAGAGAAACAACCTGTTTCTTCCTCTTAGGGGCATTGGAGAACAACTGGGGCATTGGAGAACAACCAAGGTGGCAAGGAGGAAACATCATCAACACCTGTGACTAAATATTGAGAGGGATCTATTTTCTCTTGATAATTAGTAGTCACAATGGGTGATGTTGTTGTAACAATAATAAGAGGATTTTCTAGAGATGACTCATTGGGTCTAGGATCCATCTTTGTCTTGAACTTATCAAATTCATCCAAGATGTGGTAGCTGACATTTGAGACAAATTTGGGAAAGTAGAGAAAACAATCTCAATATTGTCATGTGGGGTATCCAAGGCAAACTCATTGGCACTAATGGAAGAAATATGTACAATTGTACTAGGAGCGGCACATGTGACAGTAGATTCAAAAGGTTCTGATTTTGTGGTAGAAATAAGATCATGCATCATGGTAGAAGAAAATAGAGATAGTTGGGGTAGGGATTCATGGGACTTATCTAATTGTGGTAGTCCTTCTTCATCATATTCATCACGTTCCTCATTATCCTCATGTGCACCTTCAAGTTGATCAACATCAATGGGCTACAAATCAGGATGTTTATCATCCAAATGCTCATCTTGTAATTCAAACTCTTTTGTCTATTGAACATTTGAAGTGGATGGTTCTCCTTGGGCTTTTCCTTTATTAGCCCCAACTATGAATTTCAATTTTGGAGCCTTCTAAGGAGTGGCAGGATCTCGTTTATTCTTTGTTCTAATTTATGACCTCCTACCAACACGTCTAATTGTATCATCATCAGAACTAGTAGACAAAGGTTTTCACTGAATTCCCTTGCTTGAAAGACAAATATTAGTATTTGCAAGAATACTCTAGAATCTTTCTTCGATAAAAATTTAATCCTTTTGTGACCATTTAATGAGAGGCAAGGGTATTGATGAAACTTTATTTTCAACATAAGTAAGGTCTAGGACATTACCATCTTCTTCAAGATCATCTGGGATGTTGGCAAGATCAAATTCTTGAATTTGATCCACTGTGGGTCGACGATAATCAAGCTTCTTGATGTCATGCTTTTTTTGCAATCAATCCAAATGTATTCAATACGGTGCACATGCACGTATGGTTTTTTTAGTTTGTTCTGCATTCCTTTATAATCAAAGTCTCTCCTAGTCTTAAAGAATCTCATAGTTACTCTCCTTATCTCTTCTTCCATTGCCTTGGCCTTGAAGATTGAGTTGATAGGGTACCTACCAATAGTCGAGGAGAACTTTAGACCTATTTTGTGTGAGCCAGATTGTGCTTCATGCACTGCCACCATCTAACGATCCAATTCCATGAAAATAATTTTATTTGATAGATACTTTGGGATTATGAAAGCTTCACAATTTAAGCACCCCACCCTTTGATAGGTGAAGGTAGGGAATTGCAGGAACATGCACCCATATTCATTCACTACTTCCCATGCATGATCAAAAACTCTCTTGTTGCATAAATATTTGTTCAACATGCACATGTAATAGCCAAATAATGCATCATTCACCCTTTTGAAATGATTGGAATTGTTCTTCAATACCAACTAGTAATAGTACTCATATACAATAACTTGCCTTATATCTTCTGATGTAGACAACCTGGGAAATGCCTCATAGAAGTTGCTGCATATACCAGATAGGACGTCGCGTAGAACTTGAGAGTAGTTAATACTTTGATGAGTTTCTCACATATGGCATCACTTATATCTTCTCCTTGTTTTGTCTGATGACATGGATGTACTAATACATCCATTCATAATAAGTATTGGAGGTATGGAGCCCTTTCACCCTACTCATGAGATTAATGAAGTCATTGAACTCTTCAATAAGATCACTCCTAGGAAAGTTCTTTGGCCACTTAGCAATTGTAGGTCTCGGGGTCTTGAACCAATTGTCATTCATATTTTTCCTACACTTATCTAAATTCCTATCATAGTAGGCTTGTGTTGATTGCATGGTGATATCAAAGTACTTCTCAATATTAGGACACTTTAAGATAGTGTCAAAGAAGTCTTCATCAATTCTGATTAACTTTTTTCCACTAGCATCCTTCACACTTTTGCTAATAGGATCAAAATGATTTGTAGCTGCCATGACAAATTCAAGATCCTAAGTAGACATGGGGCATGCTGAAACTAGATAAATACCACTGTTGATGGTGGGTTTCATCTTGTAGTATGAAGGTGGTTGCTCTATTATCTTAATAAACTCTAGTAGGTCAACATGACCTATCTCAGTGTCCCTTATGTGATAAATATTTGATGAGACAGATGGTGGTGGGAAGACCAAATGTGGATCTTCATTTTGGACTTCATGGCCTTCTTGATTGGAGATGGTTCTGTCAGATGTAGAGGAATAAAATTGTAGCATAGAGAAATCATTAGTGCTTGAGAAGAGAAAACATCAATTATCTTGATCATTTTAAATTGAATAGGCTCATGAATTTGTTGCATTTTAGTGTCATTTGGGTTACAAAAACCCTCATTGCATCATGGTAGTACATGTGTAAATCGGGCCTACGAACCCTATCTACTCATGTGAGAAATTGGTGTAATTCAGGTTTGTAGACCTAAATTAAACTTAAGGCTAAGTGTGGTTCAAAGGTGCAGTTTGGGTTCATAGGCTAGAACCACACTTGGTGAAAAATGCTAAGTGTAGTTCAGACCTATGGACCCGAACTACACCTTGGGAAAAGCTTGTTATAGGTGTAGGTCTGATCCATAGGTCTGAATTACATTTGTAGAGTGCATAAGGCAAAAATGGTGTAGGTCGGACCTATGGGTCTACCATACACCAAAGAGGGATAAAAAAAAGTGTAGGGTGGGTTTATAGGTCCGTCCTACATTGAGCATACAAAGATTCAAGACTGGTGTAGGTCTAGTTTATAGGTCTGTCCTATACTTAGCATTAGATTCATGGTGTAGAGTGGACCTATGGGCCTATCTTACACCATGTATTGGTAGAGAGGCAAGGTGTTGTGCAGGCCTGTAAACCTGAACTCCACCAAAGATTGGTGTGGTTCAAGTTTACGGATCTACACTGCACCAAAGGTCAAGTGTAAAATGTGAAGTGCTAGAACTCGAGTGTTGCTCAGGTTCATCGACCCGAGCAACACCATGAATATGGTGGCGTTTGGACCGATGGACTCGAGAAGCACCATAGGATAGTTATTGCATTGAAAGGTGGTATTCAGGTTCAATGGTGTGGTTCAGGTTTATAAACCTAAATACACCATTCACTGGTGAAAAGCATAAGAAATGGTTAGAACGAAACCAAAAAGCCATAAAAAGAAAAAGAAATGTGGTTTTTAAAACCCTATCAAATCAAAGAAATGACATATCCAAAAGGAAAGAACCAAAATGAGAAAAAATAATATGAAAATTGAAAACTTATCGATTGTGGACAGATAGTTGTGAATTCAAAGGTGGAGCACGCTTTTACAAACTCACCTTAGCTCAGAAAAGGTAAACTGGAAATAAAATGGAGATAAAAGATACATAAAATCATAACAATAAAGACTCCTAATCTAATTTGTAAAAGGAGCAATAATAACAACTCAAGTGCCATTAATAGGTGCATGTCAGGTTTGTAAACCCGATTTGCACTTGTGATTGACAAGGTGCATTTCGGGTTTGTAAACCCGACTTGCACCCATGTGTGAAAAGGAAAAAGCATAAAGGAGGTGTACATCGGGTCTATGAACCCAATTTGCACTTTGAGTCCAAAATGGTGTAAATCAGGTCTATAGGCTTGATTTGCACCTAGAACTCAAAATGGAAGATAACTTGGAAAAGTGACATGATGATCACACACGAGATAATGAAGTCTTCTCTAAAACCATGCATAGAGAGATTAAACCACAAATAGGCCAAAAATTCATGCCTCTACCCCAATTTTTCCACATCTAAATTGGGGATAACAGACACTACACATGTTTATAATTGTATGCTTGTTTATTCTCAATTCTCTTGTAGAAGTAGATAAATTGTTAATGTAAATTTTATAACAATGTGAATAAGTGTTAGGATTGTATGAGAGAAAACATTCATATTTATATTTATTAAGCTTATAAATCTTGTTAATTTTTTGATCAATAATAATATAAAGTTTTACAAAAAATATTAAAGTTTGTGACTTTGCCCCCTGAACCTTACAGAGATGACCATCTCAAAAATTTGGACTCCCCTGTGCCATACCATAACACCAGCATACATTGTATACCATATTATGAGCATAGTATATACTAAAGACTGTAAAGTATTTTTAACATACTATGGTGATAATCCTATAAAACCATCTACGACAATCCTACAGGTAAGCATTTTGAAAAACTATAATATTTTACAAACAAAAAGAATATAGACACCTCCAAACCCTAACCTACTAGGGGTACTTCACTTCTAGTTGTGGCTTTCTGAGCCAGTAGTTCCGTTTCTTGAATCTTGTTTTCTTCATTTTCTACTCTACCTCCGGACTGAGAACTTGCCCAATCTTCTCCTTGTCACAAAGGTATTCTTTATATACTCCCACTCTGTTAACGTTATGTTGATATTGATGTCAAACTTGTTGGTTCAAACGTGGTTTGATCTAGATATAGTCTTGTGTTGTGAAAACTATTGTTGGTGACAATTGGTGACATATGAGATGTTATTATGTTGCCATGCAAGTATACAAAGGTTTCTTTATTTTGCATTGTTTAAGGGAGTCAGAAATTGGTGTTGTTGTTGAGTTTGATTGGTGTCTCAGTTGAGTTTGTTGTGGAAGATGATCAGAGATGTATGATGTTAATATGTGTTGCTTGGTGTTGTTGTTGAGTTTGATTGGTATCTTAATTGAGGTTGTGTTGTCATTGATGTTATAGTGTTATATAAATTTCTACCAGATGTTCAATGGTATATTTGGTCTAGTGTTGAGTGTTCAGATGTTCTCATATTTCCTGGTGAAGATGTTGTGCTTACATGAGGAGTTTCCAAAAGATCAATGTAGCAAAAGTTTCGATATGTAGGAAAGAGTATTTAATGCCCTAGTGGAAGAATTTTTTGTTCCAAATTGTGAAGAGTATGGTATGTGAACTTGGATATAATGTTATTGATTTATGAATAGTGTACTATCAAGTTTTCAGGTCCTCTAGTTGCTTACATGATAAGATTAGTTGTTGTTGTTTTCTGATAGTGAGAGTGCCTGCCAAATTGGTTCGGAATTTGCTAGGTGGCTCCCAAATATGTGAATTCAAGCTTTGGTTTGTAGGACATGCATATTTGGTTCATGCAATGTTTCAATTTGAATCTTTGGTGTTGTTTTTGTTCTGCAAGTGAGCTATGTTGGTTTGTGCTTGGTATGGTTAATTGTGTTGGGTCATAATGTGCCCAGATGGATTATCTTATTTGGATCATGCTTTTTGGTATGGGTATGCATTGGAGGTTGAGTTAGAATATTGATTTGGGTCTCACTGTGGTGTGTGGAGATCCACATTAGGTAATTTTCATTAGATAATGCTTTTGGGCCTACTGGTTGATGTGTTTTATTGTTTACCTACATGTTTCATTTGAAACCGACTTTGGAAGATGCTTTAGGGTATGCGGTAGTTCGAAAACAACTTAAAAGGATGTGTGGTGTTGATTTTGGGTCCTCTCTTTCTCTTAGAGTGGGACGCATTGGATATTATTGGTTCGGATGGCCTAGTTTATGTAATTTTATATACTCTATTTTGGGTCGACCTAATGGGTGCCTGCAAGAAGTTGAGTCCACTTTTTGGCCAAAAAGTGGAAGTGTTTTCCCTGGTTTTTTGAATTCATCCTATTTGACGTAAAAATTTGAAGCACTTAAAGAATGAATCTTGAAAAATGTCGATAATAAAAAATGTAGTGCTCGAAGTTTAGTTTTCAAATACGTAATTTATTTTAATACCCAGATCTTACAAATTAAGTTTTAATAGGCATTACTAAAACCTATAGTTTAAAAGTCACTTTTTCAGGACCATACCATGCCCACGTACGACAAGCATAATTTGACCTAATTGAAAGTATTTTTTTGAATCCTTTTAGGAAAAGATTTGTAACTCACTCACCTTTGATGAGGATATTTTTTTGTATATTTTTTTTGTTACTTTTTTATTGGGAATAACTATTGTTTTGAAAAACCCTTGTGTACGACAAGCATAATTTGATCTAAACTTAACATTTATTTTTTATTTTTTTTTAAATGTATAGAATGGTCTCTACTTTGATGCCATATATTTTTTTTGTCAAATAACTTAAAAACAAAAAAGTTATTAAAAAACTAAAAAACCTTGTTATTTCAAGTTTATGGACCTCATTCATTAAAAATTATTTAAAAAAAAAAAAATTAATCCAATTTTTTTTTAAATTATATATTTGGAATCTAGACAGTCTCTACTGTAATGGGTTTTTATTCTGAAAAATTTGGTCTCCGGATATATTTTTGAAGTCATTATTTTGTATGGAGATTGATTTGGACTTCAAGTTGTAGGTCAAACCAGGTCCAAGCCAAAGGGTCAGCACTCCAAGCCATTTCCCAAACCAAAACCCAAAGGAGAAACCAAGCCAAAATTTAATTTTTTACAAAGGGATACCGTTTACAAAACAAGATCCCATTTTGTTTTTTAAAATAATTTAAAATACATTTAACAAACGAAATCTCATTTTAAAAGTAAATGGGATCCCGTTTCTCTCTTTTCATTATTTTTTGTTATTGTTTTTTAATTTATTTATTAAAAATATCTATAGATACATGAAATATAATATTTAAGGATAATTCATATACTTTAAGTTCGTATTTCATGTATATATTAGCAAGATGTTTGAGAGTGGTTTCAAATCTCTAGGAGTTATAATGCAAATTCTAAATTTTAGAAGATCTTATAAATTTTCAAACAGTCAAATTTCAGCAATCAGCGGGCTCTTATCAACATTTTCTCATTCTCTCTATATCACTCTCTTTATCTCCCTTAAGCTCTAGACCTATCTCTCTCCGTATTACTCTATCTATCCTCTCTCTACCTCTCTCTATCTCTCTCCTCTTTTTCCCAAAATTCAAATCTATCTCTCTCCTCTTTTTCCCAAAATTCAAATCTATCTCTCCACCTCTCTCACACATCCTTAACTCTCCACTCTTTATCTCCTCTCTCTCTATGCACCTCCCCTCACTCCCTCCCTACCTCTATTTATCTAAATATACCTCTCTCTCTACCTGTCTAGTTAGATGTTTAAATTTCTTTCTAATATGTTTAAATGCTATGTATATGGTCTAGATGTTAAAATGTTATCCTAGGACCTCTTCAGACACCTAGGGCCCCTTAAGACACTTAGGACCCCTTAGTACATGCTAGGACATTTTGACCCCTTAAGACACCTAGGACCCCTTAGTAGATCCTAGGACCTCTTAAGACATCATATGACCCCTTAGTACATCCCAGGAGCTATTAAGGCTCATACGACCCCTTAGTACATCTTAGGACATCTTTTGACCCCTTGAGACACCTAGGACCCAAAGTAGTACATCTTAAGACTTCATACCACCCCTTAGGACATATTAGTACATCCTAGGACACCTTAAGACACCTAAGACCCCTTAGTACATCCTAGGACCTATTAAGATAGATCATATGACCCCTTAATACATCCTAGGGCCCATTAAGACATCCTATGAAATAATATGAGCCATTAGTAGGACCAGTTAAGGGGTATTATGTTATAGTAGGTCCGCTTAGGGGTATTATGACTTAATGGGACCTATTATCACATAAGATCACACAATAGGACCTATTATGACATAAGACCCCATAATAGTACCTATTATGACATAATAGTACCTATTATGACATAATAGTACCTATTATGACATAATAGGACCTATTATGACATAAGATGAGCCTTTAAATGACCTATTATAACATGAGACCCCTTAGTACTTGACAACAATGACATAATACCCCTTAAGAGGACCTATTATGACATTATACCCCTTAGTAGGACCTACTATGACATGATATAATAGGTCCTATTATGTCATAATACCCCTTAAGAGGACCTATTATGACATTATACCTCTTATTGGGATTTATTGAGGAGTACTATGACATAATAGGACCAATTATGACATAATAGGACCTATTATGATCTAATACCCCTTAGTAGGATCTATTATGACATAATAGGACCGATTATCACATAATAGGACCTATTATGACATAATAAGACCTATTAATAATAGGTCTTGTAATGACATAATAGGATCTCTTATGACATAATTGGATCTATTATGTCATAATAGGTCCTATTATGTCATAAGACCCCTTAAGAGGATATATTATGACATTATACCCCTTAGTAGGACCTGTTAAGGAGCATTATGTCATAATAGGACCTATTATGAGATGATAGGTCCTCTTAAGGGGTCTTATGACATAATAGGACATATTATGACAGAATATGACCTATTATGTCATAATAGGTCCTATTATGTCATAATGCCCCTTAAGAGGACCTATCATATCATAATAGGTCCTATTATGTCATAAGACCCTTTAAGAGGACCTATTATAATAGGATACCCCTTAGTATGACTTGTTAAGGGGTATTATGTCATAATAAGACCCATTATGACACAATAGGACTGATTAACACATAATAGGACCTATTATGACATAATAAGACCTGTTATGACATAATAGTACCTGTTATAACATAATAGGTCCTATTATGACATAAAACCCCTTAGTAGGACCGATTATCACATAATAGGACCTATTATGACATAATAGGCCCTATAATGACATAATTGGATCTATTATGTCATAATAGGTCCTATTATGTCATAAGACCCCTTAAGAGGATCTATTATGACATTATACCCCTTAGTAGAACCTATTAAGGGGCATTATGTCATAATAGATCCTATTATGACATAATAGATCCTATTATGACATGATAGGTCCTCTCAAGGGGTCTCATGACATAATAGGACCTATTGTGACATGATAGGTCCTCTCAAGGGGTCTCATGACATAATAGGACCTATTGTGACATGATAGGTCCTCTTAAGGGGTCATAATGTGTCCTAATATGTCCTAAGACCCCTTAAGAGGACCTATCATGTCATAATATGTCATATTATGACATAATATGTCCTATTATGTCATAAGACCCCTTAAGAGGACCTATCATGTCATAATAGGTCCTATTATGTCATAACACCCCTTAAGAGGACCTATTATGACATTATACCCATTAGTAGGACATGTTAAGGGGTTTTATGTCATAATATTATGACACAATAGGATGAATTATCACATAATAGGACCTATTATAAAATAATAGGACTGATTATCACATAATATGACCTATTATGCCATAATAGGTCCTATTATGCCATAATAGGTCCTATTATGCCATCATAGGTCCTATTATGACATAATAGGTCCTATTATGTCATTGTAGGTCCTATTATGTCGTAAGACCCATTAAGAGGACCTATTATAAAATTAAACCCCTTGGAATGACTTGTTAAGGGGTATTATATCATAATAGGACCTATTATGACATGTAATAGGATTGATTATGACATAATAGGACCTATTATGACATAAGACCCCTTAGTAGGACCAATTATGACGTATGTAGAGAAATATAAGTTGGTAGAGAGAGATATATATAAATAGGTATCTATAGAGAAATATAGGTAGGTAGGGAGTGAGGGGAGGTGTGTATAGAGAGAGGAGATAAAGAGTAGAGAGTTAAGGATGTGAGAGAGAGGTAGAGATATAGTTCCAAATTTTGGAAGAAAGGGGGTAGAGTGAGTTAGAGAGGTAGAGAGGGGATAGAAGGGAGATAAAAGTAGAGATAAAAGTAGAGAGAGAGAGAGAGAGAGAGAGAGAGAGAGAGAGAGAGAGAGGAGGCAGTGTAGAGAGAGAAGAGACAAAGAGTAGAGTGTTAGGGATGTGTGTGTGTGTGTGTGTGTGTGTGTGTGTGAGAGAGAGAGAGAGAGAGAGAGAGAGAGAGAGAGAGAGAGAGAGAGAGAGAGAGAGAGAGAGAGAGAGAGAGAGAGAGAGAGAGAGAGGTCTAGATTTTTGGATGGAGAAAGAAAAGAGTGAGATATAGAAGTAGAGGGGATAGAGGAAGAGTGTTATGGAGAGAGACGAGTTTAGAGCTCAAGGAAGATAAAGAGAGCTAGAAAATGTTAATAGGAGCCTGTTGATTATTGAAATTCGACTGTCTAAAAATTTATAAGATCTTCTAAAATCTAGAATTTGTGTTATAACTCTTAGAGATTTAAAACCACTTTCGAGCATCTTTCCAATATAGATATGGAGAGAGAGATGAGTCTAGAGCTCAAGGAAGATAAAGAGATTGAGATAAAGAGAGCTAGAAAATGTTGAATGATTGATTACTGAAATTTGACTAAGTTTGAAATTTTATAAGATCTTCTAAAATCTAGAATTTGCAATATAACTCCTAAAGATGTGAAACCACTCTCAAACATCCTGCCAATATATACATGAAATATAACTTAAATGTTATATTTCATGTATATATATGCTAATTTTAATATTAATAAAAAAGAGATCTCATTTCAAATTTTGGTTCAGGGCCCTGAACCATAATAGGATCCCATTTCATTTCCCATGCGCTCCGTGTGATTTGCCATTTTTTTCTAAGTGTAAAACTTCCACACTAAGTGGACTCAACTTCTTGCACTTACCCTAATTGAGAGTTCTAATGAATATCTTTGTATATAAGGATGAGTAAATGTATTTGTTTAAGTGTATAGAAGAGTGAGATGTGTTTGAAATGATGTGATATGGATGTGAATGATATGCAACAGGTGAACTCACAATAATAGTTCCCACTTTTTTGCCAACTTTGACACTGAGTAAAACATTTTTAAAATAATCTTCACCTTCCAACAACTATAACTTTTAAACTATTAATAATTTGAAGATGATGTAAATTAGTGATTTGTAGCATTTTGTCTTTAGATTCTAAATATTTTTTTAAATTTTTTTTTGAATATTTTTATTTTATTTTTCCATATCCTTCAAAAAGTAGTTTTTTGTAGCAAACAACATTTTATAAGAGTGACGTGCCTCCCGAAACGCATATTTTTTTATATAAATGATAAAAACTAAATTCTTTCTAATTTTGGTTTGTAACATCATTATCCAGTGCTTGAAGTTGGTTTGATAGTGATATCTTGAATATTTTTTATTTTATTAAGTTTTGAAGTCTGACTATTTATAATTCAGACATAGGTGTACATTTGAACACATAACTTGTTCTATATATATCAAAATTCAATTTATTTATTTTATTAGAAAGAAGACATCAATATGGAGGTCCTAGATATTTTTATAATTTTTTTGAATTAGTTTCCTATTTTTCCCAATGTATTGAACAAAGAAGTTAATGTTCGTTGAAAACCCAATATTTCATAAAATTTTAAAAACAAGATCATAATAAATTTACAATGTAATAAAATCATAGTCGTTGGAAAGCTTTCTCCGAGCGCTACCATTCTATATTTTTGGGTTGTCAAGATTATTTCATTTGAGCCTTGAACCAGAGGTTTCAAGGCCAAAATTTCTCAGAATTTGGGGAGAGATGTCTAGGAAGGTGGTTCATGCGAACATGGGTTCAAGCGAAGGGGGTTCGCTCAGGCCCAATAGGATTCGTTCGAACCCCTGTTTGCTCGAACACCCTGTGGCACAAACATTCACATAATGACTGAGTTCGAACGAACATGTCCTTTTGTAACGGCCCATGTTCGTACGAACCCAGGACGACGTAAAAAACAAAAAATAATAATAATTTACAATCACATATAAATAGAAATATTTTTTTATATTTTTTCAAACACAAATGATCAAAGTAATTCACATTTTTTGACAAAAGAAGACATTTAGAAGTTATTTTAAGGGCGACAATTTGAAGATATTTGAACGTTATTTTAAAAGCATGGGGAACAAGAGGAAAATGCAAAATAAGACTTCAAGGAAGTATTCACTTGCAACGGAACAAAGATATCGAGAACAAAGAATGCAAAGATATTATGCACATATGTATTTTTTTAAAATTTCTTATTAATTTTATATGGATTACGTACTAAAA
Source organism: Cryptomeria japonica (assembly GCF_030272615.1). Taxonomy (NCBI): domain Eukaryota; kingdom Viridiplantae; phylum Streptophyta; class Pinopsida; order Cupressales; family Cupressaceae; genus Cryptomeria; species Cryptomeria japonica. Next base: position 418,392,773 of record NC_081407.1, read on the forward strand.
ATTATCTTTATTTGATACTTTGTTAAATATTTTTTATGTAATAATTTTATGAAAATGATTTTAAATAATTTAAATTTAATTAAATTAATAATTTGTATAATAATTCTATCTTAATTAATTCTAAATGACGTTATTTTCATTAAATAAATTGGAAATGGTTGGATTAAAAATAATCTTGTTTTGATTAAAAATAATTTTATTTTAATTAAAAATAATTTTATTTTAATTTGAAATAATGTGTGTATTTGCATTTCAAATTCCTAGTCTAATTAGGCTCACACGATTTCATTGACATTTTCTTTTTTTGTCGAGGGGAATTAACTTGCTTGTTGTGTCTTGTGCCTTTGGCACATTGTGTTTAGTTTAGAACCCAAGGTGATAACAAAAGTATCCTCTCCCCTAACTTTCCATTAGAACTTGGGTGTAAGAGAAATTATTATTATCTTTAGAGGGCATGTTTCCTGTCTTGTGAGAGGGAACGACCCAAGTGGTATTTTGTGTCGATCCGCTATACAAAAGATTGTGGCTTTGGACGAGAGTCCCTTATCACCTGGTGTCGGTGTGTTATACCGACATTTGTCTCCTCTAGTGCCATTTGGTGCAATAAAGCCTATAGAGTGTAACCTCTGTAGACTGGGAGGCCTCATTTAACATGAGCGAAATGTCACATGTATAGCCACCAGATGCCCTGAAACATGACTAGACACCTTTAGATTAGTGGCCCACCCTTTTTTGACCGAACATCGTGATAGCATTAGTCCAAGGGGATAGTTGGTTTCCCCCCCAAGATACTCACCATAAGGCTCCTGTCGGATGAGACATAAATCCTCGGCTTAGCATAAGCTACTTGTAACTTTATGAGGAGAGGGTGGTGATAGGGTCATCCTTCCAGTCCTGGAGCCTCCTAGTTGTCCACTCACGAAAAAGGTGAAATTAGTGAATACACCCCTCAAGGTGTCCCTATACTCAAGTCGACGAAGATTTCAGGTTGTGTGCTAAGGTTATCACCATGAGAACAATGTCCTTGGGCTAAGCAAGTGTTTGATGTGTTTTCTATTGTGCTAGACCTATGGAAATTTGGGTTGATTTGGCCTATAGAACATACACATTATGATCATTTTGACAAAAACACCTTCAGACATTGTGTCTTCATTGTTTGTTGTGTCTTTTTGTCATGCAAAAATTGTCAATATCTACAAGAACCATGCGTATGTGCTTGAAGTAATTTAAGGTCAGTCTTGGTCCCACATAGTCAATCATTTTCCTTCATTCACAATCCCTCCTATGTATATTTTTCAAACTTGAGTCAAAAGGTTGCTTTGTTGTCCTTATTGCATATCTTGCAAACACAATACTAGTATAGTTACAACATATATCACTAAGTGGTTCCTGTATCGGATCCATCATCTAAGGGTCCCATTTGATTTTCTTTGGAAACCACACTTTACTTTAGTTCTACATGTACATATTTTGGACTTACACTCTTTCAGACATTTCAAGTCAGCACCTATCTTTCACTCTCTCTCTTTTTTCCTCCCCTTAAGTCCATTTAGAACCTCTCTCGAGCTCTTATATCTTATTAGTACCCCTCTCTCTCCCCTTCAGTCCATAAATTGCATGACCTCTCTTTTTAGGATCTCTTATTACCTAACTAAAAATAATAGATAGTTCTAATTTAAATTAGATCTTTAGGACTCAGGTCTCTCACTCAGGCTTAAATCTTCTTACCACTCTCTCTTCTCTCTCCTTTTAAATTATGTCTTGAATCTACCTCTCTCTTTGTCTTTTTGTTGATCTCTCTCTCTCCTTAAAAGTGTTTAAGATCTCTCTCTCTCTTTAGAACATACATATTTCAGACTTACACTCTTGGACATTTCAAGTCAGCACCTGTCTTTCACTCTCTTTCTTTTTTCCTCCCCTTAAGACCATTTAGAACCTCTCTCAAGCTCTTATTTATTATTAGTGCCCCTCTATCCCCCCTTAAGTCCATTTAGGACCTCTCTAGTTTAAATTATTTAACTTATCTAAATTAGGATCTCTCTCTCTCCCCTTGAGTATTAAAAAAATATTAGATTGTCTTAATTTTTAAACTTCTCTTTCACTCTCTCTTTCTCCTTCCCCTTGAGTCTTTTTAGAACCTCTCTATCTCTCTCTCTCTTATTTCTTTTTAGTGCCCCTTTCTCTCCCCTTAAGTTCATTTAGGACCTCTCTAGTTTAATTCATTTAACTTATCTTTAGGATCACTCTCTCTCTCTTTCTCTGTCTCACACTCTCCTTAAAACCCTTCTTTATCTCCTTAAAAGTGTTTAAGACCTCTCTCTCTCTTTAGAACATACATATTTTGGACTTACACTCTTGGACATTTCAAGTTAGCACCTATCTTTCACTCTCTTTCTTTTTTCCTCCCCTTAATTCCATTTAGAACGTCTCTCGAGCTCTTATTTCTTATTAGTGCCCCTCTCTCCCCCCTTAAGTCCATTTAGGACCTCTCTAGTTTAAATTATTTAACTTATCAAAATCAGGATCCCTCTCTCTCCCCTTAAGTATTAAAAAATATTAGATTGTTTTTAAACTTCTCTTTCACTCTCTCTCTTTCTCCCTCCCCTTAAGTCTTTTTAGAACCTCTCTCTAGCTCTCTCTCTCTCTCTTATTTATTTTTAGTGCCCCTCTCTCTCCCTTTAAGTTCATTTAGGACCTCTCTAGTTTAATTAATTTAACTTATCTTTAGGATCCCTCTCTCTCCCTTTAAGCCAAGTCTTAGTCCTCTCTCTCTCTTTCTCTGTCTCACTCTCTCCTTAAAACCCTTCTATATCTCCTTAAAAGTGTTTAAGACATCTCTCTCTCTTTAGAACATACATGTTTTCGACTTACACTCTTGGACATTTCAAGTCAGCGCCTGTCTTTCACTCTCTTTCTTTTTTCCTCCCCTTAAAGTCCATTTAGAACCTCTCTCGAGCTCTTATCTCTTATTAGTGCCCCTCTCTCCCCCCTTAATTCCATTTAGAACCTCTCTAGTTTAAATTATTTAACTTATCTAAATTAGGATCTCTCTCTCTCCCCTTGAGTATTAAAAAAATATTAGATTGTCTTAATTTTTAAACTTTTCTTTCACTCTCTCTCTTTCTCCCTCCCCTTAAGTCTTTTTAGAGCCTCTCTCTAGCTCTCTCTGTTATTTATTTTTAGTGCCCCTCTCTCTCTCCCCTTAAGTTCATTTAGGACCTCTCTAGTTTAATTCATTTTAATTATCTTTAGGATCCCTCTCTCTCCCTTTAAGCCAAGTTTTAGTCCTCTCTCTCTCTTTCTCTATCTCACTTTCTCCTTAAAACCCTTCTCTATCTCCTTAAAAGTTTTTAATACCTCTCTCTCTCTTTAGAACATACATATTTTGGACTTACACTCTTGGACATTTCAAGTCAGCACATGTCTTTCACTCACTTTCTTTTTTCCTCCCCTTAAGTCCATTTAGAACCTCTCTCGAGCTCTTATTTCTTATTAGTGCCCCTCTCTCCCCCCTTAAGTCCATTTAGTACCTCTCTAGTTTAAATTATTTAACTTATCTAAATTAGGATCCCTCTCTCTCCCCTTAAGTATTAAAAAAATATTAGATTGTCTTAATTTTTAAACTTCTCTTTCACTTTCTCTCTTTCTCCCTACCCTTAAGTCTTTTTAGAACCTCTCTCTAGCTCTCTCTCTCTTATTTATTTTTAGTGCCCCTCTCTCTCCCCTTAAGTTAATTTAGGACCTCTCTAGTTTAATTCATTTAAATTATCTTTAGGATTCCTCTCTCTCCCTTTAAGCTAAGTCTTATTCCTTTCTCTCTCTTTCTCCATCTCACTCTCCTTAAAAAATTTCTCTCTCTCCACCCCTAGACTCTATGTTATCTATAAATAGGGACAATGTATTCTTTAATTTGTGTGACCTATCTCTCTCTATCTATCTCTCCAAGTTGTCTTTTTAGGACCTCTATCTATAAATTTTGGTGCATTTAAAATATTAATGTTATTTTAATTTAGTACCTCTAGATCTCTGAGATTAGCAAATATTTTTAACAAAGACCTTGCAAATTAAAATTTTATGTTGTTTTTAAATAAATTTAAATTCCATGTCTTTCTAGATATCTTATTGTGTGTGTGTGCGTGTTCATCTTTTGTGTGCAGAACGGGCTCAACAAGAAGGAAGTTCTCAAGCGGGATTTGAGGCAAATGAGGCTGAAGAACACATTATAGTTGAAGAACGTAGGGAGGACACCCAAGTTGAATTGATGGAGGTCCAAGGAGAGGGGTTGGGCTTGTTACCTTCTACTGGTATGGATGAGCATATTGTGGATGTAACTAAAAAGGTGAAGAGAAATATTTCATATAAAAATTTAGATCATTTACTAGAAATGGATGTGGATGAATTGAAACATCTTAGTGAAGAACCTAGACATACTAAAAGGAGGTCAATGAATAAAAGTGCAAAAGAAATAATGTCTCATTTTGATAATCTTGATACTACACTAGAGAAAGATCAATTATTATAAATTGTACTTACACGTAAATAATTAATAGATCCACTGAAATTGTTGGCTATAGATACAACAAGTAATAATAGGAAAACTTCTCAACTACAAACATCTATTGTTAAAAATGTTAAGAAAGGTTTAGTGAATGTTGGTAAAAAATATTGAACAGTAGATAAGACCATTTCAAGAAGAGTGATGTTGACATCTTCAGTAAATTAAAGAATGCCTCAAAAAAGACAAATCTCTTCACTGTCATCTGAGATTGGTTTTAGTAGAAGGACAATATCAAAATATGTGAAAAGGAGAAAGAGTTTGGATGATACTACCTCAGAAGGGAATTGGGAAATTATGTGTAGAGCTCCTCGTTTTGATAGGATTGAAGGAGTTGTTAGGAACTTGGTGACAAGTTTTTGGAATGATAATACTTGTCCTTCATCAAACAATAAAGATGTTATCAAGCAGAAGATTGTCCCTGATCGTTATGATCTCTATGTAAAACATTGGTCAGACACAACAAAACATGAATTGTATGTGTCGTTTACTCAAACCCTCATATAAAGATTGAACAAACAATGTTTGAAATGTTAAGGCCATATTATGTGAAGATAAACAAAGTCTTTGAAACTTGTTGTTATCATTATCACATAGAAATTGATCTATACTATCAGGTGTTTCAAAAGATTAGAGAAGATAGTGATGGTTATGAAAATGCTCCTCCTGAATGAACAAGTCAATTCATAACATCCATCTTATGTGACAAATCAGCTAATAATACAACTGGTCAAATAGATTGCATAAAAGGAATTTCTGGAACATGTGGCGAGTTGGCTAAATTGCCTTTGAGAGATGAAGATACTGACATGACGAAGATGGTAAATTACAAGAGTTACAAGTACCAAAAATTTGAAACAAAATTTGGAAAGGAATCTACAAGGTTAGATTATGTAGAAGAGGAGATACCTATTGGAACATTTATGTATTTTTTTTGTAAGTTGATAAAACCATACATATGCCATGGCTTTTTTGCCAAGTGGCAAGCACAACAATTTAAAACATTAAGAGACACTTTCCCACCTGTAACTATTCTATCAATAGTGGACTTCACAAACGATTACTCTTTTGCACATCAAAAAGAGATTCAATAAGAGTATTACTTTTCAAAGCAAATCACTATTATGGTGCATGTGTGTTATCGACATGCACAAATGGATTTGGATGGTGTCGATAGTACATTTGAAAATCATGTCATTAAGAAAGAGTACCACTTCTATATTAGTGATGATAAGGAGCATGACACACTTTTTGTACAACATTGCTTTAAGAAATTTTTTGAATATTTGAAAGAGAGGGGCATAACAATAGTTAAACATTTTGTTTGGCCTGATGGATGTGCGACACAATTCAAATCTTCGAGGCCATTTTATGCACTATGTAGATATCATTGAAATGACAAAATACCACATGTTTGGAGTTTTTTTGAGAGTGGACATGGAAAGGGTAAACATGATAGTGCAAGAGCTTGTATCAAACGTGCTCTAAGAAAGCATCAAATAAATTATACAGGAGATTGTATAGATCATGCACATGATGTTGTTGAATGGTGTAAGAAACACTTTGTGCAACCAAATCATCCTGTTTCATCATCGGGAACATACATTCCCATTCCATATAGAGTGTTTTGGGAGATAACAGGTACGTGATCTCTTTTTTTTTAAAAAAAAAACTCATTCAAAATATATAAATAAAAGGGGAATTTTGTAGATTAGAAGTTTAAATTAATTTAATTAAATTTAAACATTTAGATCATTTTTTTAAAAAGATGTTTGTGTACACATACATACATTTTGCAAATGTAGATAGAAGATTTATGCATGGATGCAAGAGCGTGGAGAAGACAAGATCTTTGCATTGTGTCATGAGTATAGATTATCGTCCGTGGACATTGTACACTAAGAATTATTCATGTTTTTTATTCTGATTGCATTTTGAAAAAATTTGTTAATTGCAAGAACCAAGAGCTTGGATATGTTAGTGAATGGAATTTGGTGCCACTAGTTGTTACTGACACATACGACGAAAATGAGGAGGAAATAATTGAAGACATTCCTTTGATTTCTGATGATTATGTTCATATTTCAGGAATGATTAAAAAAGGTACATTTATTATATATATACCTTTACAAAATGTTGCATGTAAGTTTTGATTCGAGTACATTTTATTTATAAGTTTTAATTTTTCACATGTGTAAATTTGAATTGCAGGAGATATTTTTGCAGTCATGGCAGAAACTGGAAATATAGAAGGTGTTAGTTATTATTTATTGTTTTAGTGTCACAAAATTGTGAACCCTGCAATTTTAACCATATTTGGGGTCCACACCTTGGCAACGACATCTCCTTTCTTAACCGGGACCTATTTTTGCATTTCCAGCCCTTCGCTCTTCCCCCTTCATGTCTTGTGTTTGCTTTAGACCCTATCCGGGCCCCAAAATAGGGTAGGATAGGGGCATGGTGCCCCTATCACCCCTAGGACAAGGGTGTGGCTCCCCTATCCCCACCTCCTAGGGTGGTCCTATGTGCGGGTTGTTCAATCTGCTATGCACAATTTGTCTTTGGGGTTTGCAACTCCTCTTTGTCGACCTTCGAAGGTTGAAAATTAATCCTTGAGGCGTGTATAAAAAGGAATTCAATACCCTCATTCATTCACGATGGATGACGGATGAAAAATGAAAGGATGGATAGAAAGCATAAGGAGAAGATACAAGATTTCGAGGTCGTTATCAAGCATTCAAGTCTTCTTCATTCATCCATGGCAGCAACATTACAATATTCATTTGCAAGCATGTGTGTGTGTTAGGGTTTTGTCATGTTACATGCCATTCCATACAACATTTGTCATCACATTCAAGAAGCAAAGAAATCATCATCAACAAGTTGTAGATCTACAAGGTATAAATTTCCATTGTTTACGTTCAAGCATTTGCAATTACTTTCTTTCTAGGTTGATTCCTCAACCAGGGTTTGATTGAGGCAAACCCCTATCCACAACCCCTCTTTCTTCTCTTTTATGTATGTAGGTTGTAGGTGTGCAAATGTAATTGCAGGTTTGGGCTTCATTTGCAGAGACGGAAGAACCTTTTTCATTTCATGGATTTTGTGGCAGACCATGTACATTCTCGCCACAGTCCCAACAAATTTTCTCCAAGGGCAGATCCGTGTCAGTTTAATTAGCTCAGATCCAAAGTTACAGCACGATCCATAATTGGTAGCACCTCATTTCACTCATTTCCTCTATCCTTTCCACATAGTCAACAAGTCAACTTTCTCATTTACAAAAGAGGGTAAATCACACTTCAACCACTTGCAATCCACTCAGAATTCACATCCTTGTTTCCCTCGGATTTGGATCTAGTGGATTCAACCCCTCTTTTGAATTTAAATTTCTTTCCAAGTGAAAATCATCCTAGTGGCTTCCTTTCTCTCTCCTAGGTGGGGAGTCACTAGGATCCAGTTTTCCACTTTACAATTGCGTTGCACAGAAGAGAGAAAGAAGTTAACGAAATCTGAAATGAGTGACAGAATGTCCTTTCCCACAGGTTTGAACTTCAATTAATGTGTAAATTAATTAATTTATTTTATGCACATGCAAATTTTAATTTTTATACACTTTCACAAATTTTTGAATCTAGAGGAATTTGTTGTTTCTTATACATGCAGGCTCAATTGTAGTGCAAGGGACATATTTCAAACAAGTTAAAATTGTTCAACATGGGATAAATTTCACTGAATACCAAATTGACAACAAGGTATATCAGTATAGCCACTTGGTCATTGTTGTTGGCCTAATTCTTAATACAGTTCCATGTCGCGAGCGGTCTTAAAAATGGAGACTAAATAGTGAAGATCATGAGAAAATATTAAGTGTTATTGAAGAGCGGTCTGAACCACTTGATGTGGTATGAACTATTTAGTACACCAAAATACATGTGTTTGAACCCATGAATTGATTTAATAAGACTTTAGAACTTAACTTGTTTTGAAACTTCCAGGATAAATTTTTAAATACATTAAAGTTTTTGAATTTAGTACATCTGTGATTTTTATACATATGGCTTTTTTGGACCATATTGTTTAGTTATACATGGCTTAAGTGTGGTTTTTATATGGCCTGTATTCATTTAATTAAAAATGTATTTGTATAAAATTTGATTTAAATTAGGACATGTGTACAAATGTGAATATGTCTTAAGGGGGTCGTACGACCCCTTACGATATATATATCTAATTTTAAATGCACATTCATGTAATTTGTAAGCTATTCAATTTTTTTAGCATGTATCTAGATAAAGTAAATTAGGACATACATATGCATGAACATTTAATTACCAATCCATTTGTATGAAATTTGAATTAAATTAGGACATGTGTGTGTAAATTTGAATATATATATATATATATATATATATATATATATATATATACAATCTAATTTTAAATGTGAATTCATAATTTGTACTTGTTATTCAAATTATTACTACATGTATTTGTATTTCAGTAAATAAGGATGTATTCATTTAATTATATATGCATTTATGTCTAGTATGCAATTTTAATATTAAATTAAGATGTGTGTAAATGTGTAAATTTGAATACATGTATGTCTTAAGGGGACATGTAGAAAATTTAAGAAATGTATATATATCTAATTTTAAAATAAGCATCTAATCTATAGGACATAAGTACATGTATTTGTATTTAAGTAAATTAGGATGTATTCATTTTATTATATATGCATTTATGTAGTATGAAATTTTAATATTAAATTAAGATGTATGTAAATGTATAAATTTGAATAAATGTATGTCTTAAGGGGACATGCAGAAAATTTAAGACATGTATATATATCTAATTTTAAAATAAACATCTAATCTATAGGATGTAAGTTTGAATGATATATGAGTTCATTTAAGTAAATACCTAACTATAAGACGTAACTTGTACATGTTGTATTTGTATTTAAGTAAATTAGGATCATGTATTCATTTAATTATATGCATTTATGTAGTATGAAATTTAAAATATTAAATTAAGAACACAAAATATTATTGAACTAAGCATCTAATCAAACACACATGTGATATAAAGTATATATCAAACACACACATGTAAATAATAAATGCCAAACATATAAAGTATACCAAATGTATATGTCTGAATGTAGCTCGATATAAAGTAAGTTTGAATGTACACAATATAAAGTAAATCTGAATGTAGCAATATAAAGTAAGTCTGAATGTAGCAATACGTGTCTATAAAACTCCATGTATATATAAATAAACACATGCTATAATAAAGTGGCAGATCATTTTGCATCATGTCAGCCATGAATAGAGCGACCCTTTGAGTGAGAGTCCTGGTCTAATGGATGTCCAATTGACCCCTGCAAAAGTAGAATATAAATTAAATATCTCTACATGTATAAATATTATTTAATCAAATAGACTATTAAAATATACTGTAACATGTACATATATATACAAAATCCATAACTAACATGTCCACTAGCAGGTGTAGCATCGTAAGAATCTCACCTACGTATGCGCTCTCAGCTCAAGCTAGGAGTGACATGAGGTAACTATTACATGCATGTATTTTAGGATTAGTTTGAATGTAATAAATGATACTTAGTTAAATTATATAGAAATTGTATGGACACCATGTGATTAAAAATTATTTGCATATGTACCTGTGTATCGGGAGCTTGTATAGTCTGATCATATCCTGTGACCATATTAGCCACATCAATTGCATCTGCATTCTCTCTAGAGGTACGAATGAGTGAGGAGTATAAGGGGCTATGTAGATGATTGGGCATCGATGAAGTGTTTGATCCACCTAGTAGCATATCCATATAACTAGTCTGGCTCAAATATCGTAGTTGCTCCTCAAATGAATCCAAGCCCTCATCTGTGATATGAACATCATTAGCCCGTATATCCTCCTCTACAACAACAAAGTGATCTGTAGGTGGGTCACCCAAAGCATACGTAGAGTGATGAGAATGTTGTGACTGTCCCGGTGTATGAGTCAATGCAGTAGCCTGTGTGTCTCTAAGAATCTCATCTCTGACATGAGCCAATGGTATCTGAAGTCGAGACGAAATGAAATGGTATGCATGTAATAGGTCCTCAGATAAATACTGTGACATTTTTACATGTCTAGCACCTCCTTCTATAGCCACTACATCATCTGGTGAGGGGATGCCAACAGTAACATATTGATCTAAATCAGCCACCCCATGACTGGAAGATGCATTTGTGGATGATCTCGAACGTGGTTGGGTCATCATATATCTACCCAGCATATCTGAAGAAATGGTGGCAGTTGCTGATGCAATATCTCTAATCGTATCAATTGCTTCTCTTTGAGAAGCAAGCATAACATGATCAACTTTGGGGGTGAGGGTTGGGACAATCACTAGAAACCTCTCACCAACAAGTTGCATGTGTGTGGGCACTTGTCTATCACGCCTATGATATGCATCTTTATCAGCAACTCTACCCCTCCCCTGTCTGTAATATCCTGGAAGGTCAAGGTAGTTGGGTCTCATACCCAAGTGAAAAGTATAAAGGTATATGGTTGTTATTAGAATAACAACCATGAGCAACTAAGAAGCGTGGGTATATCTTCTCTGCCACTAGTGGATCTATGCATTGTGTGACCTCATATCCTCTCACCTTTCTCTTCTCCCGGTACTATGGAAAACATTTCTCCTTAATTATTTCCTTGGGGACTTCCTTATGCACGTCTACCAAGGTATGAAGACCCCTCGTCTCAACCCTCAACTATCTATAAATAGAATCAATAACTCGTGGGGAAAATGAGGTGTGGCTCACTAGATGATCCCTCAATGCCTATAAACTCTGATAAATGGATTGACATGTTCTCTTATACACGCCATCCGTTCGTGGGTCATCTAAAATGACTCTCAATTTTTGCATCTCTCGATCACTATGATGAAATATAGTCCCAATATCGAGGAGATGGTCCTGCTATGCAAGATGTGCATGGGGATCATCCTAATTATGAGCTTGTGCAGGCGGATCTTGATCACACATAGGTGCATGATGATCTTGATCCTCCATCTGTCTAGGTACATCATAAAGTTAGAATTTATGTAAGCACACACACACATGAAGTGCATTCAATTTAAAACATTAAATTAAAATTATTAAATTAGAGAGAGAGAGAGAGAGAGATCATTGATTATCTTGAGCATTAAATTAAAACATGAAACTCACATAATTCAAATTTAAATAAGCACACACACACATGAAGTGCATTCAATTTAAAACATTAAATTAAAATTATTAAATTAGAGAGAGAGAGAGAGAGAGAGAGAGAGAGATCATTGATTATCTTGAGCATTAAATTAAAACATGAAACTCACATAATTCAAATTTAAATATATATTATTTTTAAAGAGAGCGGGAGATAGATCATTATTTATCTATATATCACATATGTTAAATTAAAACATTAATGATAGAGATAGGGAGATCATTAATGACAAAGAGAGGGAGAGAGATCATTAATCAGAGAAAGAGATAGATATCATTAAATATATTATACTAAATTAAAACATTTAAAAATTAAAATATACATGTTGAGCAAATTAAGGGAACAAAGAGAAAGACTAAATCATATATATACTAATTCAAACACATGCTGAGCAAATTAAGGGAAGAGAGAGAAATACTAAATCATATACTAATTCAAACACTAGATATGTGACCCTATGTGGTCAAATTGGGTTCTAAGGGGTACACTATACACATTAGGATGTTATAAGGGGTCATAAGTGGTCCTAAGGGGTGACACGTGTGTTAGAATACATGCGTGACCCCTTAAGACAATATATGACCCCTTAGGAAACTATATGATCCTAAGGGGTATGTTGTACACATTATGATGTTATAAGGGGTCATATGTGGTCCTAAGGGGTCACACGTGTTAGAACACATGTGTGCCCCTTAGGACCACATAGGACCCCTTAAGACACTATTGGATCCTCTGGGGTACATTGTACACACTAGGATGTTATCAGGGGTCATAAGTGGTCCTAAGAAGTCACACATGTGTTAGAACATATGTGTGACCCCTTAGGACCACATATGACCCCTTAGGACACTATATGATCCTAAGGGTATGTTGTACACATTGGGATGTTATAAGGGGTCATATGCGGTCCTAAGGGGTCACACATGTGTTAGAACACATGTGTGACCCCTTAGGACAACATAGGACCCCTTATGACACTATTGGGTCCTAAGGGGTACATTGCACACACTAGGATGTTATAATGGGTCATAAGTGGTCCTAAGCGGTCACGCATGTGTTAGAACACATGCGTGACCCCTTAGGACACTATATGATCCCAAGGGGTAAGTTGTACACATTAGGATGTTATAAGGGGTCATATGTTGTCCTAAGGGGCCACATGAACACATGTGTGACCCCTTAGGACCACATAGGACCCCTTAGGAGGGGTACATTGTACACATTAGGATGTTATAAGGGGTGCACTGTACGCACTAGGATGTTATAAGGGGTCATAAGTGGTCCTAAGGGGTCATGCATGTGTTAGAACACATTTGTAATCCCTTAGGACCATATATGACCCCTTAGGAAACTATATGATCCTAAGGGGTATGTTGTACACATTAGGATGGTATAAGGGTCATGTGTGATCCTAAGGGGTCACGCATGTCTTATAACACATGCGTGACCCCTTAGGACCACATAGGAACCCTTAGGACACTATTGGGTCCTAAGGGATACATTGTACACACTAGGATGCTATAAGGGGTTATAAGTGGTCCTAAGCTGTCACCCATGTGTTAGACCCCTTAGGACCACATGTGACCCCTTGGGACAATATATGATCCCTAAGGGGTATGTTGTACACATTAGGATGTTATGAGGGGTCATATGTGGTCTTAAGGGGTCACATGCCTATGTTATAACACATGTGTGACCCCTTAGAACCACATATGACCCCTTAGGACACTATATAATCATAAGGGGTATGTTGTACACATTATGATGTTAAAAGGGGTCATATGTGGTCCTAAGGGGTCACACATGTGTTAGAACACATGTGTGACCCCTTAGGACCACATAGGACCCCTTAGGACACTATTGGGTTATAAGGGGTACATTGTATATACTAGGATGTTATAAGGGGTAAAATGTACACACTAGGATATTATAAGGGGTCCTACGTGGTCCTAATGGGTCACACTGTGTTAGAACACATGCGTGACCCCTTAGGATCACATATTACCCCTTAGGAAACTATATGATCCTAAGGGGTATGTTGTACACATTAGGATGTTATAAGGGGTTATATGTGGTCCTAAGGGGTCACACATGTGTGACCCCTTAGGACCACATAGGACCCCTTAGGTCGAAAGGGGTACATTGTACACACTAGGATATTATAAGGGTTACACTGTACACACTATGATATTTTAAGGGGTCATAAGTGGTCTTAAGGGTCACACATGTGTGACCCCTTAGGACCACATATCACCCCTTAGAAAACTATATGATCCTAAGGGGTATGTTGTACACATTAGGATGTTATTGTTGGGAAAAATGGTGTCTCAACCTTGCATTTATGTGAGGTTACTATTTATAGTAAGTTTTCATTTGAGCACGAAATGGTGCGAAACTCTCCCTGAAGCTTCTGGTTGGCTAGATAAGCATTCCGGTAAAGTTGCGTCGCAAGGTCACAGCTAGTTTTGAAGATATTAAAGTTTTCGTCTTGGAGGGGTGCAATAAAATATTTAAACTTAATTTTGGGGACTTTAGAGGCTCCGAAATGCCCTGAAAAGTGGCCGTAACTGACGCAGCTAGTTACGAGGTGATAGAGCACTTCGCGAGCTTTCCAGCGCTTTAAACGGTTCGTCAATCAGACACCCGGTTCTCAAGTTATGGCCTCCGAAAGTTTGTACTCCTGAAATAGGAAAAAATAATTTGTATCGGATACATAAATGAGCTGTAAAAGGGAGCGACACATGTTGATGTGTGCTTTAACATGTCATAGGGCATCTAGAAGGGAGATAAGGTCGGCTACGCCTTATTGGGTGGTTTTAGCCCATGGTTTTGTAATACCGTTTGACAGTTTCTTGTATTGTATCTCCTATTTATGAGGTGTGTGAGATAGAGGTTGTGTGTAAGAGTCCTATGGCTATTGAGTTGCCTCTGAATCTCTGATTAGTGGTACTCCTGCGAAGAGCTTGCTCTGCAAGTATGTTGTAATCTATTTTTGATTGCTGAATAAAATATTGAGCTGCTTTTGGAGTGTGGGGTTTTTCTCCCGAAAGGGTTTTCCCCACGTAAATCATTGTGTTGTGGTATGATTGCTATTATATCTATTTCTATTTTCTGTAACTGTTGTAATGATCGTAAAAAGTTTTGCATTACCCTCCTCTCAAGGTTAGTGTAGGAAGTTGTTTCTGCTACTTAACTTCCTTACAAGTGGTATCAGAGCCTGATCACCTTTGGTTTCAATTGTGGGCAGTTGGGTTTTTTTGAACTAATCCAGATTTGAGTGGGAGCTTGTGCAGAAGACACCTTTTGATCTTGTTGCAAGAATATTCAGATGGCGAGTTCGTCAGGGAGAATAGAGGTGGAGAAATTTAATGGAAGTAATTTTGAGACGTGGAAGCTGAAGATGGAAGATCTGCTAATAGATCGAGATCTTTGGGATGCTGTTGATGCGAATGTCCAAAGGCCCTCAGATCCTACTGCGGCAGCTCAGTATGATGTTATGGACCGGAAAGCCAAGGGTCTAATCAGACTGTGCCTGGCAGACTCTGTTCTAATCAATGTCCATGAAGAAAACTCTGCAAAGAAGCTATGGACTAAGCTTGGTGAGATGTATCAAGTGAAATCTTTATTAAATCAAATTTTCTTAAGAAAGAAATTGTATTCCTTGAAGATGGAAGAAGGTGGACGAATTGCAGACCACCTGGAAGCATTCAATATGTTGGTGGCTCAATTAGTATCTGTCGGTGTTAAGATGGACGAGGAGGAGAAATGTCAGATCTTGCTTTGTTCTTTGCCTGATTCGTGGGATTCTCTTGTTATGGCTATCGGTAGTACTTCTGTTGTTTTGAAATCTGAAGACGTGGTGGGTGCCCTACTCGGTGAAGAGATGTGAAGGAAGGTATCCATCAGTTCAAAGGAAGCCCTAACCGTTCGTGGAAGACCTAAGGAGAAAGGCAAGAAGAATGAGAAGCGCGACAAGTCCAAATCCAAAGGGAGATCAAAATCTCCTGGAAAGTCCAAAGTCATTTGCTGGAATTGTGGTAAACCGGGTCACATCCGTAAGGACTGCAAAGAAGAAAAGAAGAAGAAGAAAAAGAAAAAGTTCGATTCTGATTCTGAGTCCGACAAGGAAGATGGCGATGCATTTATTGCGGCTTTGGCAACTCATGCAGGTAATGATGCCTGGCTAATTGACTCAGGTGCATCTTTTCATATGACTTCCAATAGAGATTGGTTTTCTGAATATGAAGGATTTAATGGAGGTAAGGTGTACTTGGGTGATGATTCACATCTAGACATTGTTGGTCGAGGTAAAGTTAGAATCAGGTTTTCTGATGGTAGAATAAAAAGGATTAATGGTGTGCTGCATATCCCTGGATTAAAATGAAACCTGTTATCTGTGAGCAAACTGATAGATGCAGGTGTGCAGGTAGTCTTTTCTGAAGCAGGATGTAAGATGATTAAGGGTGCTATGGTAGTTGCTAGAGGTGTCAGGTTTGGCACTTTGTATAAGCTTGAAGCATACACTATTGAATGTAATAGCACTTCTGTAAAAAGCAAATCTGCGGATACTTCACTGGAAGATTTGAAGGTTTCACCTTCAGTAGATGGAAATGGTTTTTGGGTACCTAAGGGTGCTCTTTCGTCTGAAGCAAAGTTACCTGCAGAGAAGACTATGTTATGGCACCAGAGACTTGGCCACATTGGAGAAAAGGGTCTAAGGACCTTGAAAAATAAAAATCTTGTTGAAGGTTTGAATGACTGTAATCTTGACTTTGATTTCTGTGAGCATTGCATTTATGGAAAACAAAACCGCGTTTAGTTTTACTCAAGTTCTCATAAAACTTGTGGTGTTTTGGATCTTATCCATTATGATGTGTTTGGTCCAGTAGATGTCTCTTCGATTGGAAAATCCACATATTATGTTTCATTTATTGATGATTTTAGTAGGAGGACATGGGTATATTTTCTAAAGAGTAAATCTAAAGTTTTTAGTCGTTTTAAAGAATTTAAAGCAATGGTTGAGTTGCAGACTGGAAAGAAAATAAAATGTTTGAGAACTGATAATGGCGGTGAGTTTTGCTCTAATGATTTTGATAGATTCTGTAAAGACTGTGGAATTAACAGGCAGAAGACAACTCCGTATTTTCCACAGCAGAATGGAGTTGCAGAAAGAATGAACAGGACACTGATGGAGAAGGCTAGGAGTATGTTGAGTGGTGCTGGTCTCGAACAAAAGTTTTGGGCTGAAGCTGTTGCCACTGCTTGCTACCTGATTAATAGGTCTCCTACATCAGCTCTTGTTGATAAAACGCCTATGGAAGCATGGTCAGGTCACAAGCCTTCATTGAGACATCTTAGAGTTTTTGGTTGCGAGGCATATGCACATGTGCCAAAGGAGAAGCGAACAAAGTTGGAGAACAAGGCTGTGAAATGTATCTTCATCGGGTATAGTTATGGTGTGAAAGGATACAAGCTATGGGACCCTGTTGCACAAAAGGTAATTCACAGTAGAAGTGTTATTTTTAGAGAAATTAAGTCTCCTTCTGTTACATTGTAGCCAGAATAGACTAAAAAAGAAGATGTGATTCAACTTCCTTCTACACCTGAAAAAGTTGAATCGAGACCCCTAGATAGGCAAGAATTTGAGGAGAGCTCATCTAGCTCTGAATCTTCAGAAGAGGAGGAAGAACCTCCAACTCAGCTTGTTCGAAGGTCTACAAGACATAGACAACCACCTGAAAGGTATTCACCTGATGATTGGAGATGTATTTTTGCTCTGAATACTAGTGTGGATGAACCGAAATCTGTAGAAGAGGCATTAGGTATGAATGATGCAGAATCCTGGAAGATTGTTATGGAGGAAGAAATGGCAGCTTTGAAAAAGAATGATACATGGGATCTTGTACCATTGCCTGAAGGACGAAAACCTGTTGGTTGTAAATGGGTGTTCAAGAAAAAGATTGGTTCAGATGGAAGCATTGAAGAGTATAAAGCAAGGTTAGTTGCAAAAGGCTACTCTCAGGTTGAGGGTGTTGATTACGGTGAGATATTTTCTCCTGTTGCAAAAATGACGTCCATTAGATTTTTGCTTTCTATTGCTACTGCTTATGATTTAGAGGTTGAGTAAATGGATGTGAAAACTGCTTTCCTTCATGGTGATTTGGAGGAAGATATTTATATGACACGACCGGAGCACTATGTGGTGAAAGGCAAAAGTAATTTGGTCTATAAATTGAAGAAATCTTTGTATGGTCTCAAACAAAGTCCTAGGATGTGGTACCAAAAATTTGATACATATGTGTTGAGTTTGGGATTTGAACGTTCTAAATCAGATCACTGTGTTTATTATAAATCTGATGGTGATCATTTCTTATTCATTGCATTGTATGTTGATGATAAGTTATTCATTGGTAAAGGGAAAGGTATGATTTCAGAACTGAAGTCTCAGCTCGCTACTAAATTTGAAATGAAAGATCTTGGTGCAACAAAGCACATTCTTGGGATGGAAATTAGAAGAGATAGGGTGAACAGAAAGCTATGGCTAGGCCAGAGTAAGTATGTGAATTCAGTGTTACAGAGGTTCAACATGCAGAATTGTAGACCGTTGAGTATTCCTTTTACAGTTGGAACGAAACTATCTGTTTCAGATTGTCCTACATCCCCATTGGAGATGGAAGACATGAGCAGAGTGCCTTACCAGAGTGCGGTTGGAAGCTTGATGTATGCTATGGTCTGTACTAGACCAGACATTGCCCAAGCAGTGGGAGTACTTTCTAGATATATGTCTAATCCTGGTAGAGTTCATTGGGATGCAGTCAAAAGAGTCTTCAGATATTTGAAGGGTACTTCAGAGTATTCTTTGTGTTATCATGGTAATTCAGTTGGAGACATGACTTCTCTTGATATCCATGGTTATGTGGATTCAGATTGGGCAGGTGATATTGATAGCAGAAGATCCACCAGTGCTTATGTGTTTACTTTGTTTGGTGGTGCAATTAGTTGGATGAGTAAGCGACAGGCTGTGGTTGCTTTATCCACTCCCGAAGCAGAGTATATGGCAGCTACTCATGCTTGTAAAGAGGCCATTTGGCTTAAGAGACTGTGTTCGGATATTGGAATAAAACAAGGTACAGTGACAGTTTACTGTGACAGTCAGAGTGCAATTAGCCTAGCTAAGAACCCGACATTTCATGCTCGGACCAAACATATTGATGTTCAATATCATTTTGTTAGAGATATGGTCGAAGATGGTAGGGTGAAGCTGGTTAAGGTGGAAACTTTGATGAATGTTGCAAATGCTTTAACTAAGGCTGTGAGCACAGAGAAGTTCAGATGGTGTTCAGAGTCTATGGGCCTTATGGCCCCTAGCAATTGATTCATTGTGTTGACATTCCCTTCCGCTCATGCAAGGTGTTCGACAAGTGGGAGATTTGTTGGGAAAAATGGTGTCTCAACCTTGCATTTATGTGAGGTTACTATTTATAGTAAGTTTTCATTTGAGCACGAAATGGTGCGAAACTCTCCCTGAAGCTTCTGGTTGGCTAGATAAGCATTCCGGTAAAGTTGCGTCGCAAGGTCACAGCTAGTTTTGAAGATATTAAAGTTTTCATCTTGGAGGGGTGCAATAAAATGTTTAAACTTAATTTTGGGGGCTTTAGAGGCTCCGAAATGCCCTGAAAAGTGGCCGTAACTGGCGCAGCCGGTTACGAGGTGATAGAGCACTTCGCAAGCTTTCCGGCGCTTCAAACGGTTCGTCAATCGGACACCCAGTTCTCAAGTTATGGCCTCCGGAAGTTTGTACTCCTGAAATAGGAAAAAATAATTTGTATCGGATACATAAATGAGCTGTAAAAGGGAGCGACACGTGTTGATGTGTGCTTTAACATGTCATAGGGCATCTAGAAGGGAGATAAGGTCGGCTACACCTTATTGGGTGGTTTTAGCCCATGGTTTTGTAATACCGTTTGACGGTTTCTTGTATTGTATCTCCTATTTATGAGGTGTGTGAGATAGAAGTTGTGTGTAAGAGTCCTATGGCTATTGAGTTGCCTCTGAATCTCTGATTAGTGGTACTCCTGCGAAGAGCTTGCTCTGCAAGTATGTTGTAATCTGTTTTTGATTGCTGAATAAAATATTGAGCTGCTTTTGGAGTGTGGGGTTTTTCTCCCGAAAGGGTTTTCCCCACGTAAATCATTGTGTTGTGGTATGATTGCTATTATATCTATTTCTATTTTCTGTAACTGTTGTAATGATCGTAAAAAGTTTTGCATTACCCTCCTCTCAAGGTTAGTGTAGAAAGTTGTTTCCGCTACTTAACTTCCTTACAGTTATAAGGGGTCATAAGTGGTCATAAGGGGTCACACATGTGTTAGAACACATGCATGACCCCTTAGGACCACATATGACCCCTTAGGACACTATTGGGTCCTAATATGTACATTCTACACACTAGGATGTTATAAGGGGTCATAAGTGGTCCTAACCGGTCACACATGTGTTAGAACACATGCGCGACCCCTTAGGACCACACATGACCCCTTAGGACACACTATATGATCCAAAGGGGTATGTTGTACACATTAGGATGTTATAAGGGGTCATATGTGGTCCTAAGGGGTCACACGTGTGTTAGAACACATGAATGACCCCTTTGGACCACATAGGACCCCTTAGGACATTATTGGGTCCTAAGGGGTATGTTTCACACACTAGGATGCTATAAGGGGTCATATGTGGTCCTAAGGGGTCACACATGTAGTCCTAAGGGGTCACACACGTGTTCTAACACATGCGTGACCCCTTAGGACCACATAGGACCCCTTAGGACACTATGTGATCCTATGTGGTCAAATTAGGTCCTAAGGGGTACATTGTACACACTAGGATGTTATAAGGGTTCATAAGTGGTCCTAAGGGGCCACACATGTGTTAGAACACGTGTGTGACCCCTTATTACCACATATGACCTCTTAGGACACTATGAGATCCTAAGGGGTATGTTGTAAACATTATGATGTTGTAAGGGGTCATAAGTGGTCCTAAGAGGTCACACATATGTTAGAACACATGCATGACCCCTTAGGACCGCATATGACCCCTTATGACACTATATGATCCTAAGGGGTATGTTGTATACATTAGGATGTTATAATGGGTCATGTGTGGTCCTAAGGGGTCACGCATGTGTTAGAACACATGTGTGACCCCTTAGGACCACATAGGACCCCTTAGGACACTATGTGATCCTATGTGGTCAAATTGGATCCTAAGGGGTACATTGTACACACTAGGATGTTATAAGGGGTCATAAATGGTCCTAAGGGGTCACACATGTGTTAGAACACATGCATGACTTCTTAGGACCACATATGACCCCTTAGGACACTATGAGATCCTAAGGGGTATATTGTAAACATTAGGATGTTATAAGGGGTCGTATGTGCTCCTAAGGGGTCACGCATGTGTTAGAACACATGCATGACCCCTTAGGACCACATATGACTCCTTAGGACACAATGTGATCATTTATGGTCTTAAGGGATCATATGGCGTCTTCAAAGGCATATGTGGTCTTAAGGGGTCATGTTGTGTGTACTAGGATGTGAAAAGGGGTCATACAGTTTCTATTTTTTCTAATGTTTAATTTTATTATCCAAGTTTTCTAATGTTTTTCTAAGTTTTAATTTATTATTTAATTTTTCTAACATTTTAATTTTTGTATTTTTTTGATTGGTAACAGGTTTATATTTCAGCTGCTCTGCAACGTTCCACTAACTTAAGACAATATGGGGTCTCACCCCTACAATAATCGCTTTTTTCACTAGAGCTATTAACCAGTGGGGTCACAAGGGGGACCCCATCCCCGTGGTGAACATGTTGAGGCATTAATGCTTCCAATATTTGTCTCATTCAACTTATATCAATCCTTCATATCCATAATACTCCTTATATCTCCCTTCTCCTTATCTCTCCACAATACTCCTTATATCTCCCTTCTCCTTATCTCTCCACAATACTCCTTATATCTCCCTTCTTCTTATCTCTCCACAAGGCTCCTTATGCCTCCCTGCTTATCTCTCCATTCGCCTTCTATATCCTACTCCTTATCTCTCCACACTCCACCTTATCACTCCACATATACTCCTTATCCCTCCACTTGAACACCTTATCACTCCAACTATCAGCGGGTTCGAACAGGCCGTGGCAGGGGCACCCACGCAACTACACCAAGGAAGCCACACACCGGACGACCGTCATCCATCAATCATGGGTCTGGTCAGCTTGGAAGTTAGCACCATAGTTGCTAGCGAACAACCAGGCGCATTAATGCCATCAACAGGAGAAGCACCAATCGCAGGGGAAGGAAGCGGTACGGCGGTCCAAGCACACACGAAAGCACAAACAGGGGGACACCAGCACGGGGGACATCAATCGGGCATAGATTCGAACCAACGACCCACTATCAACAGTGGGATGCAACTTGTCGTTGCACTGTGGGGTTAACCCCTCTGACATTTTAATTTATTATCTAACTTTTGTAACATTTTTCTAAGTTTTAATTTTGCTAATGTTTTTCCTAACGTTTTTCTAAGTTTTAAATTAGTACCTTAGTTTTCTAGTTTTTCCTAACATTTTTTTTAAATATTGAAAAAAATAATACGTATACAATTATTTAATTAAAAAATCAAATTAACGTTAAATTAAAACATTAAATTAAGTTTTCTAACATTTTTCTAAGTTTTAATTTTGCTAATGCTTTTCAAACGTTTTTCTAAGTTTTAACTTAGTATCTATGTTTTCTAAGTTTTTCCTAACGTTTTTTTTAAAAGATGAAAAAAAACAATAAAATACAATTATTTAATTTAAAAAACAAATTATTGACTATTTTAAAAATAAATTTAATAAAAAATTAAAAAAACCATAAAAAAATGCATTATTAAACAAGAAAAAGAGTTATTTTGTGCACCTGGAACAACGTAGGTCAAATGATGACGACTGAGGAGTGTTGGCTGCTGCTGATGGGTCACGGTAACACAATGTCCACGTAGGGTTCACTCTAACCCCCTTAGTAGACCCAGATGCCAAGCCGAAATGATAGTTGAACTATCATTTTCGGCTTATATAGACAATTTAAAAAAAACTGTTTTTTATTGGGTTCACTCGAAGGGGAGGTTCGAGCGAACCCAAAATCGCAATAGGGTTCGCTCGAACCCGAATCCGTCAGGGGATTCGATCGAACCCCCAAGGGTAGTTCGTTTGAACACCCCTAGTTCGTACGAACCCATCAATTTTTTCCCCCACCCCGCAAATTTCATTCGTGGGTAAATGTGGGATCACCCATGCAAACAAATTTGATAGAAAAGGTGTGTGAAAGTTAGTTGAGAAGAGCTTTCATAGTGTTTGGTAACAGACGTTGAGGTCAGATGTATTTTCCATGATATTGGACACTTGACACAGAGGTTTGTTGGTTAACAGATTTGTCTTTTACACATTCTAATTTTTTGACTTCTGCATACCCATAAACAAAAAGACAAAAACACACCAATAGTTAGATAACTGCTTAAACAATTAACCTCTATATACGGGTACAACTCCCCAAGAATGATTCTCAATAAGCTTAAATTACAACAATTATCATGCACACTTTTTACCAGAAAGTATTAAAGGCATTTAAGCATTCATATGTCAACACAAAATGAACACTCCAATATTTTCAAATACAAATTTCTTCTTAAACCTCACAGACTTTCATTCTTCTAATCGGCAAGACAGACATTTCAAAATTTTTCCTTTTACACACTCATATACACTGCATTAGAAAGATAACAAATCCCACAATTGAGTCAAATCCTCACAAAGATTCACACTTCAATTAAACGCATGGATTTATAACACAAAAAATGCTACAATTTCATTCATAGATCAAATTGTCTTTCTTTTCAGAGTACATAGTATTGTAAAAACATAAAGATTTCTATTCTATCTTAACCAAAAAATCTTGGACCTTTTACAAGGCTTTTAATCAAGTATATATAGCCGCCAGGCTATAATAGTTTTTTACAATTAAAATAGAGTAAAAAGATCAACTCTCCAAGAGAGTTAAAGAAGTCTATCCTTAAAACTGAAAAACAACTACTAAACAAGAAAAGCGGCATAAGCCGTGAGCATCGGTGATGCGATCAAACTCCTGTAGATGACGTGGCCTCCATTTGTTTATCCTGAGGTGAAGGAGTGCTTTGAATATTTCGCCATTCTAAATGAGTTGAGGAGAAGTTAAGGATAAGCTAATAATGTGGAAGACCGATATGAAGTATTCACTACTTCCACACTTCTTTCTTTTTGCTCACTTTCACAACCTTGCTCTTATGTGTCTCAAGATGATCGAAGAAAACCACTAGCATGGATTCAATTCGTGTAATTTTCAAGAAATCCTCTATTGTTAAGGATTTTTCTCCATGGATTTGTTGCACTCGATCCTTGAAAGCTTGAATCATATTAGATGAATCTTGAAGAGTGTGCTTATCTTCTTTCAGGAGTTGAATGTCTATGCATTTCATATCTTTCTGCATAGTATTAATCAATTATTTTAATTCCTTCAAGAGCTTGATGGACTCTTCATGTCCATGTTCAATAATTGAGTTCCTCCACTCAATATTTTCTTTGCATATGAAAAGCACATTGTCGTGAAGACCATGTACTGGCTTTTCTGCCAAGAAGTTCATGATTCCATACCTTTGAGTATCTCTCATTTGCTTCAATACAACCACCCACTTTCTTTTCTCTTTTTCCCAATCAATTATTTATATTTCCATCTCCTTGCCCACAGACTCTGCATTTTCAAATACTTTAACTAAATAGGAAATAAAGCTTGTACCTTGTTGGGCAATTGATTCCAGCTATTCACTAAAGATGTCTACTACCATCCAACTTCTTTGAACTTGATCAACCAGTCTCTAGTTCATTGGGGACCTTGGATCAAATGATAAAGGAACTTGAGAAAGCGGTTGTAGATTAGGATACTGTATAACATTGATGTACTGGGCCATTTGCATTATGATCTACTTCATTTTGTTTTTATAATTTCAATCTTTCCAAGTCCTGGTTAGAATCCTCTTGGTGGAGGTCTCCAAGTGTTTAAAATCCAGACTCGAGAGGTCACCCCTAAATCAATCTTCTCAACAATGATGTTCTTCTCAATTATATTCCCAACATCTTTATCTATTGTGGGTCTGGCCACCTCTGCAATCCAATGTCCTGTTTGGTCATCCATATCTATCATCGCTTTAGTTTTAAGTCTCTTGGACTTTGAAGTTCTCCCTTGACACTTGTTTACCATGTCCTCCATTGGAATTGAGATGGGAATTGCATTTCTTTTCTTGGTAAGTGAAGCACTTAACCATTTGGGAACAATAGATGTTTCCCTGGGTGGAGGTGATTATTGGTTGATGATGACAACGACCATGGTTTTCACACAATCCTTAGTTTCTTGGGTTTCCTTTTCCCTATCAACAACACCTATAATGAGCTTTTCCTACATCTGATCATCAATAATTCCTTGATTTTCTTCTTCGTAGTCCAAATCTACTACAAGTGGACTTGTAAGGAGTTTCTGGCTGCTTTTCTTACTACGAGATTTGGTGACACGAACAGGGGAGGAGCTCAATGAAATTCTCCTAAGTTTGCAATTTTGGTTTTCTCGGTCTTCTGTTTCTCATTACCTGCAATATCAATAGCAATGTCAGAAGAGGAATGAGATACTTGAGAAGTTGCACGAGTTCGACCAACTTTTCTACTCTTAGGTACAGACATGGGTTGTTGTCCAAAACGATGGTCTTTTAACCATCTTTCTGTTCGTCTTATTACATTGAAGGTTATAGCTTGAATACTGTCATCCCCTTTCCTATCCCAATCAACTTCTGGAATAGGCTGCCCCTATATTTTCTTGTTGAACTCAGGATCAACAACTTTCTCGCCTTTATCCTCTTGTACATCAGAGATATTCCTTGATAAACCCATTGTCACAATTTGTTGAATTGTGAACCTCGACCACCATATTCTTCTGACTTCAAATTCATCATTATAGTTCTCCTAGTAATCTTCTAGTTAAAGTTCATGAGAAAAACCATCATCGACATCTAAGTTCTCTATAGCAAACCTTCAGCTATCAAATTTATGTCTAGCAACATATAACTGCAGATTGAACTTCTTGAATTCAAGTTCAAGGCTAAAGGCATCTGAAACAGACCTACAACTATAGTTTCCCAACTCTACTAGGAAGACAACCCCAGACTTTCCTCCACTTCTCTTATCAATATAAGGTAGCTGTCAACTGACTTGAATTAAAATATAGCTATCTAGAACATACCAGGGTAACCTGAAAGGTTCACCCTGAAAGCCGCCAACTTTGATATAAGTGAACTGAGCAAACTGAATAAAGAAACTACCATAAATACCAATAAATTTCATTGCTTTTGTCGACAATCTCCTATTTGTGTTACCTTGTAGCTCATGAACCAATCTTCTTGCAAAAATGTCATTCCCTCTCATGAAGTTTTTTGTATATCTTTGTTGCCGCGGGTGAGGATAGTATTCATATACCCTTATTCCATCAATCCAAGGTTCATGGTGTAATCCATTCCAATCTCGGTTGCAAGCAAGCATATAAAACAGGTACGAGGACATATAAAAACCACTCATCCCTGCAAATTTGTTTAAACTCTCATGTAGTCTCTCTAAAACAACTTGTCCCCAATCTAGGTACGCACTTCCATTCAACATGACTTGGATGTAGAAATACATCCAGTCTTGCCAATAAAAGGCATGAGCATTTCCTTTCAATCTGTCCAACAAAACAACAATATCCTGTACCTTTGTTATGAAATGCTCTCTCGTGAGTGGCCTCGGTAACCTAGAACCTCCTTTTTGAATTTTTAATAACCAGTTCCTATCAATTACGCTTCTGTAAGTGCTCTTCTTCTCATAAAAGAAAGAATATGAAGTACCAATAGTCTAATCATCATACAAATCCTTATGAGGAATTCCCATGGTTGCCATTGCGGTCTCCCTATCAATTTTCAACAACACCTCACCATTGATGTCCCTAATTCACCTATGTTCTGCATCATACCAGTTCATACATTCTAAAACTAGCTCCGGGCATGGTGCAATTACGGGAAATGCAACGGCCTCAACCAGACCACTTCTCACAATTTTCTCCATCATGGAATTTTGGGCTGGGTTCTTAACTCTCTCAAGAAAATCATAGAGGTCTGCTTATGCTAATGAAGTGTCACTCATCTCCGAAAGTGAGCTAACTAAATAGGAAGTGCGCCCCAATTTCGATAGAGTTGCCCTCATGATGGCCCCTCTCATATTTATCAAATAATTTCAAGAATGAAATAAATTCTTTTACACAACGAAAGGGAATGAACAACAACTAGCTTCTGAACAAGTAAATACAACAAAAGAAGAAACAATTAAAACTAACCTAAACCCGATAGCAAATTCTTGAAAACCTTATGAATGCAGATACAATACCTCTGGCTTCCCTCGCTTTCATGGCTACTAAGAAGGTACTAGAAATATTGCTAGCTTTTGCCACAAAAATGGTTTAAATCACACTCAAATTCTAGCTAGTTGTACCAATTAAGTAAGCTCATGTTAATTGATGCATGATTCGATGTATAATTGACATGCATTTAATTTCGGGTCATTCCATCACAAGACACACAAATTAGCATGATTGTTTGTCGTAATTAGAAACTAACATTTTGAACTACCTGGAATATTCTCCTTTCCCGCCACCATTCTCCCTCCATGATACATGCACCACTTCTACATGAAACCTCAGACTAAGAATTTTGAACTTTGAACCTTGAACCAAGAACCAAAAGGTTCAAAGGTTCAAGTTCAACTTTGAGGAATAACATAGAACATAACATAAAACGGCCTCCACGACAAGACAACAAAAGGACAATGAATGAGCAAAGACAAAAACTGACATGGAAACAACTTTGAACCTTGAACCTAGAACCGAAAGGTTCAAAGGTTCAAGTTTAATACGAATTTTCAACAAAGCGCTCGCCATGAAACAAAGTTGCAAAGACAACTATCTTTAAAGTACGCTTTGAACTTGAACTTTGAACTAAGGGAAGGTTCAATGACTTGAGTTCAAATGGAGGAAATACACTACCGAAAAGGGAAAATAAACATTAAAGCATGACCTTTGAATTGAAACTTGAAGAAAAGAAGGGAGGACTAACGTTGGCTTTGATTGGGGACTGGGACGACAAGTGGACCAAGACATGAACCCCAAGATCTTTGGTTTCGCAAACAAGCCTTAAACCAAAAGGACTGAAACAAAGACAAAACAAAACCGAAACAACAAACAGAACACAACAAAACTTATGTACAAGACCTGCAGGGGACTCTTGCTTACAATTGATATAATTTCAAATCTTGCCCATTATAGGTCAGGGGAAGAACAGTACCATCCTGATATGCTAGCTTGAAATAATTAGGGCCTTTTACCTCTTGAATAAAAAATGGTCATTTCCATAATGACTCGAACTTCGCATGTGCTCCTTTTGGTTCTCTTCTTTTGTCCCAAAGTAAAACCTGATCACCTTGCATAAATTTTCATGGCCTGGCTCTTCTGTCAAAAAATTTCTTAACCTGCATTTGATGTTCTGTAATCCGATCAACTGATTTATCTCTTTCTTCAACAATCCTCATTAAATGCATAATCCTCTTTTCTAGATAATTTTGGAAATATGCATCTTCAATAACTGTTTGTAACTTTGAAGCTGCAAGTTCTAAGGGAAGTGACACTTGAGCCCCCATGCCATACACTAGTTCAAAAGGTGACATTCCTATGGCTCTTTTTGGAGGTGTTTGATCTACCCAGAGAGCCTCGTACAATCTTTTGCGCCAGTCTTTAAAGTTATCACTCACTATCTTCTTCATAATATTTATCAGATTTTTATTGCTCGACTCTGTCTGGTCATTACCCTAAGGGATAATCTAAAGAGTGAGAAAGAGATATCCCATGATCATAAAAAAATAATGAAATCTCGTTAGAAGAGAAGTTGGTTGCGTTATCAGCCACAATCTTCTGAGGAACTCCAAAACGAACCAGAATATTTTCTTTAAGAAAATTACAAACAACCTCAGAAGTTATCTTCCGCACCGGAATAGCTTAGACCCATTTGGTGAAGTAATTTATGGTCGTTAGTATGTGCGTATGTCTGGCATTTGAAATAGGTGACAATGGACCTATAAAATCTAAACCCCACCGTTTAAATGGTTCATCAATAACTACCAGTCTGAGAGGTAATGCTGCAAGTTGTGGCTTCCCAGTGAATAACTTACACTTTTCACACTTAGCTACCCAAGCATATGCATCTTTAAACGTACCTGGCCAATAATAACAATTTCTCAAGATTTTATAGGCAATTGCTATTGATGAAAAGTGACCACCACGGGATTCATCATGAAAGGTTTTCAACAATGACTCTTGAAGCAACTTATCCATTCAACGTAAGAAAGTTCCATCCAACCCCTTTTTGTATAGCACATCATCAAAAATGACATATTTAGCAGCCTTTAATATCAGATTCTATTTTTCTCTTGGAGAGAGATGCGTTGGACAGTCTCCATAATTCAAGTAATATGCAATGTCCGCAAACCAAGAGTCTTGAAGTCCAACAAATAATACTAAAGGCAATTCCTCATTCACTTCAATCTTGCTTTCTGCAATTAACTTATACAAACCCTGTCCCCTCACCAATTTTGTTGGCTTAATGTCTAGATTAAACTCCTGTATCTTAGACACCCATGGGGCTATGTTATTCATTTTGATATCCTATTGTGTTAAAATGCTCTTAACAACCGAATGCACCACATAAACTATCTCATGAGAATAAAGAATATAGTACCTAAGTTGTTTTACAACTTTCACAACAACAAATGCTTGTTTCTCCATTAGTGAATATTTCAATTCATGTTTCTTGATAGGAACACTCATGAATGATATTGGAACTTCTTCATTTCCTTCATTCTTTTGTAACAAAATCCCTGACACGATATGTTATGAGGCATAACAATAGATAATAAAATCTTTTTTTAAATCTATATTAACAAGAGTAGGTGCTTGAGCTATAGCTTCTTTTATAGCTTCAAATGCTTTCTTCCCCTCTTCATTCCACTTAAATACCTGCTTTTCACTCATCAATTTCACAATGTACCTTGTGGTCTCTGCAAAATCCAGAACAAATCTTCTCAGAAAATTCACCTGCCCAAAGAAGGACCTGACTTCATTTCTATTCGATGGTAAACCTAACTGTTGAATTGCCTTTACCCTTTCTGGATCCACTTTAACTCCCTCTTTAAAGATGATGTGACCAAGTAATTTGCCTTCTGTAACCCCGAACACTGACTTCTTCAGGTTCAATGACACTCTATGTTCTCGACATCTTTGCAATACTTGACTTAAGTCTCTTAGGTGATGTTTTCTCCTCTTCGAGAAGATTGCTAAATCATCAAGGTATATAACAATTATCTTATAGATGATCGAAAGACAAGTCCATAGCCCTTTGGAAGGTTGCCCCAATGTTTATTAGACCAAATAGAATCCTATTATAGGTGAAGGTACCCCAAGGAATGATGAAAGTTGTTTTATGTTGGTTGCTTTCTGAAACACTAATCTGGTTAAAACCAGAAAAACCATCAAGCATAGACATCATTTTTGAACCTGAGGTTGTCTGCAAAATATGATCCATAGCAGGTAATGGATAATTATCTTTAAGACTAGCTTGATTCAAATTCCTAAAGTCCACACAAATTCTTATCTCTCCATTTTTCTTACGAACTGGGACGATGTTGGCTATCCAAGTGGAATGATGAATAGGATATATAATTCTAGCTTTCAACATTTTGTCTACCTCCTGAAATATAACTTCAACAACTTTGGGGTTGAAATTTCTAAGTTTCTGCTGGAAAGGGCTTGTTCTAGCCTTCAAGGGAATATGGTGTTGAAATTTTCCTTCCTTGAAGTTCTTTAGGTCATCATAGCACTAGGCAAAAACATCTTTGTATTCCAACATGAGACTTATGAAACTTTCCTTCTTTGCAGGTGTCCAACACTTTCCTAGATCAACATACTTAGGGTCTTCCTTAGTTCCAATATTAACTCTTTCATAAACACCAGCATCCTGGACTGTAGGAATTCATTCATCTTTTTCCTTCTTAAAGGCATCATGACGATCAAAGAGATGTTCTAAGGAGACCAACCCTTTAGGAATCTTATTTCCTTTTAGTTGTATTACCTCATCATTTATTTCTTGACCCAGTTCTGGTGAAAACTCCTTACATTCAACATCTGATCCTTCAAAGAAAGTAGCAGTGAACATTTCTACGCAATGCAAGAAGTTGTTGATTTGCTTGTCATTCTCAAAAACCTGCCAAAATTCTGAATTATTAAGTACACTAGGTCGGTATATCAATTCCACTTAATAGGTATCATCTGTAAACTCGAGATGAGGAATCAATAGAGAAGTTGATACTGCCAAAGAATTAGCTTTAGAATTTTGTTCTCTAGGGATAGCTTCAATATAAAATGCATCAAAACCATCAATTTCACCCAGACTCTATTTCGATAGTGCCTCAATCTCTCATTCTTTACATTCAACAGCTAATCCCAATAGCAGGGCCTCGTACTCAGTAGTATTATTTGTGTTCTTGAACTCCAACTTGAAAGAGAAAGGAATATGTCTACCAAAGGAGGGAATAAGAACTACCCTAGCTCCAGAACTTGATGTTGCACAACTTCCATTGAATTCCATCAACCTTAAATCCTCCATTGCCTCAAGTTGTGACAGATTTCCTGTAGCTTCATTATCAGATAAGATCATATAATTCCCAAATTAACATTCATGATATAATATTTGTGCCTTTGGATCATCATAAGGGAAAATAGTGAACTTGGATTTGGCCTCAGGTTGCAAAATGACTCGTTGTTTCCCTATGAGAATGGTGGCTTGAGACCAATCCATCTTAATCTCACCCCCTAGGTCTTTACAAAAAGTATGACTTAACAACATACCGTAACTCGTAGGAATATCAACTATCAAAATAATTAATTCTTTTATTTGGATGAGAAACAAGGACCACTTGAGCATCTTTGATTTGTCCTAATAAGGGTATTTGTTTGGAGTCCATTGAGTAACACCTACCAAAGGTTTTTGTTAAGGATAATACCAAGGCCTTGGCTACTGCATATGGCATGATATTATCTGATGCACTTGAGTCTATAATACAGCTATTTAATTTGTGACTATTTATGAACAAAGATATATAAAAAGGCTCAGGTTTTGATTCAAGAACAAACAACGTATCATCAGCTTGATGGGCAATTATGTTAGAGAAAACTTCATGGGTAGCAAGATGAGTTGATACATCTCCTTGGGAAGACAATGTAGCATTAACTGATTGTTGTATCATGTTGGCTTGCACATATGCATTATTTCCTTTCACAAACTTAACCAATCTATCAAGTTCTTTGGGATTTAATTTAAGGTATTCTGCTGGTGTAATTTGAATTCGAGAGGATTTATAAAATTCTACAACATCAAACAAACCTTCAGTCTCTACAGATTTCAATAACCGAGGTTCTTGAGGTCTGAAATCATTATTATGAAACTGAGAAATAATCACCTTACCTTTAGGATTCACAATAGAAGACAAGGGGGCACCCTGAGGTTTGACATTCTGTTGATTTCTGGTCAGTACAACACAAGAAGAATCTTCCAAGGTAACCAAAATATCACCTCCTCTTTCTGAATCTGACTCATACTCCAGGAAGTGTATTTCAGAGTTTCCAGGTTGCCTAAAAGATTCTTCTTCACTTGGTTCACTTAGCACCTCCTTAGAACCAATCGGCTAGGCATAACACACCATATTTGGGCAAGAACTTCCATCATGGTCATCGGTGCGATGAAAAATGCACATGTTAGCTTTTGGTGGAGGCGCTTCAATAGCTAGCCTTTGCTGCATAGGAGGTAATTGTAGTGCTTTACCTTTGGTTCCTGTTGACTGATTTGGAAATCTCCTTGGGATGTCTGAATATGACTCATACTCCAGGAAGTGTATTTCAGAGTCACCAGGTTGCCTAAAAGATTCTTCTTCACTTGGTTCACTTAGCACCTCCTTAGAACCAATCAACTAGGCATAACACACCATATTTGGGCAAGAACTTCCATCGTGGTCATCGGTGAGATGAAAAATGCACATGTTAGCTTTTGGTGGAGACGCTTCAATAGTTAACCTTGCTGTGTAGGAGGTAATTGTAGTGCTTTACCTCTGGTTCCCGTTGACTGATTTGGAAATCTCCTTGGAATGTCTTGATAGGTCTGTGGAAAAGTTGTATTGGATTTAGGAAATTGTCTCTTGAGTGTTATCACATCATTCATCAACCTCTGAATCACTGGGTCTGATGTAGTTGTTGAGGTTGATGCTCGCGGACTGACAGTTTGAATTTTCTTCTTCCACTTTCTTGCAGTAATTAAATCATCCTCCAATTCTATAGCTAAAGTCTTGGTAGCTGCTAAATTTTGCACTCTTTGCCTACAGATTAAGAAACTTCTTTCTGAAGGCATTGAGTTAATAAAGAAGCACTTCAAGATATCATCAAAGGGTCTTTGAGTAGCCGAGATTTTATGGACTATTTTGTCAAACTTAGCTACAAAATCCCTCATTGTTTCAGGAATATCCTTTTTCAATTGTGCCAATTGAGCCAAAAGTGAGTGCTCATCCTCAGCTAATTTGAATCTAGCTTCAAATTTTGTCTTGAGATCTTGCCAATTTGTAATATCACCATTAGGCAAATGGTAAAACCAATCTACGACAATTTTAGTCAATGTTTGAACAAATAATCTTACAGCCACATCTTCATGTTGGATTGCTAATATGCCACAAGCCACATTGAAGGCATTCAAATGATCATCAGTTGTAACCTTTCCATCACCACTAAACTTGGGTAAATGATCTCTTGATCCTTTCGGTAAGGGATTCAAATTTGCTCCAAGAGCAAGTGGTCCTACAGCTGGCCCCCAAGGGTTATTAGCAGCCATGGGTAATACAATATTCAAAGGTGTGGGATTGATTACAGTAGGAAGGACAACACCATGCAAAGTTAGGGCATGACAAACATAGCATACAGGTAAAACAGGAGAAGAACTTGGGGTTCTACTTCTTGCTCTTCTTCTAGGTGTAAAGGAAGGGGAAAAATTCAAATTTTGTAGTTCTTGAAATACATAATCAAACACTCCTTCATGCCTTTGGGACCTTGTATATCTTCTTGAATCCAACCTATCTACAAAATGTCCCTTCAATATACACATGATGAATACTTAAGCTAATCACACGACAACCCTATGCGCCTTATGATTGTATCTAACCTACTTATTCAACTCCCCAATAGAGTCGCCAAAAATCTATTGGTTAAAATATTTGTCTTTTACACATTCTAATTTTTTTACTTCTGCATGCCCATAAACAAAAAGACAAAAACACACCAACAATTGGATAACTGCTTAAACAATTAACCTCTATGTACGGGTACAACTCCCCAAGAATGATTTTCAATAAGCTTAAATTACGATAATTCTCATTTACACTTTTTACCAAAAAGTATTAAAGGCATTTAAGCACTCACATGTCAACACAAAATGAACACTGCAATATTTTCAAATACATATTTCTTCTTAAAGCTCATAAACTTTCATTCTTCTAATCGACAAGACAGACATTTCAAAAGTTTTCCTTTTACACACTCATATACACTGTATTAGAAAGATAACAAATCCCACAATTGAGTCAAATCCTCACAGAGATTCACACTTCAATTCATAAACACACAAATTTATAAGACAAAAATGTTACAATTTCATTCACAGATCAAATTGTCTTTCTTTTCAGAGTACATAGTATTGTAAAAACATAAAGCTTTCTGTTCTATCTTAACCAAAAATTCTCGGACCTTTTACAAGGCTTTTAATCAAGTATATATAGCCATCAGGCTATGATAGTTTGTTACAATTAAACTAGAGTAAAAATATTAACTCTCCAAGAGAGTTAAAGAAGTCTATCCTTAAAACCGAAAAACAACTACTAAACAAGAAAAGCGACATAAGCCGCGAGCAACGGTGATGCGATCAAACTCCTGCAGACAAAATGGCCTCCATCTATTTATCCTGAGGCGAAGGATTTCTTCAAATACTTTGCCATTCTAAATGAGCTGAGGAGAAGTTAAGGATAAGCTGATAATGTGGAAGACCGATATGAACTATTCATTGTTTCCACACTTCTTTCTTTTTGCTCACCTACACAACCTTACCCTTATGTGTCTCAAGATGATCGAAGCAAACCACTAGCATGGATTCAATTCATGCAATTTTCGAGAAATCCTCTATTGCTAAGGATTTTGCTCCATGGATTTGTTGCACTCGATCCTTGAAATCTTGAATCATATCAGATGAATCTTGAAGCGTGCGCTTATCTTCTTTCAGGAGCTGGATGTCTATACATTTCATATCTTTCTACATAGTATTAATCAATTCTTTTAATTCCTTCAAGAGCTTGATGGATTCCTCATGTCCCTGTTCAATAATTGAGTTCCTCCACTCAATATTTTCTTTGCATACGAAAAGCACATTGTCGTGAAGACCATGTACTGCATTTTCTGCCAGGAAGTTCTTGATTCCATACCTTTGAGTATCCCTCATTTGCTTCAATACAACCACCCACTTTCTTTTCTCTTTTTCCCAAGAAATTATTTCCATTTCCAACTCCTTGCCCACAGACTCTGCATTTTCAAATACTTTAACTAAATAGGAAATGTAGCTTGTACCTTGCTGGGCAATTGATTCCATCCATTCACTAAAGACGTCTGCTAGCATCCAGCTTCTTTGAACTTGATCAAGCAATCTCTAGTTCATTGGGGACCTTGGATCAAATGATAAAGGAACTTGAGAAAGCGGTTGTGGATTAGGATCTTGTATAACATTTATGTACTGGGCCATTTGCATTATGATCTACTTCATTTTGTTTTTATAATTTTCGTCTTTCCGAGTCCTGGTTAGAATACTCTTGGTAGAGGTCTGCAAGTGTTTAGCATTTGTGACTCGAGAGGTCACCCCTAAATCAATCTTCTCAACAACGAAGTCATTCTCAATGATATTCTCAACATCTTTATTTGTTGTGGGTCTGGCCACCTCTGCAATCCAATGTCCTGTTTGGTCATCCACATCTATCATCGCTTCAATTTTAAGTCTCTTGGACTTTGATGTTCTCCCTTGACACTTGCTAACCATGTCCTCCATTGGAATTGAGATGGGAATTACATTTCTTTTCTTGGTAAGTGAAGCACTTAACCATTTGGGAACAATAGATGTTTTTCTGGGTGAAGTTGATTGTTGGTTGGTGATGACAACGACCATGGTGTTCACAAAATCCTCAGTTTCTTGGGTTTCCTTTTCCTTATCAACAACACCTATAATGAGCTTGTCCTATATCTGATCATCCATCATTCCTTGAGTTTCTTCTTCGTAGTCCAAATCTACTACAAGTGGACTTGTAAGGAGTTTCTGGCTGCTTTTCTTACTACGAGATCTGGTGACACGAGCAGGGGAGGATCTCAATGAAGATTGTCCTAAGTTTGCAATTTTGGTTTTCTCGGTCTTTTATTTCTCATTACTTGCAATATCA
The DNA here is from genome assembly GCF_030272615.1 of Cryptomeria japonica. NCBI lineage: Eukaryota > Viridiplantae > Streptophyta > Pinopsida > Cupressales > Cupressaceae > Cryptomeria > Cryptomeria japonica. The sequence continues at coordinate 418,429,380 of NC_081407.1, forward strand.
ATAGCAATGTCAGAAGAGGAATGAGATACTTGAGAAGTTGCATGAGTTCGACCAACTTTTTGATGAATACTAAGAGGGGGGGTGAATTAGTATGACAAAAATCTTTGCACTAAAACACTTACACAGTCTAAAGATTAACCGGTAAAGCAGTTTGACAATCAAACTGGTTATCACACATACAAACCAAAATGCGAATAAACCATTCACCCACAAAAGCAATACAACCATAACACAAGATATTTGATGTGGAAACCCAACTAGGAAAAACCACGGTGAGATGGAACTCACAAGTCACTATCTGCAGAATAGAAACCAGACCGGTTAAGGTCTTACAATGTTCTTCACCAGAACAGATCCTGTTAAGAATCTCAATCTCTGTTAGGAGATAAGTCCGATTAAAGACTACCTTGTTAGAGGATATTAGATTCACATGTGTGAACCACCTTGTTAGAGGATTTTACAAAGGCTTTGAGGCCTACCCGGTTAAGGGCTACAAACTTGTCAAAGATGTGAGTAATCAACAAGTGTTTGATCTATCTACTAGCACAAACTACTTGGTTAGATCTAGTATGCTCACAGCTAATGCATTCCAGCATTACTTCAGTCTTCTCTATCTCACTCTGAGTTACAACTCGATCTCCTCTCATAAGATCGCTCTACTCTTTCACCTTAAACCCTAGCTCAACATAAACCCTATTCGCAGCTCTTTCAACAACTTCTAAAACCCTAGACATGATGTCCTTTAAAGGAATCTGATTTCATGTCGGTCCAATAGGATTACATTACAATTTCCTAGGTTCAATGAGTCTAGACATACTCAATAACACGACACAAGAATCACCGTCAATGTGTCGGCACCGTCAAACAATCGGTGGATTGGTAACTCATCACAAAATGTCAGTTGGTAACTCATCACAGAGTGTTACCGGTTCATACAAAATGTCAGTTTCCAGTTTGACAAAGATGCCGGTTGCCAGTTTGACAAAAATGAAGACTGGTAAGAATGTGTTGTGCCGCTTTGCTTCCTTGTACTGCTTGTGATCTGCGAACCGCTTGGGGTCAACATGCCGCTTCAGACTGGGAAAACACATTTTGCAAAATCACTACTAGTCTAAAGACTAGAGTACAACATACCGGTTGGGAAAAATATCGGTTGAGCATGAGCTCATACATATAAAGGGGATCTCAATACAAGTGTGTGTCCATCAATGACAATCACAACATAAACATAAAAAATGCCAACACTTTTCTACTCTTAGGTGCAGACATGGGTTGTTGTCCAAAACGACAGTCTTTTAACCATCTTTCTATTCGTCTTATTACATTGAAGGTTATAGCTTGAATACTGTCATCCCCTTTCCTATCCCAATCAACTTCTGGAATAGGTTGCTCCTATATTTTCTCGTTGAACATAGGATCAACAACTTTCTCGCCTTCATCCTCTTGTACATCAAAGATATTCCTTGACAAACCCATTGTCACAATTTGTTGAACTGTGAACCTCGACCACCATATTCTTTTGACTTCAAATTCATCATTACAATTCTCCTAGTAATCTTCTAGCTAAGGTTCATGAGAAAAACCATCATCAACATCTAAGTTCTCTATAGCAAACCTTCGACTATCAAATTTATGTCTAGCAACATATAACTGCAGATTGAACTTCTTGAATTCAAGTTCAAGGTTCAAGGCATCTGAAACGAACCTACAACTATAGTATCCCAACTCTACTGGGAAGTCAACCCCAAACTTTCCTCCACTTCTCTTATCAATATAAGGTAGCTGTCGATTGACTTTAATTAAAATATAGCTATCTAGAGCATACCTGGGTAACCTAAAAGGTTCATCCTAAAAGCTACTAGCTCTAATATAGGTGAACTGAGCAAACTGAACAAGAAACTACCATAAATACCAATAAATTTCATTGCTTCTATCGACAATCTCCTGTTTGTGTTACCCTGCAGCTCATGAACCAATCTTTCTGCAAAAATGTCATTCCATCTCATGAAGTTTTCTGCATATGTCTGTTGTTACAAGTGAGGATAGTATTCATATACCCTTATTCCATCAATCCAAGGTTCATGGTGTAAGCCATTCCAGTCTCGGGTGCAAGCAAGCATATAAAACATGCACGAGGACATATAAAAACCACTCATCCCTGCAAATTTGTTTAAACTCTCATGTAGTCTCTCTACAACATCTTGTCCCCAATCTAGGTACCCACTTCCATTCAACATGACTTGGATGTAGAAATACATCTAGTCTTGCCAATAAAAGGCATGAGCATTTCCTTTCAATCTGTTCAACAGAACAACAATATCTCATACCTTTGTTATGAAATCCTCTCTGGTGAGTGCCCTTGGTAACCTGGAACCTCTTTTTTGAATTTTTAATAACCAGTTCCTAGCAATTACGCTTCTGTAGGTGCTCTTCTTCTCATAACAGAAGGAATATGAAGTACCAATAGTCCAATCTTCATACGAATCCTTATGAGGAATGCCCATGGCTGCCATTACGGTCTCCCTATCAATTTTCAACAACACCTCACCATTGATGTCCCTAATACACCTATGTTCTGCATCATACCAGTTCATACATTCTAAAACTAGCTCCGGGCATGGTGCAGTGACGGGAAATGCAACGGCCTCAACCATACCACATCTTACAATTTTCTCCATCATAGAATTTTGGGTTGGGTTCTTAACTCTCTCCAGAAAATCAGAGAGGTCTGCTTGTGCTAATGAAGTGTCACTCATCTCTGGAAGCGAGCTAACCAAATAGGAAGTGCGCCCCAATTTCGACAGAGTTGGCCTCATGATGGCCCCTCTCATATTTATCAAATAATTTCAAGAATGAAATAAATTCTTTTACACAACAAAATAAATTCTTTTACACAACAAAAGGGAACGAACAACAACTAGCTTCTGAACAAGTAAATACAATAAAAGAAGAAACAATTGAAACTAACCTGAACCCAACAACAAATTCTTGAAAACCTTCTGAATGCAGATACAATACCTCCAGCTTCCCTCGCTTTCATGGCTACTGAGAAGGTACTAGAAAGATTGCTAGCTTTTGCAACAAAAATGGACAAAATCAGACTCAAATCATAGCTAGATGTACCAATTAAGTAAGCTCATGTGAATTGACACCTGATTCGATGTATAACCGACATGCATTTAATTTCAGGTCATTCCATCACATGACACATGAATTACCATGATTGTTTGTCATAATTAGAAACTATTTTGAACTACATGGAATATTCTCCTTTCTCACCGCCATTTTCCCTCCATGATACATGCACCACTTCTACATGAAACCTCGGACTAAGAATTTCAAACTTTGAACCTTGAACCAAGAACTGAAAGGTTCACAGATTCAAGTTAAACTTTGAGGAATAACTTGTAATAGAATATAAAATGGTCTCCACGAAAAAACAACAAAAGGACAATGAACGAGCAAAGACAAAAACTGACGTGAAATTAACTTCGAACCTTGAACCTAGAACCGAAAGGTTCAAAGGTTCAAGTTCAATACGAATTTTCAACAAAGCACTCGCATTTACCATGAAACAAAGCTGCGAAGACAACTTTCTTTAAAGTGCTCTTTGAACTTGAACTTTGAACTAAGGGAAGGTTCAATGACTTGAGTTCAAAGGGAGGAAATACATGACCGGAAAGGGAAAATAAACATTAAAGGGTGACCTTCGAATTGAATCTCGAAGAAAAGAAGGGAGGACTAACAAGGTTTAAGGTCAATTTCATGATCAAGAGATCCTATTCATTTTTAATTCAACTATTCCTGCCAAAAGATAGTGTGCCTCTCTTGGAAGCATTCTATATCTTGCCCCGAAGCAGTGAGTTTTAGTTGTACAAGTCCTTTGTATCTTGCCCTAAGGTTGTGCACCTTAGCTAGCAAGTTTGGAGCAATGAGCTCCTTAGATTGTGTTATAATTGTTGTAATCATTTATATCTATACCAAGTGTGTGTGATTCTCATTGTGGTTTTTCCCTTCTTGGGTTTTCCATGTAAATCTAGTGTCTATAAGTCGATTTTGTTTTGTGCTTTCATGATTTCATTAAAGTAATATGTTAGATGTGGTTTGATGCTTAATAGATTAGAAATAAAGTTGTGTTAGAGATCTAGACTGTGTCACCCCCCCATCTCAGTCCTGCTATGTGTTCAAGACAGTGCCTCAACTCTGCTTCAGCTCACCACACCTCTTTTTCTCTATCCATAGTCCATAATAGGAAAGGCCTCATGAGGAGTTTGAATTTTGCCACCTGCATCCATTCGTCGTTCTTTGTCACAAAAACTTCCCCTAGTTAAGCCATCTCCATTATCATTTCTAACTCATATTTCCATTCCTCCTAAACACATTCTCTAATCACCCACTGTGCATCCTCCTTAGAGCCAAGTTCTTGGCACCATGTGTAGAATAAAGAAGCAATATCTACATTCATTCTATAGCTAACTTTGATTTCATATACTCATCTCCCAGAAAAATCTCAACCATATGTAAGAATTTGGAGTCTTCAAACTCGAATAAATTCTTGAGGCATTCTTTCTAAATCACACCTAAGAATGCCAATTGTTGTTTGCAAGTGAGGAGGGTGAAATTTGCCTTCATTTTTGTTTTCATTGTAAATTTCACTCCCCTTGATTTGATCATTCCAAATACCACATCAAAATAGTAACTGGCATGCCCACTTTTAGATCCTTCCTGCAAATTCATCATACAAGAGTAGTGAGCATTAACTCTCATTAATGCTCATATGCAGTGATGAAATACATGCATTGTTTCATCCGCCACCTCAATGGTTTTAAGCCCCTGTCACATTCACCTCCTCATTGAGTTTTAATCCCCATAGATTTCCCACATCACATGCACGTGATCATCATTCCATGTAATGACCCATTTTGAGTGGACATTTGCCACATTGTTGCCAACCTGCCTTGTGTGAGTTACTTTGAATTCTTCCATATTTTCCAACTCTCCCCTTATTAAATTAATATGTTTATTTAATCTCTAGGCATTGGTTACACCCTTCTTAATGTCATTAATTATGATTAATGAATCCTCTTCAAGTTGCAATTTTTTGATTGAAAGGACAATCGCCATTTTGATAGCAAAAATAATAGCTTGAACTTTTCCTTCATTATTTGTCTCGTCCCTCAATTTTTTGGCTCCATATGCAGCAATGTCACCATTGCAATCTCATGCCACAATTCTTGCATCCAATAGGCTTAGGTTGCCTTTCAAGGCACCATCAAAGTTAATTTTGATCCATCCATCTCTTGACTTTTGTCAAGCATCACTTGACCCACTAGATATATCTGGATCAACCCAGTAAGGTCCATTAACAAGCCAAGTTTATGCATTGTATTGTTGTTAAAATTATCATTGAATTTATTAGTTTGGATATATGGATATTCCTATTTTAAAATTAAATACTTTGGAATTTCAATAATTTTTTTTGTTAGTGAATTATGATTCATTACAACAATGTTATCATTGTCCTTGCCTTGATTGGAGTAAGATTTTTTTTTTTGTATTTTTAAACCATCCAATTATGATTTTGATATCACATTTTATGTCTATGTGCCAATGTAGTTAGGAATAAATATGTACATTTAAAAGTCTTTCACCTAACTCCCACAAGTTTTCTAATGTTTTAATAATAAGCAAAATGTGAAAATAAACCTATATTTATGGATATAAATGTCCACCAAAATTAGTTGTAGATACTTTTTGTTTTATAAAATCTATTTATACGCACACATGAAAAAAATCATAGCTGAATCCTATCAAAAGTCTACATAAAATCATAAGTATTATAACTTTGTTTTTCAAACTCATTTTATTATATGATTCATTACATTCTTTTTTATATGGCTTGATATGGTTCATTACATCCTTTTTATATGTATTTCACAAGCCGTGTTTGATTATTTGAGATAATTTATATTGACCTACATTTAATAATCATCATGTTTTGACAATTTTATTACATCAAAATATTTTAATTTTCATATTCAATAATTAATTATTGTTTGAATTTATTTAGCTACTTGATACCATAAATGTGAGAGATATTACAATTGCTTAAAAGTTTTGTTACCTTCATAGAAAATTCTAGTAGTCTTGTTCTTCTCAACATCTAGTAACAAGGCATTGTTGTATGCACGAGATATATTTTAGGGACTTGAAGGCAAGGAGGATTGTAAGATTTTGATTAGAAACTATATTTCTTATAGTCTTCCTTATAATTGAAGAGGATTTTCCTATTTATTGGGACCTATACCATGGGTTAGGAAAGACAAGATAAATGAATGGATAGCAGTGGAAAAGTGGTTGGACCCTCCTTATTAATCAAATCCCTAAAGGAGATGTATAGGACAATGACTAAGATAAATATCAATATTGTTTGTTAGAGGTGAGGTAATAGTATCGTCTATTGAGAAAAAAACCTTATTTTTTCTTTCATTATGACCATTAAGGTGTTGGTTTAGGTTGAATTACATTATGTACCAAAGGCATTTGGAAAGTATGGGAGGCTATCAAATGTTGGCTTTTGGGGGATGGTAATGGTTTTTGGGATGGTTTCTCTGTGAAACAACATTCATTGCAGTGGTCCTTGGTCATTAATTACCACACTATTTTGCCTGTGTAGGTGTCTTAGAATCATAATGTTAAGTTTTTTAGAAGAGCCATTAAGACCATTACTAATCTTTTTTCCAAAGCCACGTGCTCCTAATTTTCATACTTAAAAGCTAAGGCCTAAGAATTCTTTTAAGAAGTTTTAGAGATTGTCTCTACTCAACTACAACACGAGATTGCATTTGACTAGGTGACCATGGTGAAAGGATTATAAGTTGCACCTAATCACTCCTTTTTTCATAATTCACTCCCATCAAAGTTTATTCTTGAATTTATCCATATTTTCATATTGTTTAAAAATAAAATGATAGATGACCTCTCTAATCCAATTCCCGACCTTGGAGTTATAGGTTTCAAAGTATTTGGAAAGTGATTATGGGACACAAACTTGTTGTTTTCCTTGGATTATCATTTCCTAGGGCAAGAATGGGGACCTAACTAGTCCATCTTGGGGTTTCAAATCTTAGATGTCATTTCTATGGGCATTTGGAGTCTCTTAAATATTTATTTCAGTTTTGTCTTAGAGCTTAGTCTACTTTGACTTGGATTCACGACTTCTTCAAATTCTTTTGGTTTGAACCTTTGTCATGGCACATTATTCTTCTAAGAGATTGATATACAATTCTAGTAAAATTCACTTATATCTAGTAAGCTTTATGAGTTAAGATCCTTGTTTTTATATTTGGAAATAAATTTCACCTTTTTCTCAATGCTTTTATTAATCATCATTTTTTCAATAAATGCAACAACTATTATTATTTCTGATATTCTTTTGCATCAAAGACAAGAAAGTGGATATAGAAGTTGCTCTTTTGTATGTTCTTCTTGATCACTGAGGTAATGCACTTTGCATTGTAGCAAGGGTTCCTTCCAAATTGACCTTATTGTGCCTACACTTATTCTCCAATTAGGACTTGAGAAAAATGTGCAATCATAGTTAATGACAAACATTCAAAAAATTGCATTGGTTGGTCCTTGCCTCTTTAGGTTTGTCGCCTTTTCTCCAAATCTTTTGAATAACATCTATAGGTGAGGACCACCTATAAACAAGATGGAAAATTCCCATGCCCTGCTTTTGCTATATTACCTTGTTGTGAGACTTTGAATATTCAACACTATAAGAAGCAACACCTTGAAGATAATAATAGTGTGAATATCTAATGAGAGCTAATCCATTATAATTAAGATTGTCTAGGTGATACTTAAAATACCAAACTTGATAATCAGATTCATTCACATACTAATTCTATAAATTTAATTATACAATTATTTTTTAATATTTTACTTATAATTATACCTACTCACTCTTTTTTAACTTATTCCCAACCTTATTTTACGACAACATCCATGTAGAATCATTATCCAAATTTGATTTATTTTATTAAAAATTAAAAAATAATTGTATTCTGATTTTAAATTAACTAATAAATATAATAAATATGATTAGAAGCTTATTTTGATCCCTAAATAGACAATTCATTTATTTTACCTAATATAAGAAACTTTAAGGTGGATATCACCCACCTTTCTAAATAGATTGTACAATATTTTAAATTTGAAGTAATGCATGTAGATACACACTTAAGAAAAATAAAAATAATTGATTTTAAAAAAAGAAGAAAACTATAGCCCACATCCTTTGCGGTCCAACGAAATCAGAAAGTTCCAAACATATTGTATCTCAGAAAGATCAAATCTACTCTTGCCTGGTCAAACAGACGGCCCTGAGAAAACCAATCCCAGTGAGTAGTACAAACAAATCAGCTGTTTCTTGATTTTCAAAGTTGACCATCTCTGTTGCATCATCGCCATTAGGAATTTTAATACTATTAACTTTCTTCAGAGTTATTTAGCCCTAGAGTGAATACGTTTAAAGCAATGCCCAGTTGCATAATGCACACATCTTTTTGTCAATGATGGGAAGTTCCCTGCAGTTTCCTTAACTCATCCAGTTAATTCAAGAGAGACCCAATTAGTATAATTCCGTGTTCATAGATTTTACTTATATATAACCCCTCTGTTCATTGGCTGTAGGTTGGAGCAATTGGGTTAGATTAGGGTAAGAAGATCTCAGAATGAAAGAGTATATCATAAACAATTAGATTTGATTGCTGTTTCAGTAGTCGGGTATTTCGTTAGTTTGCAAATCCAATCGAGCCTGTCAAGAGCACGAGCACCTTGGTATCGACATGGTTACCATTCCGTATTTCACAGCTCTCACCACTTATTTTAGCTATGGAGTGCTCTTTGTGTTCGGCCATATGCGGGATTTCTTCAGAAGCTTCTGCAAATCTGATCAGGGCACTCCAGAGGTACTCTTATTTGTCGCTGTTTATTTCATGAATTTTCAACTGATCTGTTGTTTTGCTCTAAGTTTTACACTAGATTTTGCATTCTGACAGGTAGACAGATTTTATTTCCCTTTTGGGTTTCTGGTATTTGCTTCTCCGTTATTACAAATCAAACTTTGTAATCCTCTGATAAGATCCTATAATCACAGTTGGATTTGCTGTCAAAGGAAAGCTAATCCTATTTAATTTCTTTAGTCTAGACATTCATAGGACTTTCAACATTCAAAATCAGATGCAAAATCGTAGTTTTTTCGAACGAAAAAATAACCCCGTTTAATGATATTTAGTTTAGACATTCGGAAACCGGACACAAATCCTATAATCATAGTTGGCTAGTTTGTTGTATGATCTCGCGCAGAGTATTTTGTGGATGGAATGATGATTTATATAATTGCAACATTTATAGTCCTGCAAAAATTCAAAACTAAAAGCAAAATCCAATCATCATAGTTGGTTAGCTTGTCGTGTGATCTTTTGTAGAGTATTGTGTGGATGGAATGATGATTCATATACTTGCAACATTTATAATTCTGTAAAAATTTAAATCTAGATACAAAATCGTATTATCATAGTTGGTTATTCTGTTGTATGATCTCATGTGCCGAGAATTATGTGGATTGAATGAGGGTTTAGTGACTCGTATTTCAGCATCCATGGTATTTCTGTCATCATAAATTACTCATGTCATCCCGATTACCATTTATGTGGTGGGCATTTATGGTGACAAAGGGTTTAACCACAAGCTTGCATTCTCAGAGCATATGCCATTCTTTCCCATCATCTAGAATTTAGTATCCTCTTCCTCAAGATTAGCTTTCTAAGCTGGCTTGACTAAAGCAAGGTGGCTTTTTTGCATCATAAAATTAAATATTGTCTTTTATCAGTGAACGTATGCAAATTTAGTACAATTGCTTTTGATGTTAGCTGTGATTTTCTTTTTGCTTGAATCAGGGATATGCTCCACTCTGCAGGGACTTTGAAGACTTCTACACCCGTAGGCTGTATCACCGCATTCAGGTATTTTATACATTTGACATATGGCCTCCTCTATTCCTCTATAAAATAATGTGTTATCTTTAAGATGACTATTTTTTCTTGAAACATTGTTAAATCATTTCCAATCTGCTTTATGTGCTGCAGTTGCCTTTCTAAACGTTAAATCAGCTCATACACAATAAGGATCGAATAGTTTACATGATTAGACATCTTTGTTGGTTTCTGCTAATTGATTTCTTGTTCACATGATATACTACTATACATTGTACATGAATGCATAGAATCGTCAATTCATAGAACACTTTGGTCCTCTGAGACGTAGGTTACGGTCACTGCCTTTTTATTTTTTATTTTTTGATATATGCCCATTTAATAATTTATACATTTAAACCTTTTTAAGTTTATACATATATGCATATCGAGTTTATATATAATTATATTATTTTGGATTCTACTGTTGTTTGTGGTCTTGAGCTTGGAAAACAATTGACATTTGCTGAGGTTTTGGGGTAAGTGCTTGTTCATCTTTCTGAACATCCATTTATGTTAATGATAATCTTTCAATCCTTTGTAAGGGTTGTTGCAAGATTTAAGGGTTACTGTAAGATCATAACATCAAGCTGACAAGAAGATTGGATAAGACTGATGTTATTCTATGATGCAATTGAAGGTCGGTACACTAATTGTGATGACAATCTTTGATGCCATCTCTATGATATGATCCTTTTTTGTTAGGTACCAATTGAACATTTATTTGTGAAGGCTCAACCCAGATATAAACAGGGTATAGGTTAGATGTTTTAACCATGGTCCATTGGGATGCATCCCTGGGGTCCAGGTCATGTCTTGAATATCCAGAACATTTTGGGGATGGGAATGGGCATAATACATCCCCTCTCTGTCCCCATTTATTTGAAAAATTTGGGATTTATGGGATGTTCCTGAAAAGGGGGGCGTTTTATCTACTCAAAGGAACTTTGAACGTAATTATTAACATAACTAGCACAGCATCACACTGTGGATGAAGAACATTAAAATTTTATTTTGGGAGAGTCTCCTGGTGATGACCATGATTGGAATTTTCTCAGTGATGTCTGGGTACATGATATTATGGTTGACTCTGGAAATCTGAAATTTTTAATGAATGGAATTTTGATGAGGTGCAAAGCTTTCCTCCCATCAAATTCCTATATTTTAATAGTTAATAATAATAATTAGATACTATTTGCCCTGCACTTTGATTATGATTCAATTTTTGCCCGAATTACATTTTTTAATTTATACTATGAATTTAACCCCCAAATCACTACCAAAATTTGGTTATTTAGATAGAATCCATAAGCCATTCATGAAAGATATGGATGCTAGTGATCGCACTAGAGTGATGATTATTAGAATCCAACATGATGAGTGGTAAAAAATTGTTAAGGGTATGGGTACACCTTTCATATTTTTCTTCTTTGGATTAGCTTTCCAACCTAAAAAGAACAAAGTCATTTTGACCAATGGGTCAAAAGTTATGCCTGAAATGTGTAAGCCACCTCAGATTACAGGCTATGCTTAAATTTGAATTGTGTGAAGGTGCCATGACTTATGTACCATGGCAGATGGTTTCCCAGGATGACTATTTGGATTAGCTGTAAAAATATTGTTCAACCTACGGCAAAGCTTTGTTATTGTTAACCCATTTCATGCTATAACTAAAATCAGGGTTTATCATGATGGAGGTAAGAAGAAAGCCCTGCAATACATCACGTAGTCTCCAGATATTTTTCTTATTTGGTACATGAATGATGAATGTACCTAGTGCTTAGTCTATATCTATAGGGAGATCTGATTCTTTTTGCATGTAGAGGTTTTAATGAGATTAACACTACTTATATACACCCTCCTCCTTAATATGTTTCTGCAGCAGCAGGGATATAATGCTTCCATTTGTAGTTTTTAACTTTATTCGGTAACAAGGTGAAAAATTCGTATATTATGTGAACCTCTTTTACAAAATTCTTTCAATTTTAGAAATTAAATTTTTATTACAGTTATCATTGGGTAATTGTAAGTGATATGATTTTTTCAATTCATATTGTATTTAGAATTCTACAAAAGAGTAAGGAAAAATTTCAAAAGCTTTGATTAAACAAGTCTAACACTTGTCTTATTTCAAAGTAATAACAGCCTTGCAATACCATTTGTTTTGGAGAGCAATTACGTGATTTGACACGTAATCTTTGGCATGACAACTTTAACAACAGCAGTCTCCTCTAGATTCTCGTATCATATTTTACTATTTGTATCTATGAATTTCAAGGACTGTGTTCTCACAACATTGCCTTTCGCAAATATATGCTTCTTATTTCATCTAGGACTTGGGCTTTCTAATTTGCTTTACACTCAAATTTCATGTCATTGAGAACTCTAGCACGATAAGTGGCTTCCTTTACCAACAAGTGTAGTTGCCATTGGAGGGATCAATTTAAAATGTCTCTAAGGATTCTCTCTGCCTCATTGTTTCTGTGATCATGAGCTAGAGCCTCAATGTCAGCAATATTATTTGAATTTCAACCTGGGTCCAAAGCACAAGCCAACTATAGAATTCCTAGGCCCTATGCCCTCATAGTCATATTAGTTACTCACTGTTTAAGTGTAGAAAGGATTCTTCCTTAACAATCTTTCCTTAATATCTTTCTCTTTTGACAGAATCTCAACGATTTGTACATTGAAGGTTAAGCAACTTCTGCCATTGCAGCCATGATTCTATTAAGCAGGCTTTCCAGTCAGGAATTGAAAAATACGTCTCTTACTTTCCGGTAATAGCTGCCTAGAGAGCATAGATGATGTTCTATGCTAAATTAAGTCAATCAGTATTAAAGAGTGGATCCAGTTTTAATAAGAGAAAGAGGCCTTAGAGAAACTCGGGATTATCTCCTAATTGGCTAAGCAAATGAGCATTGAATGATAGTATACAAGACATATTCTGACTGTTCTTTGTACTGGGAACATTAAGATGAACCTTGCCAGCTTCTTTTATGAAGTCGATCATGCATTAAGATTTTCCTATGACAGACAAGCCATAAAAAGGTTTTTGATGTTTGGCGACCTAGAGTTTCTCCAAACTTTGATCCATGATTTCAGATTTTGTTGATAGATTTTTTCTTTATTGACCAATGAATTAGTTGGGATTTTTCCTATTTGTTTAGACTCTATAGATTCATCACAGGCACTGTTGTTTTACTCAGCAGTGTTCCAAGATGGTCTGTGCAGTGGCTAAGTATTCCTTCGCATTCATAATGACTTGGAGATAGTTTTTTAAATTGTTTTCAATCTCAAATCTAATAAAATGCTGGAAGGTGTTCTTAAAATATTTCCAATTTTCCATAGTAATTAAATTTAGTGTATGTTGTTTTTGAAACTGACCATGATAGCACCTTATGGTTTGTTTTAATTGCATTTTGAAGTGTTAAGGTTTTAAAGGTTTCTCAATTTTTTTTTCTCACAGGACTGTTTTAACCGGCCTATTGCAAGTGCACCAGATGCTTGGATAGATGTGATTGAACGTTATTCAAATGACAACAACAAAACATTATTGTGGGTGATACTTTTCAAACATGGTTTTATAATTTCAGAAATTAAGAATAATATGAGTTATATGAAACATATTTACATTTGTTTGCACTGGCCAGTTTAGAAAGTAGCCCGTTGAACAATATTTTTCATATTCAAGGGATTTATTCTTTCAAGCTTTTATTTGAAACAGTCAAACTGGGAAGATAAATAGATGTTTAAACCTTGGATCCTACAATTATCTTGGATTTGCATCAGCAGATGAATACTGCACTCCACAGGTTATTAAATCATTGAAATCTTTTTCTCCGAGTACATGCAGCAGCCGTGTTGATGGGGGTAAGCATTAAATTACATGCAATGTATCAGATGGTTGTTTTCCAAAATCTGAGCTGATATGATTGAAATGTATTGCAGAAACTGTACTGTTGCCTGTTGTATGATTCTTTTTTGTCATCACTTACAGGATAAATGAAATCTTCCTGTTTTATTTCTGGTAATACAACAGGTACTACTGTTTTGCACAATGAACTTGAAACGTTAATTGCTAGCTTTGTTGGGAAGCCTGCTGCTATGGTTTATGGAATGGGATTTGCCACAAATTCAACCAGTATTCCAGCATTGATAGGAAAGGTAAGCTTTTAAGTTTAAACATACGGACTTTCTTGTTTGGTGATAAGTTTGCTTAATAGGTAGCCGTGCTTTAGAAAATACATGCTTAAGAAAAAGTGCACTTTCTATTGCAAGTTAGTGTAGAGTTGAGACTATGCATCCATTTAGCTGATTCATCACTCTCTCAGGGTGGGCTTATTATCAGTGATTCCTTGAATCATTCTTCTATAGTTGCTGGTGCTCGAGCATCTGGGTCAAAAGTTGCTGTTTTTCAGCACAACAGTTTGTACTATACACCTATCCTCAATGTCTTTGCTCACTAAAAACCTAGCAAACAGTCCATTTGCTGTTTTTGTATGCAAACATTCGAAAAAGTAAAAACTCATCAATTTTTATGATACTTTCAGCACCTTCACACTTGGAAGATGTGCTTCGAACAGCTATAGCTGAAGGACAGCCCCGGACTCATAGACCTTGGAAAAAAATAATTGTTGTAGTGGAAGGTATCTACAGTATGGAGGGTGAACTTTGTAAGCTTCCAGAGATTGTGGCTGTCTGCAAGAAGTACAAGGTTTGATTGGCTAGTTTACTGTTATTTGTTTACATTGTTTTCCAGAATCCTTTAATAATTCTTCTTAATATGATAAGGTTTCTATTATTAGTTTTCACAAACATCTTGAAGTGCACAACAACCGGTCCTTATATATTCTTGTGGATTAGGCTTACACATATTTGGATGAAGCACACAGTATTGGAGCTGTTGGTAAATCAGGAAGGGGAATTTGTGAGCTCCTAGGGGTGGACCCAGCAAATATTGATATTATGATGGGCACCTTTACAAAATCTTTTGGATCATGTGGAGGCTATATTGCTGGATCCAAGGTTAATAAGATATTTGGAGATCTGAAATGTTAATCCTGAAATTAGATTATCGACTTGACGCTAATAGGGTTGTTTTGATAGTAGTAGTGTTTGTAATTTAACTAGTTATTATGGTGCATACTTATTGGCATTCGCTTTTTTGATTGGCTTACTGTTTTCTCTCCAGGATCTCATTAAGTATCTGAAGTCGGTTAGTCCTGGACACCTCTATGCAACAGCTATGACTCCACCAGGTGTACAACAGGTTATATCAGCATTGAAAGTTATTCTTGGAGAGGATGGTTCTAATCGAGGTGAGAGAACAGGTTATATCAGCATTGAAAGCCATCTGAATTTCATCATAGTATCTTTTTGTAGATTGTTCTTTTTAATTTCTATAGGTTGTGAAGAATATACAATTTTGTTGAAGTTGTTGGGTTGTTGCTTTAACATCCTACTTCTCTCTGGTATTAACATCCCCTAAGGCGCTCATGTGCTTTGTGGGTCTCCTTACCATGTGATTATTACCAAAGCAAGTAAGAGAAATGTCATAAAGAGATTATTACTCATGAGAATTGACTGTGAAAGTGAAATTTGCACATAAGTAAAAGTATATAATATATAAATTATTTTTTATTATTACTGATTTTTAGTGTGCCTTTTTAACAGGAGCCCAAAAGCTTGCACGCATACGAGAAAATAGCAATTTTTTCCGTGCAGAGTTGCAGAAAATGGGATGTGAAGTTCTTGGAGATCACGACTCACCTGTGATGCCTATAATGCTGTATAATCCATCCAAAATTCCAGCTTTCTCAAGAGAGTGCTTTAAACGCAATGTATGAGTAAATTTTCTATCTGATCATGTAAAAGGTTACAATTTATATACCATTATTTTCTATGGTAAGAAGTTACTAATAAACGTAATTTTAGGCATCAGAATAGGTTTGCAGCTATGATCTATTTTGCGGTAATGGTTTTCAATAAACAAGAACGATTCTCTTTCAAAATTGAAATTAGGTCTGTCTTGTGTGTACAGTGTCTACAGACTAACCTTTTCCAAAATTTCTTTTCAGTATTAGTTCTTTTGCTCCTAAACCAGTAAATTTCTTTGAGACTAAATGCTTTATTTTTTGCATTTAACTACAATAATTCTTTGGTAGCCCATTGAGAGATTAATTGCAAGGGCTTATTAAAAAACAAAATTCCTTCTTGCCTCTATGGTATGTAGTGTTATAGAGTTGTACAGAGATCTTCTACTGACCATCATTATGCATGATGACAAACACACATTCTTGCACATTAATTTTCCAATAATGGGTAGCCTATATATATGTATATCAGCTTAGCTAATGAGAATCTGAATAACTAATCTTTGTCCTAGCTGATATCATCAAAATAGTGAAATACAAAACTATAGAGACCATTATGCCTGCAATCCAGAGAGAATCCACGGTACTATATAAGCGACCGCAAAATTCTGTGCTCACACCTTTTACTCACTTTATTCTGTGAATTCTACTGTGGGACGATTTAAGCTTCATATTCCACCCTGCTGCACAGGTTCAGTATCCTTTAGCTGTGATGCTCTCAGCAGGTTTTCAAAATTTCAAGTTATATTTTGTCAGCTTTCTCATCCCCATTGAGTTCTGCAAGATTAATTCTGATTTTTGTACGTATGGCATTAATCTTTTTGTACCAAGTTGACATTTGTGATGCCACACTCTTCATTAGATTCTACATCTTACCCAGGACCTGCATAATTTCATGCCTTCATCTATGCCTTCATATTGCTTTTGTCCTGCCTTTGCCCCCACCCTTATGCATCTAAAAGATATTGCCGGGGCTAGCCAGAACACTTCGCGTGCCTATGATATTTGCCTGTCTCATCACATTGAGGAGAGCAACAGATTGTTGTGGGTCAACCATTCACATCCATAACAGCTCCAGACCTAGGACCTTGCCTTAAAGACAATTTGGTGAAAAAGTTAGTGGCTATCCATTTGAACAATATATATTCCTTGATTCCATTTTAGAGCACTGATTGAGTTATCCATGACAGCAACAGTAGTCAACTTTGATGCTTTAATTGACAATGATATTTGTATAAATCAATATTTGTTATCTAATGTCTTCTATCAGGACATTGTATGCACAATGGGCACCTTCTGGGGAATCGAAATTTGGCAAATTTTTTTTTTCTCTCTCCTCTGACCACATGCCTGATATTATGTGTATTTGAGTTGACATAAAATTATTTGTAAATTCTAGGAACAAATATTATCCGTATATGTACTCCCATTTAAAATATGATAATTTGAGACGGAAGTAATTGCAAAGTCTACTATTTCTTTTGTATGTTGACAATCCTTTTTTTGAACAGATTGCAGTGGTGACAGTTGCTTTTCCTGCAACACCTTTGCTGCTATCAAGGGTTCGGATTTGCATATCTGCTTCTCATACCAAAGAGGATTTATTGAGAGCATTGGAAGTATGTATATGGTCCTAGATCTTCTAATTTTTTCATGTTTCCATTCAGAGAGAAACTTTTGTCTGTTACTATTGTAATTGCATCTTTTGTTTTGAATGTAGAACCTCTGGGTGTTGTTCAATATGTAATGTCCCCTTATTGAAGTAGGATTTATTAATAATAATAATAATAAATTAAAATATAAAAGAACAAAAATAAAATTTAATATAATTAAAATTTAGTTAAGTTTAATAAATGGTCAAAAGGCATGAAATGAAAAGTTGTGACTCCCTGAAACATGAGATATAAAAGGGAGAGAAGAGAACTTCATTTGGGAAAAGGGAAGGAGGAAGAGACTCAAATATTAAGCTTAGCCTAGCAATCAAATCCAGCGATCAAATATGTTTAATATTAGTTAAGGAGCAAAAGGAAAATTTATGTAGACACCACCCTTGAAGAAAAGGTCACTGTCTAAGGAGACAACTCTTCAGCGAGAAGAGAAGCATATTTAAGGCGGGACATGATTGAAGGAAAAGGAGTGGGAAGAGAAAATAGTAATTCGGATCTGAAATAGTAAAAGGCATCTGATCAGAATTGAACATCTTCGGCAAACAATAAAAGAGGACATCAATCCAGATTGGGAAAAAGGTCATATCAAGGAATAAGTGCAAATTTAGATCAAACTCATAACAGAGCAGTCCTAGATCTATGATATTGAACTGATAAAAGCTTTGTTGACTATTTTTGTGAAGCAATCAGTCTCTGAGAAGAACATCAATAGATTCAAAGATCTGAAGCAACCGTTAAAGGAATACACATTCCAAACTGGCCTTAGATCATCAACTCCAAATAAGTTCAGTAATCAGTGAAAGAAGACAACGTCTGTTGTTTGTAATTAGGGCTGGCGGATTCCAATTGCCTTGGGCGACATTGGAATCCGCCTAAGGGGGCTAGCCCCTTCTCCAACATATAGGGCCAGGCCCTACACCTCTCGGCTTCTCCTAAAAGGTCCCCACGCTACACTCAAACCCAACACGCCACCATGATAGGGCCGACCCTATCCACTTCGCATAAAAGAAATTAAATAAATTAAAAGGTTCAATTTGCAAGGCAAGCTGACATGATTAGAAGTATTGCTACTTCTATAAATAAAGCATATACTTCACATAATAATCATTCATTCAGTTTTAAGTAAATGCGAAATATATCTTGAGGCAGCGAACTTCTTTAGAGGCAGCAGATCATAGCGAACTTCATTAAAAGGCAGCAGATCATCAGTCAGATCACAGCGAACTTCATTAAAGGCAGCAGGTTATCATTAAAGATAGTGAACTCCATTGAAGGCTCAAGCAAACCCCATAGAAGGACTGCGAACTAGTTGAAAGGTGCAGCTAACCCTTGTTATGCACAGCAAGTCAGATTAGAAGGACTGCAAATCATGATCTCTGTCAGTAAGCTAGTTGTGTAGACTTCTATGTCATCTTCCTTGTGACTGCAACATCTATACTCCAGATAAGTGTGTAATTATCATTTGAATCTATAACCATAATCAGATCTGAGGATCTTTTCTGGCTGGGTTTTTCCTCCTAGAAGGTTTTCCCAGTGTAACTGTGTCTTGTCTTTATGCATTCATTTTCTTTACTATGCTTAAATCTGGAAAACAATAAATCTAACTAACCTAGTTGGAAACAAATTTCTGATTTTCTAAGTTTTATTTAATCTGAAAGTACTAAAATAACAATCCAGATCAGATAAGCAGCAGATACATGACTGTGAATCAGATTCTAATCCTATTCAGATCTGTTATATCCAACATCTAGACAAATTTTAAGTTAAGTCCTAATAGGGGACATTACAAGTGGTATCAGAGCATGTTCTTGCCAGCCTGAGGGAAATAATTGATGCAATTAAGCCAACAAGCTTTAAGAGCTATAGAGAGGGAAAGAAAGAGAACTACAGTAGCCCATGCCAAGGAACAAATGGAACATGAATTCAGAGCCTTAATGGAGCAAACTGCCCAAACCCTGCAAAACATAACATCAACTATAGGTAATCTTAGAGCAGACCCTAGAAATGAGAGGGAAAATACACCAAATCAGTCAGAGAATTATTGTAGAACCACCCAAGAGTTAACCCCAAGAACAAATGAACCAACTTTCCTATTTAGGGAGGAACCATCAAGGGGAAGTGAAGAAACAAATACTCCCAGCACAAGGGAACTTGCTGCAGAATATGCAAGACTAGAACCTGAAATAAAAAGGAGTATCTCCTTTTCTGAGTTTAGTGAAGCTGATGCAAGGAGGAACCATAGGAAAAGAAGGGCGCAACCCAACCTAGAAATACAACACAAAGTGGGGGAAATGAGCATCACCAACTTTGATGGATCCGGGAAGCTCACAGCACATTCACGGATTCAAAAATTGGAAACATACCTCACCCTTTGTCCTATGACACAGAAAAATGCCAGTACATTCGCCATACTACACTTAGAAGGAATGGCACATGATTGGTGGCATCTTGGCCTAATTACTCAAGACTATAGAAGTATAAGGGACCTATAATATCTTCAAGAAGAGACTCATTGAGAGATTCGACCAGACTCACCCCCAAAAATATTTTAAAGAGCTAACAAGAATAAGGCAAAGAGGAACTCTTGAAGACTACATCACATAATTCCAAAGGTTAGCTGTTATGGTCCCCGAAATATGTGAAGAACGGCTTACTTATTCATAGAGGGACTTTCAGACTCGCTCCATGGGTTGTTAAGTGCATTTGACCCAACCACCCTTCATGAAGCAATCTTAAAAGCTACTAGACTTAATGCCAAATCAAGGGACAATTATCATACAAAAATCATCCCTCTCCCCCTCTATCTTACAATGAAAGAAAGGAGCTCATGAACAAAGGTCTATGTTTCCACTGTAAGGAAAAATGGGAATATGGACACAATTGTAATCGAGAAAAATTTAAAAGATGTTGAGAAGACCCAAAAGAAAAAGGTTTGTGCTTCAAATGCAAGAAAGAATGGAGGCCCAGACACATGTGAAAGCCAATTACGTAATATAGAGGCAATGTTCGATGATGAAACAAAAGGAAATCCAAGTAAGAAAACAAGGCACGATGAGGAAAATCTTAAAAGCATCCAAGCAAAGACAATAAACAAATGGAGCTTTGTGGAGTAGCCAATCCAGTAATTATGGCACCACGCCCTTACATCCTCAAGGTTTATGGGACTTATTAAGAAAATGTTTGAAGCATATGGGAGAAAGTTTACTACACATCAATGAGCATACAAGAGCATAAGGATTGGGGTTAGAGTCTTAGACCCACTTTCTGACTCAAGATGAATTAGGAGCAGAAGGATTGGGGTTATGCCCACTTTCCAACTCAAGATGAATTAGGAGTAGAAGGATGGGGGTAAGCCCATTTTTTGATTCAAGATTAATTAGGAGTAGAAGGATTGGGGTTAGGCCCACTTTTTGACTCAAGATGAATTAAGAGTAGAAGGATTGGGGTTAGGCCCACTTTTTGACTCAAGATGAATTAAGAGCAGAAGGATTGGGGTTAGGCCCACTTTCTAACTCAAGATGAATGAGGAGCAAGAGGATTGGGGTTAGGCCCACATTCTAGCTCGAAATGGATTAGAAGAAGGATTGGGTTAGGCCCACTTTCTGGCTCGAAATGGATTAGGAGCAGAAGGGTTGGGGTTAGGTCCACTTTTTGACTCGAAATGCATTAGGAGTAGAAGGATTGGGGTGAGGCCCACTTTTTGACTTGAAATGGATTAGGAGTAGAAGGATTGGGGTTAGGCCCACTTTCTAGCTCAAAATGGATTAGGAGGAGAAGGACTGGGGTTAGATCCACTTTCTGGCTCGAATGGAAAGATGGGCTAGACCCATTGACGGAATCTAACATGCATATTTGTTTGTATACCGTGTCTGCATATATTCATGTGTATACTTTGTGTATTTGTGTATGCTCCATGTCTTCAAATATTCATGTGCATACTTCGTGCTTTTATGTGTATACTTGGTATTTGGCATATCTACTAGATGAATGTTTATGATTATTGATTTCTATCATCATGAATTCTATTTTTTTAACCCAGAACATGAGAATAACAAGGGCAAACCAAAAGAGATGAGTTTATTTAGGAAATAACATTGCAATTAAGGTCTTAGATGTGTGTCATGCTTATAATCCTCATCTTGATATATGATAAGTCCTTGTGTTAACACAAAGATCAAAGTAACACTGTGAAGGGGCAGATTACAAAGTAGACTCCATGATCATCCCACTATTGCTTGAGGACAGGCAATTTTGGGAAGGGCGGACTGTAATGTCCCCTTGTTGAAATAGGATTTAATAATAATAATAATAATAATAAATTAAAATATAAAAGAACAAAAATAAAATTTAATATAATTAAAATTTAGTTAAGTTTAATGAATGGTCAAAAGGCATGAAATGAAAAGTTGTGACTCCCTCAAACATGAGATATAAAAGGGAGAGCAGAACTTCATTTGGGAAAAGGGAAGGAGGAAGAGACTCAGATATTAAGCTTAACCTAGCAATCACATCCAGCGATCAAACATGTTTAATATTAGTTAAGGAGCAAAAGGAAAATTTATGTAGACACCACCCTTGAAGAGAAGGTGTGATGTCCCCTTCTAGTTGACATCTGTCAGCTGAGTAGATTAGCCTATCACTGATCCTCATAGGCTGATGAGTTGGGTAGAGGGTCCTCTAGAGTTTGATTCACCATCTTCAGAGCAAGCACTCCAGGTCTGGTTTTCGTTTGAGGTCTCCAGGACTCCGTTTGAGATACTTTCTATTTTTAGCAGTCCTGCTATTTATAGCCAGTAGGTTGGGCAAGGACAGATTATGGTTTTGGCAGTCTCCAGTTCAGACGACAGGGATTTCTGATGAATACTTAGAGAGATATTAATATTTAATTATTTTAATTAAATATTAAATGGCGAACTTTAATGTTTTAATGTTTTAAAAGTCACTTTAAGTTATAACTTAAGTGAGGGTCTATTTCTCATTAGATGGGGCAAGTTTTATATTAAATGGAAAATGATTTATTTTTTGACACTTCAATAGTCAAAAATAAATAATAAAAGTTAAAAATATTATTAAAGGCCAAATCGCACCTTTCTTGGGAATTGCGCCAACCCTAAATGGAGATGATTAAAGAAGATTTTAGGTCTTCTTTCATTATGCTAAGTTTTGGATAATTTGCTTTGGAGCTCTGAGAGGAGTTTTGGCCTAGGGTTTCAGCAGAAGATTCTTCTATAGTGATTAGAGGTATCGGTACAGGAAAACGCAGGATTCTTGTGCAACAACATCAGAGGTTGAGAAATATCAGCTGATCTTGCTCTTTCAGTTGGTTTTATCCAGAAACCAAGATTGGACAGATTAGAAAGGGGTTTATTAATTTTTATGCAAAAGATTGATTGCAGCCGTAGAGTCAGAACAGAGGCAGGAATAGGGGTGTGACAGATGGGGGTTTTGTGCATGTACAGCTTGCTGATCTGCCGTACCTTTCTTCCTTGAAAGGGTACGATTTTTGCTGAGGTGGAGTCCAAAAATTCCGAAACAAATGCTAGAAGGGACGCCTTGCCAATGTCTTTCCATCGGGCTAACATGCGAGTATTTCGGGTTAGTTTAAAATAAATTGCAGCTTGCTGTCAAAAAATCTGTGTATGACCAGCAATAGGAAAATAAGGGTTTTAACAGAATATACTGGTATTTATCAGTTCTTCTCTAGCTTGTTGTTAATTTTTATTTGAGGATTAATAAATGATGAACGGATGTAATGAGGGTTGAGGGTTTGATCAGTGTTGTTGAATATAAATTGATTTTCAGCAAATACCATTAGTTGCTTTTTGTGCTTAAGATTGTCAAAATTCTATTTGCTGTCATTATTTGCAAAGAACACACTTGAAACGCAACAGGTTCAACAAAACGTTAGTTGTCTCAGTTGAGGGCCTTTTGAGGTTCTTACAGAAGGTGACTGTCTAAGGGGACACGACTCTTCAGCAACAAGAGAAGCATATTTAAGGAGGGATGTGATTGAAGGAAAAAGAGTGGGAAGAGAAAATAGTAATTCGGATCTGAAATAGTAAAAGGCATCCAATCAGAATTGAACATCTCAAGCCAAAAATAAAAGAGGACATCAATCCAGACTGGGAAAAAGGTCATATCAAGCAACAAGTGCGAATTAAGATCAGACTCATAACTGAGCAGTCCTAGATCTATGATATCGAACTGATAAAAGCTTTGTTGATTATTTTTGTGAAGCAATCAGTCTCTGAGAAGAACATCAACAGATTCAAAGATCTGTAGCAGCCAATAAAGGAATACACATTCCAAACTGGCCTAAGATCATCAACTCCAAATAAGTTCAGCAATCAGTAAAAGAAGACAACATCCAGATCAGATAAGTAGCAGATACATGATCGAGAATCAGATTCTAATCCGATTCAGATCTGTTATATCCCACATCTAGACAAATTTCAAGTTAAGTCCTAATAGGGGACATTTCAAGATAGTAATACAAATAAAGTCTTTATCCCATATTTTAAGAACAAACATATTTCATTAACATTGCTAGATATTTTCTTAATCACTTGTCAACAGGCACTGATTAACATCGCTGAGAACCTCATTCCTTAATTTATTATGACATTTCTTTGTTGCTCTATTGTTTGAGTTTTATTGTTTGAGTTTTCTGTTGGACCCAATGAGTGTTGCGCTTGCATTTGGTCTTTTCAAAGGATAATTTAAGAGTATGCATCTAGCAATTAAAACGTTTTGCTATTAATTTGTTTTATTTCACTTTAGAGATTTTGATTCATTGCATACTTAAGGAAAAAGGCATATATTATCATCTATTGCTTAGACATGCTTACTGGATGAGAAAAATAAGGAAACGTTTGGTTGTACTTGCATACATCTACACAGATTTTCAATTGGGTACATTAATACATTCGAGGAATATGATCAAGGCATACTGACCAGTATTTAGCATGGATATTCCATTGCATGATTTGTTAATGCAGATTTATTTCCTTTTTGTTTGTTCCCGAGTTCTATGATGCTGAAATGGCAGTAAAATGCATTATCTTGATGCTTTCTACAACACTTTGGCAGCTATCTACTTCTTACGTACATTACACAATACTACAAATATTCTCTTACATGCTACTTACATTACATATCATGTTTGCAAGCACATCAACCATGTTAGTGAGAATATATTGCAGAAATTAAATGGCATGCAAATGTCCCAAAATCATGCAATCCTATCTAAAAGTCCAAGATAACTTATCTGGTGTCTTATGGTGGCATCAATCTTTGAAACAAATATAAATTTGTGGCTATTGATTGTTGCATAACATGCATATGAAAGTTTTAGGCCAGTTTTTAAAATTATTACGTAGCAATATTATCTATAGCCCCTATGATACCAGAGTGTTAGGCTAGACAGTCATGGATGGATGTGGTTGTGTTCCTGTCCTTTAGTATGTGCTAGTATAGTGAATGAAAAATAATGACAACAATGATTTAGGTGGAAGTTGAGTCCAGAGCCATTAGATCTCTCTGCATTTAATTCTCAGCATAGTGATGTAGTGACTTCTTCACACAATGTTTCGTACTTAATAGACATTAAGGGAAGAGTTTTTGATGGATTATTGTCTTGTTCAGCTGCATTTTGCATAAATTTATCGATGATAATTTGTATTTGATGTAACTACGTTGTTGGAATCTTGTGTTTGCTGCATCTTGGATGACCTTGAAGCTCCGCTGATATTAACCAAGGATCTGCCATCAGCAATTTGTAGACTGTATTAACTTCTATGTGAAACCTTGAGCTTAAATAAACTCACATTGTATTCTTGAATAGAGTGTATGTATCATTTCAAAATCATGGTGTGGGGATGCCTTGTTTTTATGCACTGATTTTATGTTTTGACTTCTGTATATATGGGCTACTGTACATGTGGATTTAATTTCCCAAGCTTTTAAAGCATCTCTATTTCCTACTGATGCTAGGCTTGTTTCTGTTTAACTTCATTTTAATTCAATTCAATTTCTGGTGTTACATTTTGATTTCAGGTGATCAGTGAGGTCGGGGATATGGTCCATGTCAAATATTTTCCAGTTGAACCAGAGAAGCAGCAGCAGCCAAAAGAAGAGAAAAAACTTTGTTGAAAACAGCCTGAATCAAGAGATGACAATCTTGATCATTGCATGTTACTAATGATGCTTTTGAAGCAATTACATTTTATTGTGTATGAAGATTTGAGTTGTTTTTCCTAGGGAGTTTGTCTTCTATAATGCCGGTGTATATGATCCTTTTTAATGGCATTGTATTGTAGATCCTTTTTAATGGGATTGTATTGTAAAACCATGATCAGATTATAGACTAATCTATCCAATTCTTTAGACTAACATGAACAGCATTATGCCATCTTGGAAGCCAGACAATTGTTTAATTTATAGGTTTGCTGCATGTTTTCTTTCTTATCTATAGATTGGTAGTCTTGATTAATTCTTCTTGGGAGGACACACTCTATCTTTTGGAACCTTAATGATACCCAATTCTATAGAAATCATGTGAATGTCTACTTTTGTAGCTTGTGTGATGCTAAAAAGCTAAAAATCCATGCATTATTTTGCGTTGTAATATCTTTTCATGATATTGCAAAAGATTGAAAAAGGGATCTTCAGTCCCCATAGATAAATATGGAACTTTTTCAGCGTATGGATTCTGGTCCAGAGAACCAGCCTGTGGCCTCTGCGTTGTCCTGTATTTAGTCTCACCAGTCTATCTGCAATACATGAGATTTTTACCTATGTGGGACTAAAATAGACATTCCTTACGCTAGATTGAAACAGAAAGATGGCTTAACATACCCAATTAGAATAGTCTGCCAACAAGCAAAAAGGTTATCGAGCTGAATAACATTGTTTCCTTTATCAGGACAGAATGCTGTTTCCAACTTGGTTACTTATGTTGTAGATTTTACCCGCATTGAATACACTTCAGTTTCACTTCTCTTCTAAATCATTAAATTATAACAAAATTTAAAATGCCAAAAGACTGCTGCAATTGTAGTAAAAAATATGCAACAACTTGCTTGAGACATAATTCATGTAGCACTCATAATATTGGATTTGACAGATGTTGGCAAACTGTATGTGAATCACCCTTCTACTACAGGTAGGGTCTCTGAAGTCGTTGAGTAACAGGTGAATAGACTCGTTATGAGTAACTATAGATGATTAGGTAAGTGTCATCCTTTTACCATGCCAAATACTTCGGATTGTGAGTTCCTCTGCTGCCTTGTGGGTTGATAATGCGACTTCATGTGGCTAATTTCTAGCTTTTTTGATTGGGTCTGCTTGCTCAATTGATTTGAATATCATTGGATAGACACTGATAGTCAGATGTTCAAAAGCTCAGACAGAGAGCAGAAGAGAACAGGTCAGTCAAATGAAAAAATTGGAAGAAGAGATGGTAGGTGATAATTTTGACCATAGTTCTCTTTGATGATTTCAGCTGCATATGGATCTGTCATGATAGTAGGGTACACCTGGTTGTTTTGGTTGCATATAAATTTGTCATGATAGCAGGGTGCACCTCATGGTTTCAGTCACTTATAGTATCAAACTTATCATGATGGGAGTAGTGTTGATGTGTGTTTTATGAGGCTTCAAACACAGAATAAAGTAATGAATTCTCCAAAATCTCCAATGAGTTACAAATGAAATGATTTGAGCTTATATAGGGCTCTCAATATAGATGAATGGTCAAGATTAATCTAAAATCAAGGACCAAGATTGTACCACCTAAACCCTAATTAGGGTTTTATACAACAAAATACCTAATTTTTGGCTTTCATTAAATAATGGCTAATGAGAAAGGAACAACTTTCTTGACACAAACTACGATGTAGGGTCCACCAATGAGAAAATTCTATGACACTTGGTTCGTAACAAACTATCTTCTAGAAGCTAATTTTGTTTATCCCTTTCTTTACAAGTAAATTCGATGAATTTGGACATAATGTTGTCAGACTCATCCATTGGGACACTTGGCATGATCTTTAATTGGTTCTCCGTGTAGGCTAACTCGGCTAAGGATGAAGTGAAAATCCTCTCCCACTCAAGCCCCAAATATCGGATGTTGCTCACAAGTGTCATGAATGACTAAATATCCTCCAGTTACCTTTCTGAAAGTGGTCCAGTTGTCTTGAAGAAGACACACCTTACTCTTTTTGTCAATCTGTCAACAACCACGTCTACATCTTCTTTCGTCTCTTTTCCAAGTATTGCTTCAGTTGTAGCTACAATTCTCTCACTTATTACCTTAATCATCTCCTCAACTCGAGTGTAACTGTTGCTGATATCTTCAAACATGTCCCTCCTCATCGTAAGTGTGCAATACCATATGTAGAAGTCACATGTCTGTCCATCTTCCACTACTCCATCATTTACTAAGGTTTGTTTGGGGATATCCATCAATACTTGCAGCCTTGGAATGGTTAACTTCTTAGTATTGCTAAATACATCATAGGAAGCAGTGAATGCTTGGATCTTGTCAAGGATAGTTGAAACTCTTTCAAATGTGCATGCTAACTCTCCCACAAACTTATTTGCCTTGGTGAAGGCATTATCAATCCAACTTTTCACCACGTGAGAGGTAGTCCTTATTTCTTTCAAGTCCTCAACTGAATCAGGTGGAAGCAATGAAGGAGGAATACGCAAAGGGTCAACTTGTCTTATCGGATTCTTGAGCTATTGGACATAGTTCCTTAAGATATTCAATTCTTTTTCCAGTGTCTTCTTTTCTACTTGTTTAATCTTTAGTCTATCTTGGACTGCCTTCACTGAATCATTCATCTCTTCCATCTCTTGTCCAACGGTAGTATGACCTAGCTTAGTAGTTGTTAAGTCATAGTCATTAGCAGTGATCTCTTTTTTTGGCTTCTCCACTCTTGTATAGTCTGGGACCTTGTATTATCTCTTGTGATCTTGGAGAGCTTAGAAGCTTTCTTCTTCTCAGCCGTCTTACCAATTCTCTCTAAGTCATCTGTTGTGTCTTCTTCTGCTACTATCACTTCCTTAGTCACTCTTTCTTTAAGCCATGTTGGGATAGTTTGATTGTTCCTCCTCTACTTCCAATTCCTTGGATTGCTGATCTTCTGGGGTGGAGAGATTCTTTCCTCATTGCCATCTTCATCCATGATCTCAACGAATTCATCCACTACTATTGTGTTGTCCACAATTTGCTCTTGCACTACTGGAGGATCCTGTGTTTGAGGTCGCGTTTCCTCATTTGCTCTTCACCTCGATTTTCTTTTGTTGTAGATTCCAAGGACTCATTGATGCCTTGATCTCCACCTCTCCTAAGTGATTGACTTGCATTGATGGATACTTGATTCATTGTAACCTCTTGTATGGATGAGGTGCTAGTGGAAGGATGACTTGAACTCGTCCTTTGCCTATTTTGTCTTGATCCTTTTTTGTGTCTCTCTTTCCTCTTGGAACCCTTAGGTTGAGATGTCTGGGTTGCATTATCACTCATGCTCTCTGTCTCTTCATTAGAAGAATCCGGATCTCCCATCCTATCATATATTAATTGTGCATTTTGATTCTTCAATTTGTTGGTTTGAGCATTTGCCCACCTTTGAGTGTTTGTCATGACAAGTCTCATTAGCTCTTTTAATTCTGTGATCTCCATATCATTCCAATCAACTTGTATATCCTTTTCTCTTTCTTTCTCATAGGCACGCTGGAGGCGCCTTCCATCATCCTACACTTGATTAGGGATAGAGAACACTCTACAAGTCTTTATGATTTCAATAGGTAGCTTGGAGAACATCTTTCTTTTGACCTCAAAGTCATCCTTGGCATTCATCCAGTAGTCCTCAAGGTGTGTTTTGTGCCTGTGCCTGCTTCCATTGATCCTCTTTATGTTATCATATGGATCAAAGTTCATGGAGGATAGATAACAAGGGGATAGAACTTCATGGAGGATTGATAACAAGGGGATAGAACTTCATCTCTTCTTCAGACTTCTCAACAACTTGTATTGACTAGCATACCTCCACTAACTGGCCAATTAAGATGAGAAAGGAAATTCCAACTTTATGTCTATTCTTCTGAATTTTATCATAAGTGACCAATTGCCTCAAGAGTTCCAACAATGCCATCTTATCTGTAGTATACCTTGGAAGCTTATGTGGTGGTCATGAGCATCCTTGAACTCTTATGTATGTGAACTTGGGATATTGGATGAACCAAACTCCATACTTCTTTACTAATTCCTTCATTGGATGATATAGTTGCTGATGGATGCCACCTTGCAACGTCCTGACTATGTGCATGGAGTTGGCATCATTCACTCTCTTGAAGTGTGCCTTATTGTGGAATTTGCTATAACACTCACACACCCTTATCTCTCCTCCTTTGCTTCCAACTTGGCCTCTGTATGTTAATCCTTTATATCCATAAGCCCTTACAAGTGAGTAGACTATGTAGGAACTCATTGTGTTGTAAAAAAATGGGATCGGGTAAACTAAGACCTAATCCCACTCTCATTCACACATTATGAGTCACTTTGACTACTTCTTGCAAGAGAGAGAGAGAGAGAGAGAGAGAGAGAGAGAGAGAGAGAGAGAGAGAGAGAGAGAGAGAGGAATATCTTTAGGGTTTCTATTCCTTTGCTGCTTAAATGTAGTGATATGATTAACTAAGCTAGAGAGATGACCTAAAGTGCTGAGATGAACTGAAATACAGAAAAATGTAGTCGGACCAGGGCGCCTTGGTCCTTGATACCTAATTGAGCTAAACTTCTGCAAACTGAAAAACTGAGACTCTGCACTGCTGAATTGCCACAGAAAACCGGGGAAATTAGAGGACCAGGGCGCTGGGTGCCATGGTCTTGGACCAGGGTGCTGGGTGC
Source organism: Cryptomeria japonica (assembly GCF_030272615.1). Classification (NCBI taxonomy): domain Eukaryota; kingdom Viridiplantae; phylum Streptophyta; class Pinopsida; order Cupressales; family Cupressaceae; genus Cryptomeria; species Cryptomeria japonica. Next base: position 418,459,870 of record NC_081407.1, read on the forward strand.
CTTGGTCCCAGAAGATCGAAAGTTGCTTTTGAATCTGGGTCTGCACCTGTGTTATGTCCTTCCCAAAGATCGTGTGTCCGTCAGATCTCTGTACCTGCGCCTGCAACTTGGAAAATGGTGTTTGGGTGGCTATATAGGGTTTTGCCTTAGTCAAACCCCTTGTTTTGGTGATTACCACCTCCACAAATAGCCGATAATGTATTAAAAACGTGTGTGCAACAATCTTATGTGTATAAGATCCTAAATGTGCTAAAATGCAAGAAATAGAGTTCTATCCTACATTATGAGCATAAAACCCCAAGTGAATGTAAATTGAATGTAAATGATTCAAATCACAAATGCAATAATGGATCTAAAACATGAATGTAAATCTGAAAACAAGTGTTGTGAAACTCACATGGAGATATGAAATCAACATTATATCATACCAAACCCTAAGGGAGAGGTACAAGACGATAAAAAATCGATGATTTCCTTATCATTCTTCAATATCTCCAAAGCTTTAATTGATGATGAAAATGGTTGATGAAGACTTTATGAATGCTTGATTTGCTGATTGAAGACTTCACATAAACCTGCACTTTCATTTCATAAGAGACTCCTTCAATTGCTTGTAGATGGATCCTTCAAATGAGGAAAGGTAAGGCTATATGTATGAAACCCTAACTTTGTTTTTGATCATAGGCGAACCTAGAAATGATGTAATTTCGCACCAAGACAGATTTAAACATTATAATACCGTCAAAACATGATCTCGAAATTCGGGGAGAAAAAGTTGGTACCATGGTGAATCACCATGGTCCGATCAAATTTTTTCCAAAATTTTAGGGATGCAAGGTATTGTGATTATAAGGTGATTCCCAGGTTGGTGCGACAATTCAAGGTGTTTAGATATGTGGAATCAGACCTTGAAGGTCAAAATAAGACACAATTAGGGCTTTTGATGAATTAATTAATTGAAAGAATAAAATAAAAAGGGGCACACTTAGGATTAAGGACCCAATTTTATGATGTGTAGAGGGATGAAAAAAGACTTTAGATTTAATTAAATGCTTAAAGGGAAATTAAAATGCAAGGTGCAACACACTAAGGCGGGTGCTAACCTAAGCGTGGAATTGTACCACCCAATTAAGGGTGTACAATTTACGAAGCTACAATTAGCCCCCACTTTAGCGATCATATGACACTAAGTGCATATGCAAGCTAAAGTACAAAAAGTAAACATTTCATGAAAAAGGATATATCCATAAAGTGTCAAACAAAACCTCAATGGTATCTGCAGTACATTGTTAGGAACCGCATCCTACAAAACCACATTGTTAGATAAAATCACAAAATCACCTAAATGCTTGCTAAGGAAATGATGAAATTTGTGGGTAGTTATGTACCCCTCACTGTTTCGGCTTGCTAATTAGTGAGTTGAAATAGGGTATTATGTTTACCACATCGAATTGTGAAGAAAAATTGATGACAAATGCTCACAACAAGGCTTGACATAATATCGAAACTAATGGAGAATCATTTGGTAAGAAAGAGATCTAAACAACGATTCCAACACAACCAAGAGTGTGAGAATTGGAGCTCTCTAACACAAGATGAAAGATTAAGCAGAAAATGTAGAATTAGGGTTTGAAAAAGAATTACCTTTTAAATTGTGAATAAGAGGAAGAGATCATTATCCAAAGACATCCACCTTTGAGAATAGAGGGGATCTTTTGATAAAGATAACATCTTTTAAAAAGAAGAGAAGGAAAAGAAGAATACACACCTTCTCCAATATTTAGGAAAAGGGGATTCTTAATGAAGGATTACACACTTTCACAAAGGAGAGATTATTTATGAATGATGTATTATTCCAAAGGAAGAATGGGTCCTAAACAAGGAACAACACCCATATTATATGCAAGGAATGGCATCAAATGAAAAATGCAACTCAACAAAGGAAAGGTGAATCATTGAAGAAAAGAATAGAAGATTGAAATATCACCCTTGCCCTCCAAGCATAGAGGCAAGGACATCAAAGAGGGATCATTTATTAAAAAACTCTTCTAAAAGAAGAAAAAAGATCCTCATCAGGGATAAGCACATCCACAACATAGAAGGGTTCATTATAAAAGATACCAATGAAGCAAAGGATTTGATGAATGATTAGAGACTTCCAACACCAACGAAGAGGTCCTAACTAAGGATATGTACTTAAGATCCTTATTAGGGATACTTGTTCTAATATGAGAGAGGGAATTCCCAATAGGGACATACACCTCTACAATCGACAAGAGATCATTATAGAAGACACTACTTCACAAAGGGGAAAATTTTAATTTGAAGGAGAAGAGATGTTTGAAATTATTCTTGCCCCCATACATAGAGACAAGAGATGGGACAAAAATAGGCTATTATGTTGCTTCCAAAGTATGATTGCACTTGAAATTGTACTATCATGAATGACAATGAGCCCCCAATAGGTAAGATACCAATGTCACATGGTAAAGAGCAACATAATAGCCACTAATGTTATTTAATGGTATGATAGATTGGACAAAGAATTTGAATATGCCATGTTAAATGCTCTAAAATCAATGAGAGCAAAAACATGTATAAGATGATGAGTATTGAAATGTTTTGATGAAGGAAGTAGTTTGTAGGAGAAAAATAGGCCACTAAGTCATGATCCTCTTGCACACAAATTTCATCATACATAAATATTGGGAAAATAGTGTCTCAACCTTGCATTTACATGAGGTTACTATTTATAGTAAGTTTTCGTTGGAGCACAAAATGGAGCGAAATTATCCCCGAATCTTCTGTTTGGCTAGATAAACAAGCCGATAAATTTTTGTCGCAAGATCATAGCTAGTTTTGAAGATATTAAAGTTTCTGGTTTTTGAAGGGTGCGATGAAAACACACTCAAAAGTGGGCATAAACGGTGTAGCCATTTATGAGATGATAGAGCACTTCACGAGCTTTCCAGCGCTTCAAATGATTCGTCAATTAGACACATGGTTCACAAGTTATGGCCTCCAGAATTTTGGACTCCTAAAATAGGAAATATAAATTGCATCAGACACATAAATGAGCTGCAAAAGGGAGGAACACATGTTGATGTGTGTTTCAACACGTCATAAAGCATCTAGATTGGAGATAAGGCCGACTCTACTTTATTAAGTGGTTTTAGCCCATGGTTTTGTAATACCTTTTGACGGTTTCTTGTATTGTATCTCCTATATATGAGGTGCGTGAGATAGAGGTTGTTTGTAAGAGTTATGACTATTGAGTTACCTTTGAATCTCTGATTAGTGGTACTCTTGTGAAGAGTTTTCTCTGCAAGTATATTGTAATCTATTATTGATTGTTGAATAATATATTGAGCTGCTTTTGGAATGTGGGGTTTTTCTCCCGAAAGGGTTTCCCCCACGTAAATCACTGTGTTGCTATATTGTGGTATGCATGATATTATGTTTATTTCTGTTAAGTTTATGTAATTGTTGTAATGATTTGTAAAAGGTTTTGCATTACCCTCCTCTCAAGGTTAGTGTAGGAAGTTGTTTAGCTACTTAACTTCCTTTTCTCCCACTTGTCGAACACCTTGCAAAAGTATCAACACAATAATTTAATTGCTAGGGGCCATGAGGCGCATAGACTCCGAAAACCATTTGAATTTCTCTGTGCTCACAACCTTAGTTAAAGAATCTGCAATATTCATCAAAGTCTCTACCTTAACCATCTTTACCCTACCATCTTCGACTACATCTCTGACAAAATGATACTAAACATCAATGTGCTTGGTCTGGGCATGAAATGTCGGGTTCTTAGCTAGGCAGATCGCACTCTGACTATCACAATAAACTATCATTGCACCTTATTTTATTCAAATTACAATATCTGAACACAATCTTTTAAGCCAAATGACTTCTTTACAAGCATAAGTAGCTACCATATACTCTGCTTTTGTAGTGGACAAAGCAACCACAACCTGTTGCTTACTCATCCAACTAATTGCATGACCAAATAAAGTAAACATGTAAGCACTGGTGGATCTTTTGCTATCAATATCTCCTACCCAGTCTGAATCCACATAACCATGAATATCAAGGGAAATCACGTCTCCAACCAAATTACCATGATAACACAAAGAATACTCTGAGGTACCCTTCAAATATTTGAAGACTCTTTTGATTGCATCCCAATGAACTCTACCGGGATTAAACGAAATAACTCCCACTGCTTGGGCAATGTCTGGTCTAGTACACACCATAACATACATCAAACTTCCAACTGCATTCTGGTAAGGCACTCTGCTCATGTCTTCCATCTCTGATGGAGATGTAGGACAATCTAAAACATATAATTGCATTTCAACTGTGAAGGGAACACACAATGGTCTACAATCTTGCATGTTGAATCTTTGTAATACTGAATTCACATACTTACTCTGGCCTGACCATAGCTTTTTGTTCACTCTATCTCTTCTAATTTCCATCCCAAGAATGTGTTTCGCTGCACCAAGATATTTCATTTCGAATTTAGTAGCAAGCTGAGACTTTAGTTCTGAAATCATACCTTTTCCTTTACCAATGAATAACATATCATCAACATATAATGCAATGTACAGGAAATGATCACCATCAAATTTATAATAAACACAGTGATCTGATTTAGAACGCTCAAATTCCAAACTCAACACGTGTATAAAATTTCCGATACCACATCCTATGACTCTGTTTGAGTCTATACAAAGTTTTCTTCAATTTACAGACCAAATTACTTTTACCTTTCACCACATAGTGCTCTGGCTGTGTCATATAGATATCCTCCTCCAAATCACCATTAAGGAAAACACTTTTCACATCCATTTTCTCAACTTCTAAATCATAAGCAACAACAATAGAAAGAAAAAATCTAATGGATGTCATTTTCGCAACAGGAGAAAATATCTCACCACAATCAAGTAGTTGCCTTTTTGTAGCCAACCTTGCTTTATACTTCTCAATGCTTCCATCTGAACCAATCTTTTTCTTGAACACCCATTTGCAACCAACAGGGTTCCGTTTTTCAAGAAATGGTACAAGATCCCATGTATCATTCTTTTTCAAACCCGCAACTTCTTCTTCCATAGCAATCTTCCAAGATTTTGCATCATGCATACCTAATGCTTCTTCTACATATCTAGGTTAATCTACATTAGTATTCAAAGCAAAAAAAATTAAAACTTTTAAATTTTTTTTTAATAAAAAATTATTAAAGAAAAACTTTATTAAAAAAGTTTTATTTATTTTTTAATAAGTTTTTAATTAATAAATTTTTAATATGTTCTGTTTTTAATTTTTTGTTTTTTCAAAAAATAAAAAAATCCTAAAAAAATGATTTTTCTTTATTAATTTTTTAATAATAAAAAATATATTTTTTTAAACAAAGTTTTTTTGGGGCATTTTAATAAATTGTTTTTACTCCTATTTTTTTCTCTTGGCGACATCCCAATCAGAGCCATCTTCATCTACAGTATTCTACAAGGCTTCTTTGGTGGCACCATCTTCCTTTCCATATTTGCATGCTCTTGCATGAGCAATGTTGTACTCGCACTATCATAAAGTGCCACACCTCTTTGTATCTTGTCTTTGATGACTATTTGATGTAATCCTCTTGTACACGTAGATTAGAAATATCTTGTGAGACTTGGTGCATGGCTCCAGTTGAGACTTAGATTGTACACATTTGTACATGGCTCCCATGAGACTTTGATTGTACCAGTATTTCTGCCATTTACGAGTATCCAGTTGATGCTCAAAGAAGGTTGTCTCCATGTAAGAATTTGCCAAGATCTAGAGGCAATGGAAAGAACACATAAGAGAGAACAAAATGAGACAAGATTAAACTGTATTCCTATCAATGATGCAAAATGTGATCAACTAGATCATCAAGATTTGTTGTTGTTACATACAATATAGATGAGTCTGCTTATAAAGACAAGGCTAAGAGACAAGAGAGCACATAATGATGACATGTTGTTCAATGAGATGCAAGGGTAGGTAGGGGTAGGTAGGAGAAATAGTAAAATATTCCAAATGAGGTGGATCACCCACCGAAGGTGGAATTATCACTCCACAATAAGTGGATATGATAGAGTAGTAACAAGATCACACCATAAAAGGTAGAAATTCTCCTACATACACACTCCCAATGTAGCACATCTCACTAGGTGTCTCATATGCAAACTAAAATGAGATGCATTATCCTAAGTCAACTTAAGTAAGGTGTAATTATGAGACATAATTTACACCAACAGTCTCAATGAAGGCTTGTGACCTGACCATGCTTCCATAGGCGTTTTATCAACAAGAGCTGATGTAGGAGACCTATTAATCGAGTAGCAAGAAGTGGCAAAAACTTCAACCCAAAATTTTTGTTCTAGACCAGCACCACTCAACATACTCCTAGTCTTCTCCATCAGTGTCCTGTTCATTCTTTCTGCAACTCCATTATGCTATGGAGAATACAGAGTTGTCTTCTGTCTGTTAATGCCATAATTTTTCTAAAATCTATCAATATCATTAGAGAAAAATTCACTCCATTATCAGTCCTCAAACATTTAATTTTCTTTCCAGTCTGCAACTCAACCATTGCTTTAAATTCTTTAAAACGTTTGAAAACTTCAGATTTACTCTTTAGAAAGTATACCCATGTCCTTCTACTAAAATCATCAATAAACGAAACATAATATGTGAATTTTCCAATCAAAGGAACATCTATAGGACCAAACATATCAGAATGAATGAGATCTAAAACACCGTAAGATTTATGAGAACTCATGTAAAACTAAACGCAGTTTTGTTTTCCATAAATGCAATGCTCATAGAAATCAAATTCAAGATTACAATCATTCAAACCTTCAACAAGGTTTTTATTTTTCAAGGTCCTCATACCGTTTTCTTCAATGTGGGCAAGTCTCTGGTGCCATAACGTAGTCTTCTCTGCAGGTAACTTTGCTTTAGAAGAAAGAGCACCCTTAGGTACCCAAAATCCATGTCCATCCACTGAAGGTGAAACCCTCAAATCTTCTGACGAAGTATCCATAGATTTACTTCAAGTATAGAAGTGCTATTAGACTCAACACTGTATGCCTCTAGCTCATACAAAGTGCCAAACTTGACGCCTCTAGAAATCACCATAGCACCCTTAATCATCTTACATCCCGCATCAAAAAAGACTACCTGCACACTCGCATCTATCGGTTTGCTCACAAATAATAAATTTTGTTTTAAACCAGGGATACACAACACATCACTAATCCTTTTTATTTTACCATTAGGAAACATGATCCTAACTTTACCTCGACCAACAATGTCTAAATGTGAATCATCACTCAAGTACACCTTGCCTTTATTACATTCTTCATATTCAGAAAACCAATCTTTATTGGAAGTCATATGAAAAGATGCACATGAGTCAATTAACTATGCATCATTACCTACATGAGTAGCCATAGCTGCAATGAATGCATCACCATCTTCCTTCTCAAACTCAGAATCAGAATCAAGCTTCTTCTTTTCTTCTTTGCAGTCCTTACGAATGTGACTTGAAATACCGCAATTCCAACAAATGACTTTGGACTTTCCAGGAGATTTAGATCTCCCTTTGGATTTGGACTTATTGCGCTTCTCATTCTTCTTGCCTTTTTCCTTAGGTCTTCCACGAATAGTTAGGGCTTCCTTCAAACTGATGGATACCTTCCCCCACATCTCTTCACCAAGTAAGGCACCCACCACATCTTCAAACTTCAAAACAACAAAAGAATGACTGATAGACATGTTGGACCCTTAAAAATTAAATTTTTAAGGTTCCAGATTCATACTAGGAAGCAAATCTCTCTCTGCAATTATTTAGATCAAGTATCTATTCCACTCCGAGTTCCCTGCAACTTACTTTGATGCATGAACAAGGTGGTCAATTTCCAGGTATGTATATGGTTGCAAATACAGAATCAAGCCAGGTACGCATTTTTGAACCATAACTTCTTCTCATCTGAACTCTGTTATGTCAAAATAATTATTCCTCTGTATTTTATGTATATATGAGGACCTATGTTTCAAATTTCGAATTCATACGATATCGTTTGATATGTTTTATGAGGCTAATCTAAATACAATTTCTTCAAATTTGCAATATACAATTTCAAAATTTTGTCAAAATGATTATAGTAGAATACTAATAAATTTCCTTTTGCAGGAGTATCACGCTGAATGAATTATGAAAGCCATTTTATTTATATTTTATAATTATTTTTCTTGAGTATAATATTAATTAGGAAGTGTTTAATTTTGAATATTATATTTTTCCTCCAATTAATATTATAGTATTTAAATTATTTGTGTTACATGAAATTATATGATGCTTTTAAAACTAACACAATTTTTGAGCTTGTATAATGTGCAGGATTATTACAAAAAAGAAATAAAAGATTTTACGTTTGAGCAAATCAAATGATCAAATGCTTTATAGTTGGTAGAAGGAAGTAAATTTTTTTAATCTCAAAAGGTGAAATATTAAATCATTTTAAAAAAAATAAATGATTGGGATACATTGGGGCCCGACGAGTAAAAGCCATCGAGTATCGACATAGGCATTTGAGAGCCCTCCCGATCCCCGATAGGGTGGCCAGGCCATTGTTGTACAACGGGTTGACAATGAACAATATATTCATTAATAAACAACATATACATGTTTCCTTAATAACATATTGAGTGCTCAAGCTGAAGTATTATATATACATAATTTTGTGAGCTTTTACAACACCTCAGCAAGAAAATGATGGGGGTGATCAAGAACAATTCACAATCCGTCAGGCTGCCAATAGGGGCTATGGGATGTCTGTATTGGAGAAGTCTGTAGGAATGGAAGTATCATTTTGAGCAATCACTGTGTAATGGAGTATCTGTAAGTGTAGCTATTGTATGCATTCACTCTCCAAAAATTAATATACAAGATTCACTGTTTCAATTCCAGAATTCGTGTATACTTTTGTGTTGATGAATTTCATTTTGTTCTCTTGATAAATCCGATAAAGGGTTTAATACAGTGTGCCACCACAAGCTGTTATAATTGAATATAAGATTGGCTTCTTCATGTTCTTATAGCACTTAATGGAACCTCTGTATTGATAGTCTTGTGTTACAAGTTGCCTGAAAACTGTCTCAAGAGTTTAATTGAATTATTTGTCCACAAAGTATCGTACATATTCCTGGATAGAGGCACTGGTCTGTTATTTATTTCTGAGATTTTGATTTGTATGCATAAGGTCCTTACAGGGAAACATTCTTCCATATCCTATTTGAACTAATCCTTGCAGATTTCATTCAAGTCCTGAAAGCATTTCATTTTCAATATACAATATCTTTAACATACACTTTTATTCATATTTAGTTTTCACTTTTCAAAGTATTCAGCTAAAGCACATGATATAGCATAGTTGCAGAACACTAATTTGCCAGTTGTGTAAACTTGCTTAGAGGCTTAAATCCACATTTAAATAACTCTTTTGTGCTTGAGAGGGAAGGGTACACCCGCCTAGGTCTTGTGGAGCCTAAAGTGCAGAGGATTTGGTCTTCGACCATCCCTGTTCGTTGGCCAAGGCTGATTGGATTTCCTAAGGAGTTGGCAAGTCTTTGGGTTTTCCAATCTGTGGTTTTGGGCACCAACAAGACATACAAGAGAATCCCACGAATTAGGCAAAGAACAAAACAAGATTTGACATTTCTCTTCTTTATCCATCTTAACACCAACATATACGAACTGAGCCACCAACATATTAAATGCTTCTAGGTGATTTGCAATTCGTCCACCCTCTTCTATCTTCAAGGAATACAATTTCTTCCTCAAGAAAATTTGATTTAATAAAGATTTGGCTTGATACATCTCACCAAGCTTAGTCCATAACTTATTTGTAGAGTTCTTCGTAGACATTGATCATAGCGGATTTTGCTAGGCATAATCTAATTAGACCCTTATTTTTTTGGTCCATAAAATCATATTGAGCAGCTGCAGTAGGATCTAAGGGTCTCGAGACATTCTGATCAACAACATTCCACAGATCTCAATCTACTCTAGCATATCTTCCATCTTTAGCTTCCACATCTCAAAATTAATAGCATTAAATTTTTCCACCTCTATTCTCCCTAACAAACTTGCCATCTGAAAATTCCCGCAACAAGATAAAAAAGTATCTTTTGCACAAGCTCCCACTCAATTCTGGATTAGTTAAAAAAACCCAACAATCCACAACTAAAATGAAAGGTGATCAGGCTTTGATACCACTTGTTATAAGTACGGTTGCTGTTGCACCAAAAGATCAATCTGTTAATGTCTAATACAACCACTAGACTTATAGAATCCACAAGAGGCAATTAAGCCATGCCACAAACTCGAGCGTTGCACTGCACAACACAAGGAGACCAAGGGCACACACCTTGCAACATAAAAGAAAATTTAGGAGAGGGAGAAGTATAATTCATTAGAACCTTATTCTATAAGAGAGGTTCTGAATAGAAGGTAAAGCCTCATAATTGGGATTTTCAATCTCTTGGGGAGATTCATAAAGAGACTTGTCAATTACCATAATCTCCTTATGAGTGGGATGAGTGTTGTGAGATGTAGAGGATGATCTAATTGAGGTGAAGTCATCATCAGTACTAAATATATCATTCACATTGAGAGATGGTCTTTTAGATGCTTTGGTAGGATTTGAAGGATTATATCCAAGTCCAAATGAAGCTTCACATATGTTATTTTCTAAAGGAACCTTAATCCCTTGTTCATTTGTGCCACAACCATTGCCACTATATCCACTCTTAGCTAAGATGTGAAAACTAGGAGCATAAAGGGATGCCAAATTGGAAAGAAATGGTGGGGCCTCATAGGTCTCAATGCCATAATTAGATAAATTAGATGAAGATTGTGAAAAATTGTTGAATTAGAAGCAACCACAAAATTGTTACTTAGTTGCTTAGACAAAGTGGGTTGCTTTTTAGGTTCATCCATATCTTTACCCTTTTTTTTTTTTCTTTAATCTTAGGTTCTCTTGGAGGGACCCTAAACTATCCTACAAAGATAGCCGTATAATCTAAGGACCCTCTATCATCCTCCAAGAGAACTTGTTCTGGTGAAAAACTATCTTTAGGAGGAGATGGTGATTTAGTGTGAGTGGAAGAAGAATCAAGAGTACTCAAGGAAATAGACATATTTGAAGATGTAGGAGTATTTTCAGAAGAATTAGAAGTAGTTGAACAATGAGATGAGGTTTGCAATGGAGCTTGTAAGTTGGTATCAGTGAACAAAGTATACATCTTATTGTTGTAGATGAACTTAAGTTGCCTATGCAAAGTAGAAGGGACAACTTGCATAGAATGAATCCAAGGTCGTTCTAATAGAAGATTGTAGGTAAGCTTATCAGGTATGACATGAATAGGTGTAGTTAGAATAATAGGTCCCACCTCAATAGGAAAGGTTATAGTACCTAAAGAAGATCTAGCAACATTATCAAAGCCACATATAGTAAGGGAATCTAGTTTAATAAGAGATGTGTTCACCTTAATCTTATATAATAGATTAACGCTACAAACATTAAGGTCAAAGCCATTGTCAACAAGGGTTTGTCTTATAGCATTACCATTAATAAGGAAAACAATCATAAGGGGATCATATTGATGTTGGATCTCATGGGAGGGTAACTCATCTTGTGTGAACACAATTTGAGCTTTAGATTCTTTCATAAGATCAATCAAAGAAGCCATGTTATTAGGTGTCACAACAAGTGGGACATCTAAGTTCTTTAAAGCATCTTGAAACATTCCATGATGTGTTGATGAGGTTTGAATTAAATCCCAAAGAGATATCTTGGAAGGAGTAGCTTTACGTTGTGTAATAAGATCATATTCCTTACCAAGAGTTTGTGAGATACAAGGTATTGGTGGAAGAATAGGTTGAGAAGTACGAAGTGAAGAAGGGATAACCAAAGGAGGATTAGGTTGCTTATTGTTCCTCATATTACATGTGTGGGAAATTTAATTGTAACTCTCTCGGGTGATCTGTTTAGAATACTCATAAGGACTCTTAGTGGGATATCCTCCTTGCACAGTAATAATTGGTTTGTTAGGAGTGCAAAAGACATCATTACTATAACCACCTTGAACCACGAAGAGAGGTTTGTTAAGAGGTTTAGAAGAAGGACTAGCACCTTGAACCATGAAGAGGGGTTTATTAGGTGTTTTATAACCATTCACAATTATCATATTAATCAGAGATGGTTTGGGAACATGTGAAGAAGGTTTAGTAGAGCTGAAATCATAAATAGGATTACCAACCTTAAACATTTCTTCATGAGTAGGATTTTCTTTAGATTGAATGAAAGGGACATCCTCATAGAGGGGATTGTTAATAATAGTGAGCCCTTGTAACCTAAGAGCATTCTCTTGTTCCAAATTATCCTTATAAGGGGTATGAATTTTAGAAGAAGGATCAACATCATTCGTATGATAAAGATTATTAAAAGAAGTGTTGACAGTTTCTTCTTGCACAAAAAAGTTATCATGAATATGATCAATGTTGGGAGAGGGATTACCACTAGTCATTAATGTTTCATCCCTAGAAGGAAGAGTATTGAAATAAGGTGTAGAGTTAGTAGGAAAGATAGGCATCATATCATCCTTTATCACCAAAGGATCTACATGGGAGAGGTACTCTCTAGGAGAAGGTCAATATCACTATTCAAAGCTTCATCCTTAAGAGGGAGATCTTTGAAAGAAATATTAATAGTCTCTTCTTGGACTAGGGTATCCTCATGAGTAGAGCCAAGTTGGGGAGATGGAGATGCTTCATCTTTAGAGGAAAAATGATTGAAATGAATAGAAGGTGAGGTGTTATTAAGGGAATTGTCAAGCATATCACCCTCCTTTACCATAATATCATCTTCTTTAACCAAGGTACTCTCTGTTGAACACAATGTATAACTGAGAGGGGGGTGAATCAGTGGTTCCTAAAATCTTTTCCTTTTAAACCAAGCCTTGAGTACCGATTAAAAACCTAAACATTAAACAATCAAACCAATAAGATAAGAGTGGATATCAAAAGAGTCAAACATACAAATGCATAACCCACAACACTAGATGTACGAGGAAAACCCAATATGGGAAAAACCTCGGTGAGAAATGCTGCTGGAGTCTACTGCTCCAATCCAGCCTCACAATGAAACAACAAATTACAATGATTTAGGGCACCAACCCAAGGAGCACCAACCCCTGCACCAAGAACCAACTCGGTGTAATGTGATGAAATACAATTTTAATACAGTGATAGAATCTAGTTGCAAATGAGTTCTGCAACACTTGATCAATTGATTTCTGCTGGTTAACAACCTCCTCTTCTTCACTGGTTCTTACACTATCGGTTATCAGATTACTCTCTCTGATCACTCATCGGTTACTGCTAGCCTTTTTTCTCTCTCTCTCAGCCTCATACTTCACAATGTCACTCTTGGATTCCTTTCTAACCAATTACTCCTTACCCGTTCACTTGACTATTAGAACTGCAACAGTTTCCCGTTTACTCTATCTCTACCAGTTAGACCCTCTCATCGGTTCAGCCTGCTAACACATACTGTAACTCTATGAGAAATAACTCTAAGGAAGATAGTCTTTCTTCTTGCTCAGGCTCTCTTCTCTCACACACCTCGCATCTAGCATCAACTGATTTCAGTCTCGAGGTGACATATTTATCTTTTAGGGTTCCCACCAAAGGCTGCATTGAAACAATGTCGTGTTAGGTTTTTCCTTCACCAACTTGATCCGTATTAGATTTGATCCAATCTTTTTTTATAGAATGGTGATTTGCATCACACCAAACATCACCGTCGTCTCCTTGCTTTTCGATGTGCGTTTTCTATTTTAAGATGTCTATGATATGCTTTTCTGTGTTTCTCTGTCAATCGCCATTAATGGCTCAGTTGTTTCCTTCGACAAGTGGGTACAAAGATCAAATCTTCTTGCAAGGTTAGTTCAATCATCTTGCCACCTTGTATTCCTCGAGCCACAACATTCTGCCATCCTTCCATGATTTTCGGGTTCTTCATTAAAGCCGACCTTCTTGTTGTCTACTACTTTGATGAACACTTCACCGACCTCTGCGTGCTCGCCACTTGGTTTCCACCTGTCATCCTTGTTGACATCTACCTATGCTCGGTTTTCTATGTCAGTTTGACATCCTTCACTGACCAATATTGACTACCGGTTCAACTCACCTTACCGGTATAACCTTTCACCAGTGGTCCTTCATACCTGTTGACCTCTTCTCTGTCGGTGGATCAACTTGGCCTTCCATCAAACATGCTGGTCCAACCACCCAGTCCATTTACCGGAAGCATTAAACATCTCTGTGTATACTGGTTCACATCCTTTAGTTCTTCTTTTGCTTGCTTTCTATGCCTTGCCGGTGGTCCTGCTTTATCGGTAGATGATGCATTTCATGTGTACTGGTAACATACCTTTCTGTTTTCTTACATACATATGGATTGAGATCATCATGTCTTACTTCTCCCATACCAATCACCACTACTTACCCACTGGTAACCATACCATACCAGTTGACATCAATGACAACCTAATGCCAACAATGTCAATACTCTCATAGGGGAAGGACAAATTAAGAGAATAATCAACACCATCATCTAATGGTTTAACCCAAATATGAAGATCATTGAGAGAAGTGTTAGAAATGTCTCCTTTCACTATGGTGTCCTCATGGGTAGAGACAATTTTGGGAAAGGGAATAACATTATCTATTAATGCTCCATCTTTAGAAGGGAGAGCATTAATACATGTAATGTGGAAAAAGGTGAATGATGAGATCAAGAGGAAAACTACCCTTTCCCTCAAGGAGAGATGAGAGTTTCACTATTGATTACCCTTCAAACACTTTTCACCAAGTTACATTTGGAAGAGGAGAGGAGAATTCACTAGATTCAACCTTCAAAGATGAAGATTGAATTCTGAATGAAATGGGAATGATAAGTTGATCCCCTCTTCCTTATCTGAAATGGAAAGGAATTGATTGAATTATGTAGTGAAAAAGTGACAAAGAACTGATTATAACTTGATATCAGAATATGGGATGAAGCTATGCACCTGGATTTGGTAGTAATATGTTGAGACGAAGTTGCCCTATGAATTGAGGAAAAGCTGCCCGGACTGTGGTGGGAACGTACATGGTCCTCCGAAAAATCTGTGAAATGAAAAGGATTTTTCTGCCTCTGCAAATGGAGCCCAAATATGAAAGTACAACTGCACAGCTGCAACCTACACATATAAAAGAGAAGAAAATGGGTTGGGATTGGGGGTTTGCCTTTAGGTCAAACCCTAGTTTTGGAGTTAACCAAGTAATTTAAGAAAGTACTTGCAAGTAGCTGTAAATGAAAGAGTGAATTGTTAATCACCTCAAGGGAGGTTGTGGTAGCAATGTTGATAGAAATGCTTGTGTGGAATTGAATGTTGGAATCAATCTCCTCTTCAATGGCTGAATCCTTGACTTGAATGCAACACCTAGCTTTGAAGGGAGACTTGAGAATGCTCAATGCTGGAAAAGAATGCTTAAATGCTTGATCGCTTGTGCAACTTGAAAAACTCCAATCTCATCCAACTTCGACCTCTCCCACTTTATGCAAATGAGAGGATGAATGCCCCTTAAATACTTGTTAGTGGATTTTATTTTCATCACAGGCCGACATCGGGGGAGTTTCCTGCCCGATGCACAACCAACAATGCAACCCTAGGAAGGGTCTTGCCCTAAAATAGGGTAGGGACAAGGGTACCACACCGTTATCCTGGGAGGAAAAGGGTGCCATGACCCTATCCTAGGGGGGACAGTGGTGCCACGTCCCTTTCCTACCCCTTTCTCTAGGGTAGAGTGCGGACGGGATGATGCAGAGGCCAAGAAAAAATCTGTTTCTAAGGGTTGAGCAGTCTCCGGTCTTCAATCAAGCTAGAGGATTCAATCTCGTGTGCGTGAGGACCCTAATGTAGTCTAAAATTGATAGGGTCACAATTTTATGACACTACATTTAGCCCCCACTTTAACGAGAGTATAAGCATACGCCAATACTGCCGGTAAAGTACAAGGAAACAAGATTGATTTTTTTTTACCATGTCAAGGAGGCAAGATGCGCTAAGCCCCTAGTGGACTTAGGATCTTATGACTTTGATTGAAAAAGTAAAAATGAAGATCGAGAAGGGGAGAACCGTGACTGCAAGTAGAAAATTTCTCTTCACTATGAGTCATGAAAGCAAGGATACCAAAGATTAAAAAGGAAAACAAAGTTCACTAAGTAATTCTAAGTATCAAGAAGGAAAATATGAGTGAAGTGTATGCCCCCACGTTAAAGCGATCACACGTGCCTTATCGGGAGTGATTGATTTAAGGTAGGATACACCCAAGAGAGAGAGAGAAGGAGGAGCATGCTATGACAAGGATTTAGCCCCCAATCGAGGAATAAACCCAAGGATAATGAACAGAAAACACGAGGCAGTGTCCCTTTCCTTGGGGTCAATATGTTGTATGATAACTCATGTATATCATATATGTATATGCATATAATAATCATCATTCCCAAAAGAAGGACACTACCTTAGAAGAAAGGGAAGAGATGATGTCTTTTGAGTCAACATGGAAGAGACCAAGAAAAGATCTCAATCCTTTGCATCGTCCCCAAGTAGACATTAAGGGAACAATAGAAGAACATGGACACACATAGAAGAATGGTCACAAAAGAGAAAGAAAGGAGAGAGAGAAAGATCTGTAGTGCTAATATTGCTAATCTAGCACGACATCTGCTTCCCGATCTTGCTGATCACTACTTCGGGAAGGCGAGAAACATGCCAAAGGAGTGACATCGAGCACAATAGATGGAGATATCACAAGATCCAAACAAGGACTATGCTCATGTTGTAAGTCACTTTGTTCGTTTCTAGGAGCTAGGATTAGAGTTTGTGAAAACTCATCGGATAAATTGTTTTCCACATCAACATACTCATACTCACTATCAAAAACATTAGGAGTTGTATTGCCATTATGAATAGCATTTGCACCCATTTCTTCATCAAAGTTTAGAGAAAAAGGAGCAAGAACACGAATAGGAGTAAAACCATCACATGTTTTGTGAAACTTATGATTTGGAGATGTAGATTGAACATCTTGCTTAGGAGAAAAGGGAATCATATCAACTATCAGAGTTTGAGGAGATTGAATATCTTGAGGGATAGCATCATGAGCTCGAACACGATGTCTTCATCGACGTTCTCTTGGACAATGATTCTATCAAGTCTTAGTGGAAGGCTGAGAAGGAGGAACACTTGAAAAATTAGGAATGTTTCTCTCCTTGATAGTGGAAGGTTTAGGTTGAGGTATTTTTGGTTGAACAATAGGAGAAGCCAACCTCTTCTCTCGATAAGAGGAAGGAGGTGGAACTGCGCCATAGAAAGGAGGAATATTAGGTGTAGGAAGGAGATGAGGTCCATCATGAGGAGGAGGTATAGGTCTAACCTTAGGAAGAATATTGTTGTTCTCCTTAAGAGAAGGTAAAGTCACATCCATAGGAATAGGTTGATGATCTTCCTTAGGAGGGAGATTAGTTCTATCCGTGAGGGGAAGAACCTCATCTTGAAGAATAATAAGAATGTCTAGTGTTGGAGATCTAGGTTGACTTAAGGATAAGATCATATCATTCTTCCATTTTTGATAAGATTGAAAAAGAGCATCGCTCCTTGATGGAAGAGATTGAAATTTTTTAGGCCAAAAGAAATCAATAGGAACACCAGGGCTTCTTTCAGATGGATGAAATAAGATATGGTTCACAGTTATGATCTCTCCATTGTGAGGAAATTTCAAACACTTGCGGATTGGAGAAGCAATAGCCTTCATGGAAGATAGCCAAGGATAGCCCAACTTCACACGAAATTTCTCAGAAGAGGGTATGATAACAAAGTCAACATCCATGGATTTAGTATGAACTTCAACAGGAAGGATAATAGAGCCAATGGTAGGACAAGATAATCCATCAAATATCTTCACAACCACATTAGAAGCATCATATTGGTTTATGCAATCGTAAAGTGAAAAGATACTCTTCAGTAATGACATTAACCATGCAAGAGGGATCAATAAGGGCACCATGGCAAGGGATA
The DNA here is from genome assembly GCF_030272615.1 of Cryptomeria japonica. Lineage (NCBI taxonomy): Eukaryota > Viridiplantae > Streptophyta > Pinopsida > Cupressales > Cupressaceae > Cryptomeria > Cryptomeria japonica. The sequence goes on from NC_081407.1 coordinate 418,478,089, forward strand.
TTCTTAAGCTTCGCAACTATGTATAAAGGGCCATCGGGTGCTCTAGTGGTCTAGCTAGGGTCAAATGTAATACAAGGATCCGTAGGCGTATCTTATGTTTCTACCATATCAACCAAGTTTAGAGCCATAGAAGTGATTTCTTCAGAAGAGAAAGAATTAGGCACAATCTCAATAACGTTAGAGGTATGAGAAGGCAAGGGATCAATGAAAATCTTAAGATTTTGATCAGGAGGAGCTACTGATTTATTCCCTTTATCATTCACACCTGCCATAAATATAGTATTATTATCAATCAAGTCTTGAATCTTATTTTTCAATGCGAAACATTTCTCAATATCATGACTAGGCCGCCGATGAAATTGACAAAATGAATTGTTATCAAAATAAGGGGATGCAAGTTTAGAAGGATCAATTTTTTTTATAGGAGGAAGTTTGATAACATTTATGTGCAACAACTAAGACATAATACTATGTAAAGATTCATTCAAGGAAGTAAACTGTCTTTCTCTTTGGAAAAATTTAGAAATAGAAGGCACACCCGTTGTAGCATTCACATTGTTGTTGTTGATTGTATTATTGAACTTGATGAATATTTTTGTTGATTTGAACTTCACAAATGGTTGTTGAACACTCTCACCCTTATCACTCAGAGCCATAAGAGTGCATTTCTCCATTTAAATCACAACCAGTTGATAATTGTGGAGTGTTGCGCACAAATGTGGAAAGGAAGTAAACTCAGACAAAAGAAGCTTTTCATTGATATCTTTTTGTAAATTAGAAATGAAAATTCTTTGAATATCATTATCAGGTACATGAAAAGAAATTTGAGCACACAAATGCTTATATCTACCAATGAAATCAATCACTTTTTCTTTAACACCTTATTTACAATGCATTAAATCAGTCAAAGTGATTTTAGGACCACTGTTGTTTTGAAATTGTTGGATGAAAGCATTTTCTAGTTGTTGAAAGGAAGTGATAGAATAAGAAGGCAAAGAGAAATACCATTGTAAAGCTTTATCTCTTAGTGTTCTTGCAAACAATTTTGTAAGCAATCATTGATCATAAGCAAAATCAGTGCACAAGGCTTGAAATGTTTTGACATGCGTAAGAGGATCACCTTTTCCATTATAGAGTTCCAAATGAGGGATCTCAACATGTTTAGGTGGCATGGCTTTAACATTATCAAGAGAAAGTGGGCTTGCAACATCAAAGGTGGGCACACTAAACTTGGATTGACTCATAGAAGCAATTTGTTGTTGTAAGGAAGACACGGTTTGAGAAAGATTGTTAATTATTGCTTCCGTAGAAGAATTGATGTTAGACATAGGTGATTGAGAAGGTGATGTGATGTTATTGAAAGAAGGCATGGACTGAGAATAAGGCGGTGGGACATTATGATGAGTAGGCATAAGTGATGATTGGGTAGGAAAAGGGACACTCAAAGGAGGAATAAAGTTGTTGAAGGAATTGTCCCCTTGTGTCATACTGATTGGTTGAGGAATAATAAGAATATTCATGGAAGATGTAGGTAAAGATGGAAGATGTAGGTAAAGATGGAGGATTAAATGAAGAAGAGGGATTTCCCCCATGACCAATGGTTGTAGGAATGATACTTTGAGTTGAAGTAGCCATGATATTTGAGGTAAAAGTAGGAATACTAGTCAAAGGAATAGAAGGATTGACTTGTGTTGGAGGTTAAAAATAACCTAGGGTTTCGGCACAACTCTTGATAGGCATGACATTAGAATCAACAATATGTGAAATGCCACACAATATATCAATTCCATTCTTATCACTTTGAATCATGCGCTTAAGGCCTTCAATTAATGGAAGAGATTCACTATTAGGGTATTCTTGGGACATCCATTGTTGAAAGTTATCAAATTGATTGTCCAATGTGGAAATTTGAACTATAGAGACCCTAGTTAAAGCTTCTTCTTCATCATGGGATTCATCAATGGGGTGAATAGGCACATGATTAGGATAGGAATAATTAACATGATCCTCATTAAAGAAGTCTCCCAAATTAGGCTCCATCTCCTCGGTAATTAAACCTTGAGAAGCCTGAATTCTAATGCTTCGTCTAACGGGGATAGGATAAGTAGGACTAATAGTGGTAAAACTCATGCACTAGAGGGAAAATTTGAATTTTGAATTGTGGAACAAAGCTTACAAAATTGAGTAATGTAAAATTTAAGAAAATAATGATTACACAATTTGAACTTTGTTGGAGGAAGGGGATGACACAATTGCCAAAAATGAAATGAAATTGAAATTTTAAAATCAAAATTTTTAAAACCAGGGCAGACTATAATTAACCTCTTAATTTTAAAAATTTTCTTGAAATTTGAAATGTTGAATTTTGAAGGTATTTCCAATTCTAGAGGGATAAAAAATCGATAAAATCAACCAATATTCTAGATTTAGGCTATTAAATATAGTCATAACAGTCTCCCAAAATTTTGAGAAAAAAGACGAGGACTGTGGCGGGAACGCACATGGTTCGACCAACTTTTTTCAAAAATTTTAGGGATGGATATTACAATGATTTTAAAGCTAACACCAAAAAATTGACGAATGTTATGACCTCTAGATGGGCAAAATGAAAGCGCAAATGTAAAAATAGGACCCTATTAGGGTTTTGAAGAAAAAAAGGAATTGAATTGCAAATTTAAAAAAGGTCAAACCTAATGGATAGGGACACCTTGGAAAATGTTAAGAAATCTGAATGTAAATGAAATTGATTTGAAATTTGCACAAAATCCAAATAATTTTTAAATTAGGGTTTTATGACCTAACCACTTAATTTTGAAATTTGAAATTTGGGAAAAAGGGGGGAAATTGAAAATTTGAATTGTATGAATGAAGACAAATATGAGAACACTCATATATCTGAAAATTAAATGGAAATCCAATTTTTGCACAAGTTCAAGATGTTTTTTTGAAAATTAGGGTTTTAACAAGTAACCTCTTAATTTTGTAAATTTTAATTGCAAATTGAACAAGACAACGAGGACATTGAATTTGATGAACAAGACAATTTTTAGATCTAAGATAACCACAAGCAATTTTTACAAATTACAAGTTCAACTAGGGCTTTTAACGATTTAACCACTAAGTTTGCAGAAATTTGAAACTTGTAAATGAAAAATATGCAATTTTGTTCAGAGGAAAGAATGCAAGACGTCGGCTTCACCAAAATGTAATGTGGAAAAAGGTGAAAGATGGATCAAGAGGAAAACTACCCTTTCCCTCAAGGAGAGATGAGAGTTTCACTATTGATTACCCTTCAAACACTTTTCACCAAGTTACATTTGGAAGAGGAGAGGAGAATTCACTAGATTCAACCTTCAAAGATGAAAATTGAATTCTGAGTGAAATGGGAATGATAAGTTGATCCCCTCTTCCTTATTTGAAATGGAAACGAATTGATTGAATTATGTAATGCAAGAGTGACAAAGAACTGATTATAACTTGAGATTGGAATATGGGGTGAAGTTGTGCACCTGGATCTATTTGTAATATGTCAAGACGAAGTTGCCATGTGAATTTGAGGAAAAGTTGCCCGGACCATGGCGAGAACGTACATAGTCCTCCGAAAAATCAACGAAACGAAAAGGGTTTTTTCGCCTCTGCAAATGGAGCCCGAATATGAAAGTACAACTACACACTTGCAACCTACACACATAAAAGAGAGGAAAATGGGTTGGGATTGGGGGTTTGCCTTTAGGTCAAACCCCAATTTTGAAATTAACCAAGTAATGAAAGAAAGTACTTGCAAGTAGCTATAAATGAAAGACTGAATTGTAAATCACCTCAAGGGAGGTTGTGGTAGCAATGTTGATAGAAATGCTTGTGTGGAATTGAATGTTGGAATCAATCTCCTCTTCAATGGTTGAATCCTTGACTTGAATGCAACACCTAGCCTTTAAGGAAGAATTGAGAATGCTCAATGTTGGAAAAGAATGCTTGATCGCTTGTGCAACTTGACAAATTCCAATCTCATCCAACGTCGACCTCTCCCACTTTATGCAAATGAGAGGACAAATGCCCCTTAAATACATGTTAGTAGATTTGATTTTCATCACAGGCCGACATCGGGGGAGTTTCCCGCCCGATGCACAACCAACAATGCAACCTTAGGAAGGGTCTTGCCCTAAAATAGGGTAGGGACAAGGGTGCCACACCCCTGTCCTGGGAGGTCAAGGGCACCATGCCCTTGTCCTAGGAGGACAAGGGCACCATGCCCTATCCTAGGGGGGACAATGGTGCCACGCCCTTGTCCTACCCCTTTCTCTAGGGTAGAGTGCAGACGAGATGATGCAGAGGCCAAGAAAGAAGTTGTTTATGAGGGTTGAGTAGTCTCCAGTCTCCGATTAGGCTAGAGGATTCGATCTCATGTGTGTGAGGACCCTAATGCAGTCGAAAATTTCTAGGGTCACAATTTTATGACACTACAATACGTATGTTATTGAAATCATCCTCTTGCCTCAAAATTTATTTAGTATGCTGTTTAGGGGAAGGGTGAAGAGTCATAAGGAGGCCTAAGAAAGTATTATTATACAAAGACAAGTCAACTGAAGGCCGACGTGCAAGAAATGAGGTTAAGGGGAGTGCCCCAAAATTTATTTTTGGCATGAAAATATTTGAAAATGTCTTTTTTCTTTTCTTTTTACAAAATGTAATGAGAGAAACAATGCAAGCAAAGAAAGTAAACTAAATGTCTAATCAATGAAGCAGCTATGTGATTAACTAAGGGCACACATAAAAGTGCATGAGCTATATGTTTAAGAGATGAACAGACAATGCATATAACAACATTTTTGAGTTTTTTAATGTTTTTGATAGAAAAGAAACATGCAATAATAAGATCTAATAAGAAAATACAGATCTAAGAAGGTTGGATTCACGCCGGGTTCACCAAAATGTGTTGTATAAAAATGGAATCGAGTAAACTAAGACCTAATGCAACTCTCATTCACACATTGGAATATGAAAGAGCCTAAGAAGATGATTCACTTTGACTACTTCTTGCAAGAGAGAGAGAGAGAGAGAGAGAGAGAGAGAGAGAGAGAGAGAGAGAGAGAGAGAGAGAGAGAGAGAGAGAGAGAGAGAGAGAGAGAGAGAGAGAGAGAGAGAGGAATATATTTAGGATTTCCATTCCTTTGCTACTTATGAAGAGGAGATATGCCAATGTAGTTATATGATTAACTAAGCTAGAGAGATGACCTAAAGTGCTAAGATGAACTGAAATATAGAAAAATGCAGAACTCAAACTAAAACACAAAGTACAGAATTGGAAATGAAATTTAGATGTGCACTTGTCACCAAAAATTGAGTTGGAATGAGCCTAGCCAGGGCGTTGGGCGCCTTGGTCCCTAATACCAAACATAGCTAAACTTTTGCAAACTGAAAATTAAGACTTTGCATTGCTAAACTATAGATTACCTAAGAAATCAGAGGACCAAGGGGTTGGGCGTCTTGGTCCTAGAAGACCGAGAGTTTCTTTTGGATATAGGGTTGCACTTGTGTGTTCTGTCCTTCCTGAAGATCATGCGCCCGTCAGATCTCTGTACCTGTGTCTACAACTTGGAAAATGGTGTTTCGGTGGCTATATACGGTTTTTCCTCAGTCAAACCCCTTGTTTTGGTGATTTCCACCTCCACAAATAGTCGATAATGTATTAAAAATATGTGTGTAAGAATCTTATATGTGTATAAGATCCTAAATGTGCTAAAATACAAGAACTGGAGTTCTATCCTACGTTATGAGCATAGAACCCTAAGTGAATGTAAATACTTAAAATCACAAATGTAATAATGGATCTAAAGAATGAATGTAAATATGAAATCAAGTGTTGTGAAACTCACATAGAGATATGAAAATAACTTGAAATCATACCAAAACCTAAGGGAGTTGTACAAGCCAATCAACAGTCGGTGATCTCCTTATCGTTATTCAATATATCCAAAGCTTCAATTGATGATGGAAATGGTTGATGAATACTTGATGAATGCTTGATTTTCTAATTCAAGACTTCACATAAACTTGCACTTTCACTTCATAAGAGGCTTCTTCAATTGCTTGTAGATGGATCCTTCAAATGAGGAAAGGAAAGGCTATATGTATGAAACCCTAACTTTGTTTTGATCATAGGCTGACCTAGAAATCATATAATTTTGCACTAAGTCGGATTTAAACATTATAATACCACCAAAACATGATCCCAAAATTCGAGGATAAAAATTTGGGACCATGGTGAATCACCATGGTCCGATCAACTTTTTTCCAAATTTTTAGGGATGCAAGGTGATTCCCAGGTTGATGCGACAATTCTAGGTGTTTAGATATGTGAAATCAAGCCTTGAAGGTCGAAATAGGACATAATTAGGGCTTTTGATGAATTAATTAATTGAAATAATAAAATAAAAAGGGGCACACTTAGGATTAAGGGCCCAATTTTATGATGTATAGAGGGATGAAAAGGGCCTTTAGATTAGATTAAATTAATTAATTAAATGCTTAAAGGGAAATTAAAATGTAAGATGCAACACACTAAGGTGGGTGCTAACCTAAGCATGGAATTATACCACCCAATTAAGGGTGTAGAATTTACGACGCTACACTCATATAGAATTGCTTGGTGCGCTCTAGACTCCTTAATTGTTGATCAATATTATTGCTTATAATCCTTGTCCCATTTACCATCTCTTCATATGTTGTCACTGCTTCCACATAGCAAAACATCCAAGTCTCAAAACAAGATGCCTAAAGATTCCTCATGATTTGGTTGTGAAATGTGATTAGGTCGCCATAGTCTTCCTTGAAGTCCATTTGGTGGAGTTTATTAGGCATCTTGGAAGGATGTGATCTAGTCTTTGATATCCAAAATTTGTTGATGATGCTCAAGCATTTCTCCAAGTCATCATCATTAATCATCTGTGCTGCTTCCTTATTCTTGTATATCATGTTGTAGTGATTAGGTATATTGAATGTTGCATTGAAGGTAGTCGCTGATGGATTTTTATGATCTTGCCATTGGGTTCCACTATTTGTTTGGTATTGACATTGTAGTGCTTGGCACGTTCCACTATTAGCTTGTTACATTGGATAGCTGGAGAAAAGCCAGTTGCTTGAACAATCCCATTCTCCAGAATTTTATTTGACACTCTAGAGGGTCTACTCTTATAGAGAGGTCCTTGGAATTTATGCATGTCAAACTTTCTTGGGTAGGTATCTCCAATGTTATCTCACAGTGACACAATCCTCAACTCTGGTAGTACTCCTTTTGAGTCTTCCTTGGTTAGAGTTTGCCTTGAAACTCCTCTGGTGTTTGGGGCTACCATCTTTCACCTATAAGAGTTGTCTAAGTTAAGGTAATGAAATGGATGGTAATGCAAGAGGGAAAACATCAACAATTAAACCCTTAGCTAACTGATTAGTTGGATCTTAATAATTCAATCTGACTTCTTCAATGTGAATTCCAACTACAACACCTAGACGCTGAAAGAAATTATCAATCCATAAACCCTTACCTTATTATAATGAAGTTCAAAATTGGAACAAGGATTTAAGATATGATAATGATTAGATTGTGCTTAATTTTAACTAGGAATTCAATCCTTTAGACCTCCCTTTATGCTTTGAATTAGGTCTGGTCATTGATTTATGTGGTTAGAAATGGTTAGTATCATGGAATTAGACCTTTGAAAGCTTATCTTATGAGGTGAAATCCAAAAATCAGATATATGAAAGGCATAAATTGCAATTGCTTGATCCGAATTAGGCCTTAATATTGATGAAAAATGTGAATTTACCTCTAATTCTAGAAATCAATATTGCTGCCTAAGGGAGTTTAAGATGGTTTATCTTAGGTCTGCAGTTTGATTTCTTAGTATTCATCTTGCTTTGGGTATAATTCACAGTTCCTCTTGATGAATTTGCAATGTTTGATTGAACTATCTTTTCCTTGGATTAAATTTGATTGACTTATTGATGTTTGATCTCTGGTCTTGATGGGGAATTTGCTACCTTTTTTCTTTTGGATCGAATTGCTTGAGTTGATGATCAAAGGAAATGATCATCACCCCTAATTATAATCAGCTCATGACTCTTGGTGTTTCAATTTCCTATGAGGCTGGCCTCTCATTCATGCCTTTTCAAATTCAAATCTTAGAAATTGAACCGCTTCATTGAAATAAGGGGCGATTTTGCCAAATTAATTAATAATACACCTTATTATGTACACATTTGACTTCTCCCTCATGGTCGTGGATTTAAGGAGGGTGTGGATTTATGTTGGTCGTGGATTTTTGCCCATCGTGGATTTTCTCCACTCATGGACAATTCACTTGATTTCATTCAAGTCGTTGGTTGCCAAGTGATCACTTCGTCCCTTCATCATATTTAGTTTCTCATTTGATCAACATCATACTGTTGGAATCCACCTCGTTAAGTTGTGGATTTTGCAACCCATGAACAAACTTATTGGCATCCAACTCTAAGTGGTGGATTCCTCTACTTCGTGGATTTTGGAGGGTCATAAATATTGGCAAGGCATGATTCCTTGAGTCCATGGATAGCTCATCATTATTCAAACTTGAAAACTCCAACACTTAGTCTATCAATTTCCTTGACTATGTCATTGATCTTCATTCTTCAAGTCAAGTATTGAATGATTTCGTTATTCCTTCTTCATTTCATTGATCTTACCATCCACCCTCGAGTTGTGGATTTCCTAGGGTCATGGATTTTGGAAACCCATGGATGCGTGCATTGACCTTAGCTTAAGTTATTATCCATGCATTTATTCAAGTTGATTATCAAAAGGGCCTTGAAGCGGTGAATTCGTTGCATTTAAAGACAAGTTGGAGACCTTCTTCCAAGATCATGGATTTGAGGAGGTGTGAATTTTCATGAGTCATGGACAAACATGTTGATTGCCACCTCAATTTGATCACTTCATCATTTTCTCAAGTTGATCGCTATAATGCCTTTGCTTGCACACTTAAAGGATTCAATGATGGATTCACCTTTCACAGCCTTCACTTATCTGGACTCAGTGAACATCCAAGTTGTGGATTGTGGCATGTTAAGGATAAAAGTCACTGCCTCACTTCATCCACATAGACTTGATCAATTCTTGCTTCTACATTCTAACCTAAGGGTGCCCACTTGTTCACTTAATTGTTCATCACACCTAAGACTCATACCTTGACCTGACTTAAAGGTTGAACTATAACAACTTCGATATGACTTAAGGGGAGACTTGACTATTGCTATATTTCCTAAGACCTAAGACCATTGGAAAAAAGAGGGGGTCCTCATTTGCAATGGGGTGATGTGTGAAAAGGTCACAACAAGTAGCATTCAACCAATGGATTTTTGTTGTGAATGAACTTGTCATTGAAAGCAGAGAGATAAAAATAGAAAAAATAGAGACTGAAAAAAAATCATGCTACAACAAGTATTGCTACAACAAATAAAACAAATTTTAATTATTCATTCACCACCTAAATGCAATACATTTGCCTCTATTCATAGAGGATCAAACAAACAGTTTTGGACTCCTAACTTACAAAATTCTGCATGAAGAAATATGCAAACTACTTTTAAACAACTTGTCTAAATTTATAACTAAATATGAATTGATTGTACAACAGTGCATGGTCGGTGCATGTTAGTGAAGTTTGAGTTTAATGACAGTGAGACTTCAACATCACATGACAATAGTCATGACAGGTTTCATGATGGAAGTAGGGTGCAACCGACAGTTTCAGGCATACACACTCATCATGATGGTAAGAAGTGCTACAGTTGATGTTCTTGGCTGTGTATGAACTTGTCATGGTTGGAGCAAGATGCAATTGAGTTTTGGCTATGTACAACCTTGTCATGATGGGAGCAAGGCATATATGACAATTTTGGTGTCAAATTTACCTGTTCATGATGGGAGCAGGGTGTAGCTGATAGTTTCAGTTGTGTATGAACTTGTCATTATTGGAGAAGGGTGCAATATTAAATTATAAACATGTCAAACATTCATATTGTCCGATATCAAATTGAATTCAATGCTCTATACCATTCTTTTAAACATATCAAACTCAATCATGTCGGATCAATACCATTTGGAATTTGTTTGAAAAAAAGTTGTTTGAGAATGAAGATAGATTCAATATAGTCGAGAGCAAATTTATAGAAGGGGCTATTGTTATGTGATAATTCCCAATCCGTATTAAGAAAAAATTGCTATGCTTGAATATAAGATGATTATAATACACTAAATATATTATGCACAATAGATTAAATGCAAAGTGCTTGTATCTATCATTTAATATGATAATAGTATTTATTTAATTGATGACTTACTTTATCATGGAAAATTAAAGGTTAGTCCCTTGGTGGTTGAATCCTAGATTGAAGTCATGTATTTAACCCCCAACGGGTTAACTATAAACCTTCTTTTAGGAAAGGTAATCTAATTCATGGAATTGCTTATCGGTTCATAATTAATGTTCTTAGTTATGTAGTGTAAAAGAAAGTAACGAAAACCTTTCTCTTTTGAAAGTCTATGGGACCAAAGCTTTTTATCTTTTTAAGTAAGACATTAAGATGGTGTGAAACTTTCCGCTTTCTTGGGAAAGACCTCTTTGGTCACAATTGTAAAAGCAACACAAGCTTATCCTCTTGGACTTACCCTTCACCTAAAATTCAAGAGCATATCCCAAATTTCATATTTAATAAATCTTGGATTGCAACTACTTTTTGTTTGGTGGAATGATTTATGATGGAAATTTTATGTAGTTTTCAAATAACCACCCTCTCAAACTTCTCTCCACTCACAAGCCTTTAACAAGTTTGAACTATTTATAGGGTCAAACTCTTATTGTAATATCCTAATTTGTTGAACCGCTTATCTATTGTGAGATGCAAATTTATAAAGGAAAACTTAGATCCACACAAATCTTGCTTTGGTGACAATCTCAAAGACAATTGCATAAAGAGGCACCCAAATAATTTTAAGGATGCAAATGTAGATGGATATGGAAGCAATATCAATGGTTATCTCATGGACCAAAATACATAGAGAGTGAGCCTCAATGATAATCCTGTATAGTCATCTTCCACAAAGGAGGTCAAATCACTTGTCCAAAAAAATTGATATTTTTAATTTTGAACTTCTTAGAAAATAACAATAAATATGAAGGGCTTGTCGCTATTTTGTTTGAGGCTCATTTAAAGGCGTAAGGGTGTTAAGTTTATGGGAAGGATTTGGTTGTAATCCAATATGAAGCTCCTATTTGGGGCTTGTGTACAGGATTTCTTCTCCCCTCAATAGTTAATTCACCTCTGTATTTGGTCAATGATTGAATGGTTTCTCCCCATTCAACGAATCTTGTTTGAATATGTGTTAATACAAATCAAATGGGGCTCATGGATTATGTTTATGAATTATTGGCATAGATTTTTACTTGTTTGAGATTATTGATGGGGTGATAGGGGGTTGAAATTTTCATCTCTCAATGTTGTTGTTCCTATTTTGTCTCGTAAGGGTTTAGAGGACCTTTGTGAGGGGGAGGCTTGCATGTTAAAGGATGTAGGTGCTCCTTGCTTGTAGATAGGTTATTGTTGTAAAGTGGATGTTGGGAGCTTAGGAAAGGATGCAAGTCTTAGGGTTTCCAATGAGGTTGAGGTGGAGGGACTGTTTCAAATTGAAATCCTTGATTCCCTTATCAATAAGTGGTCAACTTGGGTAAGGAATTCACTTGTTGGCAGATTCTATGACAATTTGACTTGTTTGAGATTATTGATGTGGGTGATAGGGGGTTGACTTTTTCTTTTCCCCATGTTGTTGTTCCTATTTTGTCTCCTAGGGTTTCAAAGGATCTTTGTGAGAGGGAGGCTTGCATGTTAAATAATGTAGGTGTTCCTTGCTTGCAGATAGGTTACACTTGTAAAGTGGTTGTTGGGAGATTACAAAAAGATGCAAGCCTTAGGGTTTCCACTGAGGTTGAGGTGGAGGGACTATTTCAAATTGAAATCCTTGATTCCCTTACTAATAAGTCATTGACTTGGTTAAGAAATTTGCTTGTTGGGAGATTCTATGACATTGTCCCAACATTGATATTGTGTTGGATTTGGAAATTAAGAGGCTAGGTTGAGGTATTTGCTATGTTGAATAATTTTTCCTTTTTTCATTTTCCAATCTTGAAGATTTCTCTAAGACTCTTCTTCAAGGTCCTTGATTTCTAGGGAATAATGGTGGAAGAATGACCTATCTTAAAAATTGGTCTTTGAGCTTTAAACCAATGATCGATAGCATCATCAAGTTCCTGATTTGGGTTAGATTGTCTGGGGATACCATTAGAATATTGGGATGAAGAGGTTTTTATGCTTATTTCCTCTGTCGTTGATTTGGTCACTGTGATTATTTTGGGTAGTAAGTTGTGTTGTTGATTTGGTCACCAAATTTACAAGATTGCGAAGTAAAATAAAATGCTCCCTTTTCATATTACCTTTTTTTTTTTTCAAATATGGTGATTGGGTGCAACATATTGAATTCAAAGACTCTTCAATTGTTTGTCATTGGTATTGTAAAATGGGCCATGCTATTGCTAGTTGTTTGAGCAATAATAAATAAGTTTGGAGGGAAAAGGAAAAAACTCCTACTACTATTGACGAGTACATTATAACCCATTGATAAGGCACATAAGAAATATTATAGGGGAAATTGTCTTGAAGATTATAGAATGCAAGATACCTCTTTTAAGGCTTCAAGGTTGGATGAGGGTTTCACTTGTGATCTTATGAATGTTCCATGTTCCAAAGAAAGAAGTTAAGGAGATAAGGATCCTTGCACAATGGTAAAGAGAATTGTTGGAATTTTTTTTCAAACCACCCTAAATTTGGGTTGGTATTTTGTAAGGTTTTCAAATGTACATGCTTATGTGGAGTCATCATTGTTTTGATAGGTTGTCTCTTGTTGTGTTGTTGTGTATAATAATTATCTTTTTGTACAAGGGTTTGGGTTCTTTCTGTTGGAAATATTTGTTGTTACTGATGTCAACTTGATGTTTGAAAATATGTTTTGTCCTTGATGACGTGTTCTTAATGTTGAGAAGTTGTTATATGGTAATTGATGTTGTTGTTTGGTTGTTGATATCAATGGAGAGAGTTTTGATAGTGTTTTTAACCCACAACTTGTATTGGTATATCAAATATGTTTTGTACGGGGTTGCTTTTGGTTGTGGATGTCCACCTTCTCAATGTTTGATGTCTACATTCTGTATGAAGTGTTGTTGATAATATGTTGTAGATTTGTAGCATGATGATGATGGTGAGGATGTGCTTTCCTTGGTCTCTATGCTCTTGTTCAGGCTAATGTTGGTTTTGGAATGTTTTCAGTATGAGGAGATATGATATACAAGAAAGAGTATTTAAAGTCTAGTTGAAAGAATGCTCCACATTCCTCCGCATTTGAGGATTTGGTCTTGCATTTTGGACATAATGTTTATGCTCTATGGACATTGCACTGCTATTTTTTTAGGTTCATGTTGTTGCAGTTGATGTGGCTAAATATTTTTGTTTGTTGACTATCTGGCTGTTTGTCAGAAGTGGATTCAATTGGTCCAAAAAAATGCTCTACATTTCTTGGCATTGATGTTTCAGGTGCTGCAACTTTGAGGACATGCTTTTGATTTTTGTGTGTTGTCTTAGTTCCAATTTCAAGTGTTGAAATGTTTTGCAAGAATATTTATGGATGTTCAGTTTAGGACTGTGTTTCCTAGCATTCTAGCAATGAAGTGTTCTATGTTTGTTTATCTTGTGCAAACATGTATAGGTTTGGCAGTGAGAAAGAGGTATTTGGGAATGATGTTGGATGTTCTGATAATATCCTTATGTTCTCTGCATGGTATTGAATGTTTTAGTTGGTGCTACATTGTGTCTAATGTTGTCTTCTAGGTAACTGCTGTGGTTTGGTTGACAAAGTTTTGTTTTCTAGTTTGCGCTATAATCTTAATGGTATATGCCACTGTGAAGAGTGTGTTAATTTATATTTGGGTCTTACCTTTGGCATGTGGATCCACATTGAGTGTATTCATTTGTATGCTATGTTTTGGGCTGATTGGTTCTATGCTACATTGTTTATCTACATGTTACCTTATTACCATCCTTGGATGATGTGCACTAGCATATATATTATTTGGAGCCTACTCAAAGAAGTGTAATATGATAGTTTAGGTCTTCTCTATCTCCTAGATTAGACCACATTCACCACAATGATGTTTGGTGGTTGGCTTAATAGGGCTTATGCTTATCCTTTGTCTTGGCTAAACTAATTGATATTTGCAATGAAGAAGATGGTATATATAGAAGATCATTTTGGAGTTGTAAAGTGTGGGTGTTGTAATGGGAGTGAGTAACTAAGAATATGTGTGAATGTACTTTGATGATCATATCACTTGCAAAGGTGTGTGATGCAAACACAATGAAAGTGTGGTGGTGATTGTTGTTGGAGTTGGTTACTTGTGACATTGGTTCAAGTGCAACTTCATTTTGGAGAAGACTTTATCCTATTGATTTATATGTTGTTATATTGTATCTTGCCTCAGAGAAGTGGTCTTTAGCCTGCAAGTCCTTTTGTATTTTGCCTTGAAGTAATGAGCTTCAGCCGACAAGTACTTTTGTATCTTTCTCTGAAGTAGTGAGCTTCAACTTGGGTGTTTGATTGAACACTCCTGTTTGATCCTAAAGGTGGTCCGTTGGGGGGGGGGGTTTGATCGAAGGGGTTTTTTAATTAACATTTAATAGGGTTCGAGCAAACACCACCTTGAATCGAACTCTCTTTTAACGATTTTTTTCAATGAACATTATATTAATCTGAAGTGATAGTTATTTTTTCATTCTAAATTATCTTTCTAGGTTCCATTGGACTTTAGATCAAACCACCTTGACAATTTCCAGCTAGCAAAGCTCCTTAGCACTTGACACCACCTGCTATTTTAACTTCATTATACTAGGTGCACCAAAAAAAATAAAAATTCTTGCTTGTATGTCGACAAAGTAAATAATGGGTTAAAGAGTTTTAAGATCGGTGTTTTGTCAAAGGCTCACAACTTACTGAAAAGCCAAATGATAATTCAAACATTTTATATTTGTGGGCAACTTACTTAAAGACTTCAAAAAAAGGAGATAACAAGAGCAAGATAGGCTTTGTTGGCAAGTTTGTATAAGTTCACAAGTTAAATCACCGAATGGAAGAGCCAGCTATCACAATTTATGTATCAGCAAGTTGGCCAAGTTTTGAAAGATGCCGACATATTCGGTCTCTTGGCATTATCAGTAAGTTGGGTCACTTTACAAAGAGTCTAACAAACTTCTTACACTAGCTCAGATTGGCTTGGTTTTCGAATTTTCCATACAATGATCTATCGTTGAGTTATGTTGGCTTCTAGAGTAACCGATATAGCCAATTCATTATTCATCGACAATTTAGAGAAGTTGGCTAAGTTTATTGATGTGGGTGATAGGGGGTTGACTTTTTATTTTCCCCATGTTGTTGTTCCTATTTTTTCTCCTAGGGTTTCAGATGATTTTTGTGAGAGGGAGGTTTGCATGTTAAAGAATGTAGGTGTTCCTTGCTTGTAGATAGGTTACACTTGTAAAGTGGCTATTGGGAGATTAGGAAAAGATGCAAGCCTTAGGGTTTCCACTAAGGTTGAGGTGGAGGGACTATTTCAAATTGAAATCCTTGATTCCCTTACTAATAAGTCATTGGCCCTTGGTTAAGAAATTCACTTGTTGGGAGTTTCTATGACATTTTCCCAATATTGATATTGTTTTGGATTTGGAAATTAAGAGGCTAGGTTGAGGTAGTTGCTATGTTGAATAATTTTTCCTTTTTTCATTTTCCAATCTTGAATATTTCTCTAGGACTCTTCTTCAAGGTTCTTGGTTTCTAGGGAATAATGATGGAATAATGACCTATCTTAAAAATTGGTCTTTGAGCTTTAAACCAATGAACGATAGAATCATCAAGTTCCTGATTTGGGTTAGATTGTCGGGGCTACCATTAGAATATTGGGATGAAGAGGTTTTTATGCTTATTCCTCTGTCATTGATTTGGTCACTGTGATTATTTTGGGTAGTAAGTTGTGTTGTTGATTTGGTCACCAAATTTACAAGATTGTGAAGTAAAATAAAGTGCTCCCTTTTTAGATTACCTTTTTATTTTCTTTCCAAATATGGTGATTGGGTGCAACATATTGAATTCAAAGACTCTTCAGTTGTTTGTTATTGGTATTGTAAAGTGGGCCATGCTATTTCTAGTTGTTTGAGAAATAAGAAATACATTTGGAGGAAAAAGGAACAAACTCCTACTACTATTGAGGAGTCCATTATAACCCATTGATAAGGAACATAAGAAATATTATAGGGGAAATTGTCCTGAAGATTATACAATGCGGGATACCTCTTTTAAGGCTTCAAGGTTGGATGAGGGTTGTACTTGTGATCTTATGAATGTTCCTTGTTCCAAAGAAAGAAGTTAAGGAGATAAGGATCCTTGCACAATGGTACAAAGAATTGTTGGAACAATCTTTCAAACTACCCTAAATTTGGGCTGGTATTTTGGAAGTTTTGCAAATGTACATGCTTCTGTGGAGTCATCATTTTTTTGCTAGGTTGTCTCTTGTTGTGTTGTTGTGTACAATGCTTATCTTGTTGTACAAGGGTTTGAGTTCTTTCTATTGGAAATATTTGTTGTTACTGATGTAAACTTGATGTTTAAAAATATGTTTTGTTCTTAATGATGTGCTCTTAATATTGAACAATTGTTATATGGTCATTGATGTTGTTGTTTGGTTGTTGATATCAATGGAGAGAGTGTTGACAATGTTGTTAACCCACAAATTGTATTGGGATATGAAATATGTTTTGTACAGGGTTGCTTTGGGTTGTGGATGTCCACCTTCTGGATGTTTGATGTCTACATTCTGTATGAAGTGTTGTTGATAATATGTTGTAGATTTGTAGCATGATGATGATGGTGAGGATGTACTTTTTTTGGTGTCTACGCTCTTACTTAGGCTAATGTTGGTTTTGGAATATTTTCAGTATGAGGAGATATGATATACAAGAATGGGTATTTAAAGTCTGGTTGAAAGAATGCCCCACATTCCTCCATATTTGAGGATTTGGTCTTGCGTATTTGGACATAATGTTTATGCTCTATGGACATTGCATTGCTATTTTTTTAGGTTCATGTTGTTGTAGTTGATGTGGCTAAATATTTTTGTTTGTTGACTATTTGGCTGTTTGTTAGAAGTGGATTCGATTGGTCTGAAAAAATACTCTACATTTCTTTGCATTGATTTTTCAGGTGCTGCAACTTTTAGGACATGCTTTTGATGTTTGTCAGTTGTATTAGTTCCAATTTCAAGTGTTTAAGTGTTTTGCAATAATATTTATGGATGTTCTATTTAGGACTGTGTTTCTTGGCATTCTAACAATGAAGTGTTCTATGTTTGTTTATCTTGTGCAAACATGTATAGGTGTGTCAGTGAGAAAGAGGTATTTGGGAATGATGTTGGATGTTCTGATAATGTCCTTATGTTTTTGATTATTGAAAATGCAGGTTTTGAAGGGGCCCCGAAACCCTTTACAAGAAAGACTTAAACAGTAAAGCCACAAGAAACAGAGAGGAACATAACAAAAAGGAAAAAAACCAGCGGAAAACCAAAGAAAACCCACAAAAGCCCCGAAAAGCCAGCAGGCCATCCTGGAGTCAGATTTTATCCAGGGCTTTAGTGAGGGTGCTGCTAATTTCTTGCAGCTCTTTGATGTTGTCTTTGAAGTTGGGAGGGTCCTAGGCAGCAACAGCCACAACTTTCTTGATACTGGCCCTGGTTCTCTTTGCAGTCCCGCCCACCGGGGTAGCATCACCACTTCCAGTCTGGATGGTCTCCTCCTCCAGGTCAAGATCCACAACCGATTTAGGAGTATGGTCAAAGACCTTGGCAATGTCTTCCAGGTTTTTGGTGACAGCAGAGAGGATACTTGGGATAATTCCCATCAGATTTTTCATCATTTCTTTTCCCTCTTCCAGCTATTTTACCTTGTTCTCCATTTCCTGCTTCCAATTAATATGCTCTCTGTTTTCATCCTCCCTCTTTTTATCCAAATTTATCCCTTTCTTCTCCAGGTTTTTCATGGTTTCGTAAGTCCGTATGTCGAAATTCATTCTAGCCTTCAGGAGCTTCTTGAGATTATCCAGGATAAGCCCCTCACTAGCCAGGTTCTTCTCAGAGCCTTTGTTTGTTTCCTTCTCAGAATTAACTTTGGTTTCCTCATTATCCTTGGGAGCCGTTTCCTCCATCAGATGGCTATTGTCCTTACTAGGGTGATGACTTAGAATAGGGCTATCTTGACCAAGCTCAAAATCTCCACTTTCTTCCTCGTTGCCCAACTCCTCTTCTTTCCAGCTGTCTTCACTGTTAGAGTCATCCATCTCCATACCACTGCTTTCCTTGACAATGTCCTCAGTTTCCAACCTGGGGGCACTTTTCCTTTTCTTGCTCGATGACGCCTTCTCCTTGCTAGTATCTCCCTCTTCCATCCTCCTTTTACCTGGGGAAGTGGAAATTCACTTATTTTCCTGCAAAGTGAGGGTTTTGCAATGCTCACAGATAAGCAGTAGGAGCCCGCAGTGGAGAATTGGGCTGGAAGGGTTAGTCCTGTGCTTGTTCAGGGACCTGGAGAGGGATCGAAAAAGGTAGTAGGGCAGAGACACTTTTTTGTTGTGTCTGAAATGGTTTAAGAGCACGAAGTGGTAGGTGTGGGCCCTGGAGAAACGATCTTCAACCGTAATATACTCCATGATTGCGTTCAAGACCCAGCCCCACAACTTCTTGATGTTTGCAGCATCGTAGTAGCCCCCAGTAGCCTTGCCAATTTTGGCCCGCTATTTCTCTTTCCGCAGGAACAGGGTAACCGCATTGTTGGAGACCTTGAGGTCTCGAAAGAAGTTAAGCCTGGTGTAGGGCATTCCAGTCATAGTTGAAATAAGCCCAACATCCAACTTAAATTTAACTCCGTAAAGTTTAAATGAGCCATTAGACCAGTTTTCAAAAATCTTGGAAATGACTAAGTTAACCCTACCTTTGTCATAGTCCTCAAGCTTTTCCATGAAGCTGGTGAGAGAGCTCTTCTCCAGCTTTGCCCAGACTTTAGGCATTTCTTTCCAGGTCGACATGTTGTCAGGTTCTTCACATCTTAGATCTCCTCCCATTTTCGAATGTAGGCTATCGACTCTGTTTCTCTGCAAATTGAGACCTTCTTTCCCGATGCAACTCAAATTTTCGCTCTGAGTAACCCACAAAGCGTACGATAATTTATTGGAGATGGCAGGAGATCTGCCGCAGTGCCAGGTAATGATGGCCTTTCCAACAAGGCATAAATGATGCTTTTTACTTGTCATGATTTAATTGTCCTTCTCTCCCCGTATAATGGTCCTTTCTGAGTATCTCTTTAATATTTAAATTGAGATCATCCTCGTGCCAAATCATTTGAGCGTCAGAGTTAACTCTAGTATTTGCTAAATAGTTAGCAACACTGTTTTGCTCTCTGAAGGCATGTTGTATAATAATTTCTTTAAAGTTGGCGATAATCTCTCTAGCTTTCATGATGATATTCTCAATAGACCAAGAAGGATCCGATTCCCCCTTTAAGCACTTAATAATATTAAGTGAATCCCCCTCAAGCCATATTTTATCATAATTGAGATTTTTGGCTATAATTAAAGTATGGAAGGTAGCGGAGGCTTCAGCAAAATGGCTAGTTTGATTCCCCAGAGGACCAGCCACTGCCTTAAGGCAACTTCCAGCAAAATTCCTGATAATGCTCCCATATCCAACTTTACCCGGATTTCCTTTAGAAGCCCCATCGAAGTTAGCCTTAATCCATCCTTGCAGGGGGAAACACCAGACAAGACCTTCTCTGCCTTTCTCCTTGCTAGTAGTGGTAGTAGAAAGATTCCATCTGTCTTTGAAATCATCTTTAGCAGCAAGTCCCTGATCAGTACCATAGAGGCATTCAAAAATACTTCTAAAGATTTTATCTGCAACCACTTCAGGAATAGCCCTTTTATCTCTGAAAATCCTGTTGTTGTGCTCTTTCCATATATTCCAGATAACAATCGGCAGAGTAAGTCTCCAGGTCTCCACAATCTTAGGAATAGAGTTAGGACAATGCCATTGAATCCAAGTGTCACCAAGAGAGTTCGGGAAGACCCAGCTCAGGTTCCACCTAGACAGGATGATTTTCCAGATGTCCTGTCTAAAAGAGCATTGATTGAGAATATGGCAAGCTATCTCTTCTTCCCTGCAACAAAGAGAACACATGTTAGGAAAAATAATGCCTCTTTTATGAAGATTATCTAGGGTTAATATCTTATTTTGGATGAAAATTCAAAAGAAGATGTTGACTTTGGGAACGAAGTTCTTATTCCAAACTTTAGCCCAAATGGGAGTGGCTTCCACCGGGACATTATGAATAGCTACAATAGAGGAAACAAAGTATTTCCCATCCAGAGTTTTCCCCCATATCAGAATGTCATCTTTGTTGTCTCTAGGGATTTTAGCAGAAAGAGCAATCTGAAGGAACTTGAGATCCAGGCACTGCTGGCTAAAGTCAATCTAGTCCCCATTTATCTAGTAATCTCTTACCATTTCACTGTACCTGCATTTGAAACTATCTTTCCAATCTTTGAGGATAGGGATTTCCTCCAGAGGTTTATCCAGGATCCATCTATCTTCCCAAAATCTTATTTTCCTCCCATCCCCAAGGTTCCGGGTTTTGCCAGCAATAGTCCAACCTTTAGCAGATTGCACTGCATTCCAAATGGATCCATCAACAGAGAAAGAGTTGTCAAAGAATTCTTCCTCAGAAGGTTACATATAGAGATATTTGTCTTTCCAAATAGAGTTCCATTCTCTTTCCTCCCCTTTGAATCTCCAAATTTGCTTGGCTAATAAAGCTTTATTCATAGAACTAATGTTCCTTAAGCCCAGCCCACCTGAGGCCTTAGGGGAACAAATGTTATTCCAGGCTATAAGGGGGATTCTATTTTTAACTTCCACACCCGACCAAAGGAACTTTTTTTGGATTCTTTCAATAGCTTCTGCAAACTTTGAGGGGATTTTGAACAAGCTAAGAGCATACACAGGAAGATTTTGGAGAGTGGCTTTGAGCAGAGTAACTTTACCAGCTTGACTAAGAACAACCCCTTTCCAGCCAATAAGTTTCAGGTTGAGTCTGTCAATTAACTTATTCCAGAAGGAATCCTCAGGCTTGAGACAAAGAGGAAGCCCCAAATAGGTAGAAGGAAACTCAGATATGTTACAACCAAGAATCCTACCAATCCTAATTTGCCTTTGGGTCAGGGTGTTGATGAAAAATAGAGAGCTTTTATCCCAGTTGATTTTTTGACCAGAGGTAGATTCATAGGTATTCAGAATGATTTTCATGTTTTTGGCTTCCAAGATGGTGGCTTCCCCCATGGTGATAGAGTCATCAATGAATTGTTCATGAGAGAAAATAGCATTGGATGAAGAAGGTTTTAGACCCTTAAGATTGCCTTCTTCCACATTTTTAAGGATGAATCTACCCAGGCATTCAACAAGAATGGTAAACAGGATAGGGGAGATGGGGTCTCCCTATCTGAGACCTCTGGAGCTTTTGAAGAAACTAGATGGGGAGCCATTAATAATAACGACAGAGGAGGAAGTTTCCATGAGTTGAGAACAGAGCTGGATAACTTTGTCGCCAAAACCAAACGATTTCATGATCCTAAGGAGAAACTACCAGTTCACTCTATCAAAAGCTTTAGCCATGTCTAACTTAAGGAAGAATCCCTGTTTACTCGCCACTTTCAGGGAGTGGATATTTTCATGAACAGAGATAATAGAGTCCAAAATCTATCTTCCGAGGACAAAGCCATTCTGTTGGACAAAGATAATCCTTGGGAGAACATCAAGCAACCTAGAAGTCAAAGCCTTGGAAAGGATCTTGTAGACAGAGTTACACAAGCTAATGGGTCTAAACTTGTTAAGAGAATCAACTCCAAGGATCTTTGGGATAAGGACAATGAAAGTGGCGTTCAGTTCCTTAAGAAGTCTTATGGAGCCAAAGAATTCCTTATCACCATTGCAAATGTCAGCTTCCACAATGTGCCAAAATTTTTGAAAGAAAAACATGGGGAAGCCGTCCGGGCCAGGGGATTTATCACCCTGAAAGGAAAACACCGCCTTTCTAATTTCAGGATTAGAAGGAATACAGGATAAGAGGCGATTGTTAGCTTCCGACAAGATAGAAGGGATAGCTTGTAAAAGGGTATTTTGCTTACTATAATCCAGGTTATCCACTTCACCCAACAAGGTTCTGAAATGCTCGAGAGCTTCCTTCCTGATGTCGCAATCCTCTGTTAGGACGCCTTTATTGAAAGTTAGTCTGGATATTCTATTGGCTGCCCTATGCTTAAGGGCTGTTAAGTGAAAGAAGCAGGTGTTTTTATCACCTTCCTTCAGGAACAAAGCTCTAGATCTTTGTCTCTAGAAAGTCTCTTCATTAGAAATGATGGAGTGGTATTTAGATAATAGATCATTTTCAACCATCCTAAGATCTTCGGTCAACCCCACCTCTTGGATTCTATCCTAAACATACTTTAATTCAACTTTGACTTGAGTTTTGTTCTTGAATATGTCCCTAAAAATCTCTTTGTTCTAGGTTTTAATTTTGGCTTTTATGATGTTGAGCTTTTTAGCAATTCTAAAAAGAGCCTTACCCTCCACTTCAGAGTTCCACCATTCAGTAATGCAGGCTTCTAGAGAAGGATGGGAGAGCCAAGCTTTTTCAAATCTGAAAGGGAAGTTTCTCTTAGCCGAAAAAGAGTTGGCAGAAAAGGAGATGGGGTAATGGTCTGAACCGATTTTGATAACAGAACCAAGGGAGTAGGTATACTTAGAAAGCCAGTCAGGAGAAATTAAAGATCTATCAAGCCTAACTTGAATCAAATCAGCTCTGGTTCTTCTATTGGTCCAGGTGTAATTGATGCCCTGGAGATCAACATCAATTAGAGCTTGGTCATTAATGAAATCCATAAGGTCTTCTTTTCCATCAAGATGTAAGGGGATTCCTCCCATATTATCTTCGTCTTTGAGCGGGGTATTGAAGTCTCCCATAATAATCCAGCTTTGATCAGCAAACTAGAGTCTATCAGTGGCAAGGCTTTTCTAGAATTTAGCTCGCCCAGATTTAGTATTAGGAGTGTAGACATTAGATAATACCCAAACAAAGTTGTCCTTAATATGCTCAAGGAAAATTGAGTTCCTATTAAAGGCGGTGATGATTTCCTTTCCTATTATAGTATTTTTGTTCCAAAAAATCATAGTTTCTCTAGAAGCACCCTCCGAGTTAGTTCCTATGACTCCATTTTCTTTGAAAATTCTGATCCTTTCAACCTTTTCTTTAGACATTTTGGTTTCCTGAACAAGGACCACATCCAGTTTATGATCTCTGATGACATTCCATAACACATCCTGCTTATGGGGGGCGTTTAGCCCTCTGATATTCTAGGATATAATCTTCATATTTTAACTAGGGATAGGGCTGACTCGATGGAGCACTGTGTTCCATCAGCACGGTTCTTCCAGCTTTCCTATTCCCTTTGATGTTTTAGGGATGGCCTTCCTTGCTTTTTATTTTGACTTCCAACATCTGCCTTTTTCTTAATCTTGCTTCTAGTTGAGATTCCTCCATTGAGTTCCTCCTTGTTCGATTTTCCTTCTCTCGACCCGGGTATCTGGAGAATCTCATCCAACATATGCACAGTTTGGGTAGGGGTTTTATAGAGGAGAGGCTTTGGGATTCCATTAGTTAAAAGCAGTAAGGGCTCAGAATCAAAAGGGTCTTGGGCTTCGTTAAAGTTTGCCTCGGTCGATTTAGAGAGTGAAGAGGTTGGATAGGATTCTTCCTTCTCCTGGCTAGCTGATCCATCCTCCTAGTCTGGAATGGTTTCTTCCTTCTCCTGACTAACAGTTTCATTCTCCTGAGCTTCTGGGTTTTCTTTATTGATCAACTCATTTCTTGGCTCTGCTTCTTTAGAGTTCTCTGGTGGGTCGTTGGACCAAACACAATCCTATTTATCATTGCTGCTACTCCCAGTCCTCTTGACTTCATTCATAAGTTCCATTGCATCTTTTTTTTGATTACTCTCGGATGTTGATGAATATGCTTTTTTGTTTGTCGTTTGCCAGATCTTTTTGTTTTTAGTGTTACTATCAGTCTTGAGTTCCTTGCCTTTCTTGAGCAGACAAGATTTTTCCCAATGCCCTGATTTTTTGCAGTGGAAACAGGCAAACGGTAGAGATTCATATTCAATAGCTTGGGACCATTTTCCTAGTTTAGATATGATATCTATGGATTGAGGCATATCTGTCATTTGGTTAACATTTACGCAAATGCGAGCGAAGACTAACCTTGATTTAGCCGCCGTCATTGGGTCAATCGATAAGAGTTTTCCAAAGGATTTCACAATGCCCTTGAAAACTTCCTCGTTCCAGTATTCGAGCGGAAGACCCGGGAGGCATGTCCAGACTGGCGCAGAAACGAAGAAGGATTCATCCAGGACGAGATTCGAGGCCCATTTCTAGAGAGCCAGGGAATACTTGCCAAACATCCAGGGGCCTTCATAGAGAGCTTTGTTCATGTCTTATTCAGAGTTGAAAGCGAAGATAAAAAACCCTCTAGACAGTGCCGCCACTTCCACTTGTCCTTTAACCATCCATTTTCTCCTTATGAAATTCCTAACATCATCAATGTTAGGCCTAAAGCCAGAGAATCGTCCCACTAATGTCATAGATAGGCCAGCTATAGTCATATTGACCACTTTGTCCGGAACGGAAATAGCGACTAGACCAGAGGTGGGGTCTGAAATGTTCGTTACTTCCGGAAGCCCAGATTTAACCAGCGACTTCACTCCAAAGAGCGAAGACTATTTTTTCCATTTTCCTCTGTTGTGTGGGTCCCCAGGGATCGAATCTTTTTCTTCTCCTGGTTTTTCTTTTTCCTTGTCCTCTTCTGACCCTTGAGATGTTTGACCTCCTGCTTGCATGCTAGATCTAATCCCAGAGGAACAACAGTTTCGAGGAAATCCGCCTTCCCCAGGAATTCCGCCATTTCCCAGTTTGAAATTTGGGATTCCCGCTCCTTTTCACTCCGCTCCTTTTCACTCCATTGCTCCCAAAACTTGTAATGATAATGTCCTTATGTTCTCTGCATGGTGTTGAATGTTTTGGTTGGTGCTACATTGTGTCCGATGTTGTCTTCTAGGTAATTGCTGTGGTTTGGTTGACATAGTTTTGTTTTCTAGTTTGCACTATAATGTTAATTGTATATGCCACTTTGAAGATTGTGCTAATTTATATTTGGGTTCTACCTTTGGCATGTGGGGACCCACATTGAGTGTATTCATTTGTATGCTATGTTTTAGGCTGACTGGTTATGTGCTACATTGTTTATCTACACGTGACCTTGTTACCACCCTTGGATAATGTGCACTAGCATATATATTATTTGGAGCCTGCTTAGAGAAGTATAATATGATATTTTAGGTCTTCTCTATCTCCTAGATTAGACCACATTCACCACAATGATGTTTGATTGTTGGCTTAATAGGGCTTATGCTTATTCTTTGTCTTGGCTAACCTAATTGATATTTGCAATGAAGAAGATGGTATATATAGAAGATCATTTTGGAGTTGTAAAGTGTGGGTGTTGTGATGGGAGTGAGTAACTAAGAATATGTGTGAATATGCTTTGATGATCATATCACTTGCAAAGTTGTGTGATGCAAACACAATGAAAGTGTGGTGGTGATTGTTGTTGGAGTTGGCTACTTGTGACATTGGTTCAAGTGCAACTTCATTTTGGAGAAGAATTTATCCTACTGATTCATATGTTGTGATATTGTATCTTGCCTCATAGAAGCGGTCTTCAGCCTGCAAGTCCTTTTGTATTTTGCCTTGATGCAGTGAGCTTCAGCCGACAAGTACTTTTGTATCTTGCCCTAGAGTAGTGAGCTTCAACCTACAAATCTTTTAGGTTGCAATGTGATTCCTTTGTAGTGAGCCTAAAATAAATTTTTAATTATTTCATATATTGTGAGTTGACTCTCACCGTGGTTCTTCCCTATTTGAGTTTTTCATGTAAATTTGACGTTCTCTTATGCATTGTGTCTCTTTTCTTTATTCTTCATTGTTCGTGATAAAATGAAAGATAAGTTGATTGTGTTTTGAAAAGATAAAGTTTAAGATTAAATGTTTTAAGGTCCAAACTAATTCACCCCCTCTCCTCTCAGTCCTGAGGTGTGTTCAACACTTTCAAAATATGTACTTACCTTAATCAAAATAATAAATATGAATAAAATTGCTTTAGAATATTTAGCATTCACTTCTCATGTTAAAAAAACATAATTTTTTTTTTAACAAATATTTAACAAAAAGATATAATAAAATATAATTATATATATCTTCATAAAATTAGATAAAATCTTAGAATGTAGATATGAATACCAACTAAACTAACTATGCCAACTAATCAAGTTATTTTTTTTTAATGCTACTCTATCTTAAGTTTAGAATGAATTTTACTATAATCTACTCTCTGGTAAGGGATTTCATTCTATTTTATCTCATGAGAACTTATTTACAATATCTTTCCTTTCTATTAATACATAATTACCAATTAAATTTTGATATAAAATTGATTAAAAAATTAAATAATATTAAAAATCATTTTTCAAAATTATATTTAAAGACAATATGAAAATTATGAAGTTCAAATATCAAATGAAAAAGGCATTTTGAAAGCTAAATCATTATGCGAAGTAATATAAAGTCAAAGTTGGATTAGTGCATGAGTGACAAAGCATGGAATAATGTGAAAGAAAATGGATTCTTTCATAGTCCATGATACTCAACAATTTGTTTATGGATCTATAGATGACTTATAGTAATATGGGACTACAAACAAGACGTACGTACACCACCCCCTACAAGATTCAAACTTGTAATCTCTTTCAAGAGTACAAGTTCTACACCATTAGGACAACTCAAGTGTACTAAAGAAAGGAGTGAAGATATGGGTAGGAAAAAATAATGAAATTTAATAAAGAATCCTATAAAAATTACACTTTTATAGGAATTATCTCACAAAATAATTATTTGAGTAATAAAATTATAATTTTTTTTTTTAATTAGGTGGTAGATTAATGAAGGGTTGAAAATTTGGTAGTATTTTATTTTATTTATAATTATTGATCTTCATTTTAAAGTATGAGAACTTAATTTGTATTTTGTAATAGGTTAGAGTAAGAAGGTAAATGAGGTAGTATGAGAGTTTTATCTATTGTCAAAGGAGACTTATGAGTATGTAGCTATTATTCTATTGTGAATAAATAATCTTCTAAATTGTATAAATATTGAGTTCATATTCAATTAGTGTATGAGAGAAAACCTATTAGTTGAGCATGTTCCAATAGTTATTACAACATTTGTTGATGTAATGCCCAATATTTTTCATCTTATAACAATAGTAGTTGTGTCTTTAAAGTTGTAGTATTGATCATGAGTACTAATAATTGAATGAAATGTATTCCTTAGTTCTAGAAAGAAAAAATTCATGTTATGCCACATTATTGCACCAATAAAACATGATTTAGTGAACAACTACCAATCTAACTTTTTTTTGGGTGTAATGTCCCCTTTTGCAAGTGCCCTAGTTTTTGCCCCAAAATCACAATTCCAAGTAAAGTAATGAATGAAATAGAGATATCATTTACCAATTAGATCTTGATTGAGACCCCTCAATCATGTTAGATATAAACTCAATCATTCCTACTAGGGTTAGGGACATTATCTTAATCATTATAATATTTATAATGTACACATGGGATTCCCTTAAAGATTTTTCCAATATTCCATCCACATTATGAAGTTTGTGGGAGGCCATACAAGGTGCATTGAGTCTATCCATCAAGCACAAGAGGTCATTAATGGCACCCACTATTCGGCCTCCCAACTCCACTCGGGGGTACCACTACTTGAATGAACCCCTTTGCTACTTGTCCTCCTCATATGTCCTACCTCGCCTCCATAATGGGATCATGAATTGGCTATAACTTTAAAGGAATCTTCATCATCATTGATTATGCATATATATATATATATATTAATGATATTAATATATAAATATATTAACAATAGTATGCTAATTGCATCCATTTCTACATGGATGACAAAATAGAAATCAGTTCAAATCTTTGTGCATTATATAAGTGTTTAGGTCTTCCCTTAATCCTTACTTGATTCATATACTCCATTATTTCTTCCTTTCTCCATATCCCCCCTTCAAATGAAGTTCTCTTCTCCCTTTTATATCTCATGTTTGAGGGAGTCACAACTTTTCATTTCATGCTTTCTGACTATTCATTAAACTTAAATAAATTTTAATTATTTTAATTTTATTCTTTATATCTTAGTTTTAATTTTATTTGTATTTTGTTATATTTTAATTTATTATTAAATCTTATTTCAAAATGGGGACATTATAGTCTGCGCCACACAAGATTTCTTGTCCTCAACAAAGAATCATGGAGTGCTCAAAATGATTCCCACTATGAAATGGCTTTGGAAACACACATGCAATAAACTTGTTGAAAAAACATCAAGTATGAGCCAGACATGAAGCGTACACATGGATATATGCATACATGAAGCATACACATGGATATATGCAGACATGAAGCGTACACATGGATATATTGACTAGAATGCATTCAATGATTCATCTTTAACATGTAGGATGGAAGGATCATGGCTCTGATACCATTTATAATGTGCCCTTTTGTAAATGCTCTAGTTTTTGCCCTAAAATCACAATTCCAAGTAAAGTAGAATGAAATAGAGACCATTTACCAATTAGATCTTGATTGAGACCCTTCATTCATGTTATAAATAAATTCAATCATTCCTACTAGGGTTAGGGATATTATCTTAATCATTATAATATTTATAATGTAAGGGTTTTCCCAACATTCTATCCACATTATGAAGCATGTTGGAGATCATATGTAACAAACAAAATTTTCTAAAATATAAATTTAATTAACTTTTTTAAAACAAGAAATTAAACTCATAAATAAAGACATGTTCATCTGAAATTGAAACATTTCAAACTAACATAACTTTAATTAACTAACCATTTCAATGAAAGGGAAACATTAAATAACATCATTTAATCTTTATTATTTAAGTAGTTAGAGAGAGAGAGAGAGAGAGAGAGAGAGAGAGAGAGAGGAGAGAGAGAGAGAGAGAGGAGAGAGAGAGAGGAGAGAGAGAGAGAGAGAGAGAGATGAGAGAGAGAGAGAGAGAGAGAGAGAGAGAGAGAGAGAGAGAGAGAGAGAGAGAGAGAGAGAGAGAGAGAGAATTAATAGATTACTAAATGTAGCGTCCTAAAATTGTGACACTTGCAATTTCGACTGCATTTCGGTCTTCACGATGGCGACGCAACACGCAACCTGAATGGAGACCCTGAAACTTGCTCACGACACTGAAACTGCATTTTTCAAGCACCTTGGCTTGAACCTCCTTGCACCCTGCTGTCCCGGGAGGTGGGACCAGAGCGCCCAGCGCCCTGGTCCCTAGGACCATGGCGCCCAACGCCCTGGTCCTTGGGTCCTATTTTGGGCCCGGTCTCCTAAGGGGTCTCGGGTCTTTTTTGTTTGCAAATTGGAAATTAACTTTCCTGGTCGGCCTAAGGTCGGGAAAATCAGTCTATCAGCCCTAAATGACAAGTATATAAACTACATTTTTCTCTCTCATTTGGACATAACATATACATGATGAAAAAGGCGTGGAAACTATACTCAAGCATTCAAGCATTCAAGCATTCCTTCTAAGTCTCCATTCAAGGCTAAGTGTTGCATTCAAGACAAGGATTCAACCATTGAAGAGGAGATCACATACTACATGCTACATACAACATACTACTACAACATACAACATACAACATCTAAACCTTCGCACATAAGGATACAAACATCCTTAGAACAAGGTATTAGTACTTGTTTTACAGTCATTTACATTTACAGCTCTTGCTCATTTCTTGGTTAATTCCAAAACCGGGGTTTGACCTAAAGGCAAACCCCTAATCCCTAACCCCCCAATCGTCTTCGCTTTTCTGTGTGTAGGTTGCAGGTACGCGGCTGAAATTGAAGATCTGGAATCCTTGTGCAGAGACGAACAGATCCCCCTTCGTTTCGCGGATTTTTCGGAGGACCGTGGCGCCGGGCGCCATCGTCCCGACAACTTTTGCTCAAATTTGCAGGACAGCGCCGTATCGACATTTTACTACTAATTCCAGGTCCGCAGCTTCATACTGTATTCCTATCTCAATTTATAAGCGAATCTTTATCACTTTCTATGCATGCTTAGCTTAATTCTCCTATCAACATTCTTTACGAAAGAGGGTAGCCTTGCTGTCTTAACCCTTGAAACACATTTAGCATCCAATCTTGCATTGCGTGGGATTGGATCTTGTGGGTTTCAACCCCTCTTTTGAATGTAAAGTCTCTCCCCTAAGTGAAAACCATCGAATCCTAGCGAACCTCCCTCCTCTCTCCTCGGAGTTGGAAGAGGGGAGAACAACTAGGGTTCGATCGCGATTTTCCGCTTTACATTTTGGTGAACCCGACGTGAACATCCTTTCTGATTTTTCATGCTTAGATCTGAAAAAATTGATTACATTTCCATGTTTGATCTTTTGCAAAATTTTAGAGGTGATTGCATAAAAACCCTAAATTTTCTTTTTAGTAATTGAACCTGCGAAATGTCTAAATGTTAATGCCTGTTTCAGATCTGCCCTTCTATTACAAATTTTCAATTCATATTTGTGCTTTAATTCTGAAAATTAAGTGGTTAAATGTCAAAACCCTAATTTTTGAAACCCTCTTGATTCAACCTTTGTCCGACAATTTCACTGATCAAAACATCTCCAAATCAGCTGTAACTTTGGATTCCGCAATAAAATCACAATATCTTTCATCCTTGAAAATTTGGAAAAAAGTTGCGAGGACCGTGGCGCCGAGCGCCATCGTCCCCGACATTTTTCCCGAAATTTCGGGGAGCGAGATCTTACTGTATTTTCTTGCTAAAATCCAGAATTTTGGCTGATTTTATCAATTATAACACCTCCAAAATTACAGTCAAAGTTGGTCTTGTGATTGCTTGGATTAAGGCTTCTAAACATTTAAAAATCATTGAAATTGAAATTTTGTGTCAAAATTGTGTTCTTACTGTCCTAAATCTGAAAAGTGTGTTATCATTCATTAAAAATTTCAGTGCTTTATTCAAATTCTTGCATTTTGTGACTTTTGAAATTAAGTGCTTAATTACAACAACTTTGATTTCCGCTTTCAAAATTGAATTTTGCTGGAAATTGAGTCAATTTTTAAATTTCAAAATTTGCATTACTCTTGACATTCCCTCTAAAATCATAAAATTCAAAATTTCAGTTTCCCTCTCTTTTTCAAAATTCAAATTTTGCATTTTTTGACAATCTGGGTAAGGTTCAATTTTGAGATTACAACTTTAATTTGGCCTATCTACAGATCGTAAAACCACTCAATTTTTTCAGATTGGCTTTAAAATCATCATACCTTTCATCCCTGCAAATTTCGAAAAAAGTTGCAAGGACCGTGTTGCACTCCGAGCGCCACGGTCCCGGACATTTTTTCCGAAATTTCGGGAGACTGTTGTGATTGCATTTAACAGCTTAAATCCAGAAGATTGGCTGATTTTACTGAAAATTGCTACCTCTAAATTCAAAATCTTCTCTCTTTCTAGTGCATGAGTTTTACAACAATAAGCCCTACTTACACTATTCCCGTTAGACGAAGCCGTAGAATTAAGTCTTTCCAAGGTTTAACTACTGAGGAGATGGAACCTAATTTGAATAGCCTTTTTAACGAGGACATGGGTAATTCCTCTAATCCTCCTAATGATGAAGAAGCTCTCCATGAGGTTTCTGTAGAACAACTTTCGAAATTGGATAACCAATTTGACGATTTTCAACAATGGATGTCTCAAGAATACCCTGATAGTCAAGCTCTTCCTTTAATTGAGGGTCTAAAACGTATGCTTCAAAGTGATAAGAATGGAATTGATATTTTGCGTGGTATTGCACACATTGTGGATTCGAATGTGATGCCTATGAAGAGTTGTGCTGAAAATTTAGGCTATACACAACCTCCTACTCAAGTCAATCATTCTATTCCTTTGACAACTCCTATTGCTAGTATACCTACCTTTACATCAAACATCATGGCTACTTCTATACAAGACATTCCTCCCGTGATTACTAGTCATTGGGGCAACCCTTCTTCTTCAATTAACCCTCTTCCTTCATTCAATCCGACTTCTTCATTCATTCCTTCAATGGTGTCCCTATTATATCACCACAAATGAACATGACGCAAGGGGGCAATTCATTTAACCATTCTATTCCTCCTTGTAGTGTTCCTCCTGTCCAATCATCTCCTATGACTAATTATCATAGAGTCCCACCACCTTACTCTCTACCTTCTTTCAATAACATAACACCTCCATCTCAATCTAACACATCCAATATGAACTCTTCGACTGAAGCGACCATTAACAATCTTGCACAAACTGTCTCTTCTTTACAACAACAAATTGCCTCTATGAATCAATCTAAGTTTAGTGTGCCCACATTTGATGTTGCGAGCCCACTTTCTCTTGACATTGTTCGAGCTATCCCTCCTAAACATGTTGAAATCCCGCATTTGGAACTTTATAATGGTAAAGGAGATCCTCTAACACATGTTAAGACTTTTCAAACAATTTGTACTGATTTTGCTTATGACCAAAGGTTGCTTGCAAAACTATTCACGAGAACATTAAGAGACAAAGCCCTACAATGGTATTGCTCGTTGCCTTCCTATTCTATTTCTTCTTTCGAACAACTTGCAAATGCTTTCATTCAACAATTTCAAAACAATATAAGTCCTAAAGTTACTTTGATTGATTTAATGCATTGTAAACAAGGTGTTAAAGAAAAAGTGGCTGATTTCATTGGTAGATATAAGCATTTGTATGCTCAAATTTCTTTTCCAGTGCCTGACAATGATATTCAAAGAATCTTTATTTCTAATTTACAAAAAGATATTCGAGACAAACTTCTATTTTCTGAGTTTACTTCTTTCCAACAGTTGTGTGCAACTCTTCACAATTATCAATTGACTGTGAGTCAAATGGAACAATCACATCCTATGGCTCCGAGTGATAAGGGTGATAGCATTCAACAACCATTTGGGAAGTTTAAACCGAACAGAGATTCCATCAAATTCAATGAAAACATCATCAACAACAATGTGAATGCAGCATCAGGTGTGCCTCCTATTTCTAAATTTTTCAGGAAAGAAAGAAAGTATACTCCTTTGAATGAATCATTGCATAGTATTATGAATAAGTTATTGGAACAAAATGTGCTTACTCTTCCTCCTATAAGACAAATTGATCCTGCAAAGATTACTTCACCTTATTTTGATAACAAAGCTTTTTGTCAATTTCATCGTCAGCCTGGGCATGATACTGAAAAATGTTTTTCTTTAAAGGGTAAAATTCAAGATTTGATTGATAATAATACTATTTCTATTTCTGGAGTGAATGATAAAGGCAATACATCTGTAGCTCCTACTAATCAAAATCTTCAGATTTTCACTGATCCATTACCTTCTCATACCTCTAATGCAATTGAGGCTAATGATTCCTCTCTCTCATCTGATGGTCTTGTGTCTATGACTCCGAATGTGATTAACTTTGTAGAGCAGCAAGAAATCCCTAAAGAACCTTCCATCACATTTGATTCCAGTGAAACCATTAGGGCACCTGATGGTCCTTTATACATAGTTGCAAAAGTTAAGAATACACCTTGCCGTGGAGTGCTTATTGATCCTTCGTGCATGGTTAATGTTATTACTGAAGAATTTCTTTTTACTTTGCAATTAAATCAAGTGATATATGACAAAATAGATGTGATTGTGAAACTATTTGATGCATTTTCTTCTCCTGCAATTGGTTCTATTACATTGCCTATTGAGGTCCATAACAAATCTCTTGATGTGAACTTTTCTATTATTCCATCTTCCGAACAATTTCGTGTAAAGCTTGGCTATCCTTGGCTATCTTCCATGAAAGCTATTGCTTCTCCTATCCACAAGTGTTTGAAATTTCCCCATAATGGTGAAGTTGTTACTATCAATCATAGTCTCTTTAAACCAGCTGAAAGAACCTCTAGTGTTCCTATTGATTACTTTTGGCCTAAACAATTCCAATCTCTTCCTCCGTGAAGTGATCATCTTTTCAAATCTTATCAGAAGTGGAAAACAGATATGATCCTATCTCTAAGTGAACCTAGAGCACCTAAACTTGATATTCCTATCATTCTTGAGAAGGAAGTTCTTGCTTTGAAAGATAAAACTAATGTCTTTCCTCAAGAAGATTCTCAACCCATCCCTATGGATGTGACTATGTCTATACCTAATAAACTTCCTAAGAGTAGACCTATACCTCCTCGTCATGATGGACTTGGTCTTCTCCCTAAACCAAAAATTCCTCCTTTATATGGAGCAGTTCCTCCTCCTTCTTTTTATAGAGAGAAGAGACCTTCTTCTTCTCCTATTATCCAGCCTAAGAGACCACAACCTAAACACCCAAGTGCTAAGGATGAGAACATTCCTCCTCCTCAGTCTTCTCCACTTCCTACTAAGACTAGACGAAATCGTTCTGCACGTGAACGCCGACGAAAGCGTCGTCTTAGAGCTCAAACAGCTGCTTCTTAAACTTTGCAATCTCCAAAAACACCTTCAACAAGCATTATTCCATTTTCTCCTCAGCCGGAAATTGAGCCGAAATCTCCTAAACATAAGATGCATGATGGTCTTGATCCGGTGCGAGTTAAAGATCCTATTTTTATAAATCTTGATGATGATATAGATGAAAATGTTATTCAAGATGAAAATGTTACTCTTCTTGCTTCTGATAGTGAATATGAACTTGTTGATGTCGATAACCATTTATCTAATGAATTTTCTAAAGCACTTATCCTAGCTCCTAGACAAGAACAATGTGGCTCGGAACATGAACATAGCCCTTGTTTGGATCTTGTGATAGCTCCATCTGCTGTGTTGGATGTTCCTCCTCTGGCGTGTTCCTTGCCTTCCCGAAACATTGATCAGCAAGATCGGGGGGTAGATGACATGCTAGACTAGTTACATTAGCATAGCAGATTCTCTCCTCCTCTCTTGTGTTACTTCTTCTATATGTTATTCTCATTCTTCTATTTGTTGTCCTTAGTGTTGTCTACTTGAGGACGATGCAAAGTATTGAGATCTCTCGATCTCTCTCATGTTGACTCAAAAGACACATGTGTTCCCTTCTTCTAGGTGACCTTCCTTGATTGGGGAATGAAGAACAATTATGCATACATACATATGATATATATACATGAATTATCATACAGCATACTGACCCCGAGGAAAGCGAAGTCACCTTGTGCTTTGTGTTTTGTGTCTATTATCCTTGGGTTTATCTCACACTTGGGGGCTAAATCCTTGCGATAACGTGCTCCTTTCCTTTCTCATTTCTTATGTGTATCACTACGTTAAAACAATCACCCCCGGTGAGGCGTGTGCGATCACTTTAACGTAGGGGGGCATACATCCCGTTCATATCTTTTCAAGATACTTGAAAATTTCTTGGCAAATTTAGCCTTGCCTTGAAAATTTTTGATATCTTTCTTGCATGACTCATAGTGAGGGAACCTTACTACTGACAGTCATGGTTCTCCCTCGTGATCTTCCCTTTTACTTTGTCAATCGAAGTCGTAAGATCCTTAGTCCACTGGGGGCTTGGTGTATCTTGCCTCCTTGATGTGGTGAAAGTCTTTCAATGTTGTTTCCTTGTACTTTACCGGAAGTACGAGCATACATACTCCCGCTAAAGTGGGGGCTAAATGTAGCGTCCTAAAATTGCGACACTTGCAATTTCGACTGCATTTCGGTCTTCACGATGGCGACGCAACACGCAACCTGAATGGAGACCCTGAAACTTGCTCACGACACTGAAAACTGCATTTTTCAAGCACCTTGGCCTGAACCTCCTTGCACCCTGCTGTCCCGGGAGGTGGGACCAGAGCGCCTAGCGCCCTGGTCCTTCAGGACCAGGGCGCCCAGCGCCTTGGTCCCCAGGACCATGGCGCCCAGCGCCCTGGTCCTTGGGTCCTATTTTGGGCCCGGTCTCCTAAGGGGTCTCGGGTCTTTTTGTTTGCAAATTGGAAATTAACTTCCCTGGTCGGCCTAAGGTCGGGAAAATCAGTCTATCAGCCCTAAATGACAAGTATATAAACTACATTTTTCTCTCTCATTTGGACATAACACATACATAATGAAAAAGGCATGGAAACTATACTCAAGCATTCAAGCATTCAAGCATTCCTTCTAAGTCTCCATTCAAGGCTAAGTGTTGCATTCAAGACAAGGATTCAACCATTGAAGAGGAGATCACATACTACATGCTACATACAACATACTACTACAACATACAACATACAACATACAACATCTAAACCTTCGCACATAAGGATACAAACATCCTTAGAACAAGGTATTAGTACTTGTTTTACAGTCATTTACATTTACAGCTCTTGCTCATTTCTTGGTTAATTCCAAAACCGGGGTTTGACCTAAAGGCAAACCCCTAATCCCTAACCCCCCAATCGTCTTCACTTTTCTGTGTGTAGGTTGCAGGTACGCGGCTGAAATTGAAGATCTGGAATCCTTGTGCAGAGACGAACAAATCCCCCTTCGTTTCGCGGATTTTTCGGAGGACCGTGGCGCCGGGCGCCATTGTCCCGACAACTTTTGCTCAAATTTGCAGGACAGCGCCGTATCGACATTTTACTGCTAATTCCAGGTCCGCAGCTTCATACTGTATTCCTATCTCAGTTTATAAGCGAATCTTTATCACTTTCTATGCATGCTTAGCTTAATTCTCCTATCAACATTCTTTACGAAAGAGGGTAGCCTTGCTGTCTTAACCCTTGAAACACATTTAGTATCCAATCTTGCATTGCGTGGGATTGGATCTTGTGGGTTTCAACCCCTCTTTTGAATGTAAAGTATCTCCCCTAAGTGAAAACCATCGAATCCTAGCGAACCTCCCTCCTCTCTCCTCGGAGTTGGAAGAGGGGAGAACAACTAGGGTTCGATCACGATTTTCCGCTTTACACTAAATTTAATTTTTCTATTGTCAGAAGCACAACATAACACATAAGGGGGAGGGAGAGCATCATCAAGGGCTTTTACGCCCAATCGTAGACCTAAGTCCCTTGTGTCACTTCCTACTGGAAGGGCTCGACCCTTCACGAGGGAAGTAGATAAAAGAAGGAACAAATGCCAATGGTCCTTTGAGCATGGTGTTTAGATTATGCACTTACTGACCGATCATACACTAAAGGTACCTACTAAATTGTATGACACTTTGGTTGGTAGTGCATTTGATTCTTATAAACTAACAAACACATGCAATATGTAATGCCCTGCCAGGAACCCCGAAGGAAAAACCACAACTAAGGGTGATTTTTTTTTTTAAAAGTATAAATCACATTAAGTGCATTAATTACTACAATAGCACTATAATAACACAAGCGAAAGACTTACACCAAAATTCCTAAAGGGTTACCAACGAAGAATCAAACTAAAAGATTAAATTCCATAACTACGATTAATCCAATAATCCATCAATTAGTCAAGGAACAAAATAAGCCATACGCAATAACAGATTACACCATTAAAGATTGAAAGGATACAATATAATTTCTCTTCAATAAGCATTTACACCAATCATATAGAAAGCTGATAAATAACATCCAAAACTTATGATTACATTGACCTTCCATTGTTATATGCAAACTCCACAAGGCAAAGATATTCCTCCCAAAATGACTATTGATCCATAACATGCATGCGAAGCATGTCCTCCAAGACTTGATTCACACGCTCAGTCTGACCGAACAAACTTCTTCCCTTTCCTCTGAAGAGAAGTAATCGAGTGGCCTATTCGAGAAAAACTCTGAACAAAGCGACGGGGTGAACTCACAATAATGGTTCCCACTTTTTTGCCACTTTTGACACTGAGATGAACAATTTTAAAATAATCTTCAACTTCCGACAACTATAACTTTTAAACTATTAAGAATTTGAAGATGATGTAAATTAGTGATTTGTAGAATTTTGGCTGTAGATTCTATATATTTTTTTTTCAAATTTTTTTTCAAATTTTTTTGAAGGATTTTTTTAAATTTTTTCCATCGCCCTCGAAAAGTAGTTTTTTACAACAAACTACATTTTTCAAGAGTGATGTGCTTCCCGAAACGCATCTTTTTTTCTATAAATGATAAAAACTCAATTCTTTCAAATTTTAGTTTGTAACATCAATATCCAAGGCTTGCAGTTGGTTTGATAGTGATATGTTCAATATTTTTCATTTTATTAAGTTTTGAAGTCCGACTAGTCATAATTCAGACATATGTTTACGTTTGAACACATAACTTATTCTATATATATTGAAATTCAATTTTATTTTATTTGTTAGAAATAATACATCAATACCTAGGGCTTAGATATTTTTCATAATTTTTTTGAATTAGTTTCTTATTTTTCCCAATGCGTTGAACAGAGAAGTTCATGTTCGGTGAAAAACCTATATTTGGTAAAATTAAAAAAACAAGTTCATAATAAACTCAATATGTAATAAAATTATATTCATTGGAAAGCTTGCTTCGAGGACTATGATAGTACATTTTGGGTTATCAAGATCATTCCATTTGAGCCTTCAACCAGAGGTTTCAAGGCCAAAAATCTGCAAAAAAATGTAGAAATCTTTAGAGAAGTGTTAAAAAAGGGGTTCGAACGAAGGGGGGTTCGAGCGAATCCCCATTTTTTAGGGGGGTTCGAATGAAGGGGGGTTCGATCGAATCCCTACACTATAATTGAAAAATGACATAAACGGGCATTAAAGGTGCTTCGCTCGAAAGATGGGGTTCGAGCGAAGTGGGGTCTTCGCTCGAACCCCAAAGGGTATTCTGTTCGAACACCCCCACTTTGCTCGAACCCCCCCACTTTGCTCGAACCCCCCGTAAACAAAATTTTCCACTTTCGCCAATTTCCTTCGTTGGCAAAAGTGGGAACCAACTTTGTGAGTTCACCCGATGGTAATATCCAGCCAAACCCATGAAACTTCGAACCTCGGAAACATTGGTCGGCGCTGGTCAATCAACAATGGCTTGGATCTTAGAAGGATCCACGGATACACGTTCTTCCGAAACTATGTGACCAAGATAGCTCACCTCTGACTGGAAGAAATCACACTTCGCCAAGTTGGCAAAAAGCTAATTCTCCCTCAAGCACATCAATACCTGTCGTAAGTGTCCCTCATGCTCTTCCATAGATCTAAAATAAATCAATATGTCATCCAAGAACACAAGGACAAAATGATCAAGGTAGGTGCAAAAAACCCCATTCATAAGGCTCATGAAAACTGAAGGCGCATTTGTCAACCCAAATGGCAACACTGTGAACTCATAGTGACCATAACGTATGAAACACCGTTCTATGAATGTCTGCATCATGAATGCGCAACTGATGATACCCAGATTTCAGATCAATCTTAGAGAACACCTTGGCTTTGATACCAAATGTAATGCCCCGCTAGGAACCCCAAAATCATACTCACAGAGGAATTCCATCCATCTTTGCCGTTGAGCATTCAAGTTCGACTGCGTGAAGATATACTACAAACTACGGTGATCACTATGCAGCTCAAACCGACGCCCCAATAGGAAAGACCTCAGGGGTCGTACCATCAACCAGGTAAGGGTCCTATGGGACCCAAGTGATGAGACCTCAGTGACATGGGAGGATGCGACGAAGATGAGAGAGCTTTATTCTTATCTATTTTAGGCTTCCAGGAGTAAGCCTAGTTTTGGGGGGGAGGATGTAGTACCCCTCCTCGATCAGACTCTTTTTGTATTTATGTTTGACTTTAGTTGACTATTCAATGGAACATTATTTTATATTGATTTAGATTTTATGCGATGTTATTTCATGCTTTATCTAGATTTGTAGTGCATGCATTGGTTAGATGGCATCATTTCCTATTGGGGCGTCGGTTTGAGGTGCATAGTGATCACCGTAGTTTGTAGTATATCTTCATGCAATCGAACTTGAATGCTTGACAACGAAGATGGATGGAATTCCTCTGCGAGTATGATTTTGGGGTTCCTGGTAGGGCATTACACAATATGCTATGCTACCTTGGCCAAGGTTTTTAAAGAAATAGCATGTTGACTCCTGTCCATGTTCACAACCCTTACTCGGATTACATAAAAGGTTGCACATTTGCAACTAACACATGGGTCCAGCTAACCTTCCATAAACTCAACCAAAGAGGTTATATTTTTGCTATACTCAAAGAAGACTACCCTGAACTCTTCTAGGTGAGGACTGTCTTAATTCCTCAAACATGGATTCATATAAGATTAAATGACAAGTCAAGGTTCTTCTGAACATATTTTTACTCATATTCACAATGGACTGGACACAAGCATTAAGTCAAATAGAACATCATAACCCAAGGGCACGGTCTATCTCATCCCATAATCAGTTAAGAGAGAACAAGTAGCTCCATTGTAATATGACTACTATTATAGAGTTACAATTTTAAAACAGAGGGTTCTAACTCTACAAATTACATGCAATTTACCCACAATGATTTTTACATAAGATTGAAAGATGGTTGGAATGGAATTTGCAGAGTTCTTTCCAACCATACTACGATTTAGTATGCTAAAAGGAAACTGAAATCTGAGTCTTCTTTCATTGTTTAAAATATTTAAGAATCATAACTATCGTATCGAACAAAAACATAAATAACAACTTTGCATATTCGAGTATATTTCCTTTCAGAATCAAGCCACATTAGATAATAAAGACACATAGCAGAATCTTAAACAGAGTAGAGGAAACATCTCTTGCCTGAGAGATGACCGAGGAGATAACATCTCAAGTCTTCTATGGCTCGAGATATCCATCTCATCTCCTTTCACAAAGAACAATCTCCCCACGAAGTACCAAACAACAACACTCAAAGATTTGCCCAAACACTACCTTAATCAACAACCTCGCAAACTTCGCAGAGCAAAAAAAATAATAGTATCACTAAGAGCAATATGATCACCCAAAGTCTCCCAATAGACAATATTATAGAGCATAATTGCTCAAAGTTTCAATGCAGAGAAAACACAATGCTTCCGAAGATTGGGACAACAACCGCCACAACATCATCAAATGCCATATTAATAACAAAGAACTTCCTATCCAGCGCTGGTCAAGCATCACCATCTTTAGAAAAACGTTCTATAGTTACAAGAAAACTCAGCCACCAAGATGGTGGCATCCACGTCCATCGTCGATAGTCTAAACATGTAGCATAACACAAAGATGGATATATAATATCCATACACGTACGGTTTCATCGTACATCTGTGGGTATTAAGAATAATGCCATCGGATATCCTCACTAAGCCATAATGAAAAGAGAGGCATAAATAAAATATCCATCACAACAAGACCAAACTCAGATTTAGGATATCCGACTACCTAACGGAACAAGGGTGAAAAACTGACACAGGGTCGACATCAATTCAGTGATATGAACCTTAGTCTACCAAGGCTGAGATGCTCAGAATGTATGTCCGATTCCGAGGGTGGTGCGCATCCTGCAACCATTTGTTTGCATGAAAAGAAATCGGTTAGTCATAGCTTAACCAATAATAACGTTTTATAGAAATGAAACATCAATTATAAAAATTATTTCTTCAATCATTTCCTGCACATTAAGAATTTTCCATCCATATGAGAAAATAAATATTAACATTGTTTAACCAATCATAATGACATAACATTATTCATAATTCGAAAGTTAGGAAAGAGGGATGTAACATACCCCCCCCTCTTGTGAATCATCGTCCTTGATTATTATTAAACATAAATTAAAATTTCAAAAAATATCAAGTTCATACTACTCAAATAAAGGTTCAATAGTTTTTGAAAAGATGGGGAAATTTCTGATGGATTTCTTCATAATCCTCCCATGTGGTGTTTTCTTTTGCATACTGGTCCCATTGGACCTTGCATTGCACAACCTCCTATTTACGTAGGTGCAACTTAGGCACCTCGAGTATTCTAAGTGGTTCAATCATAACCACTCTTGGATCTTGCATGTGCAAGGAATTCCAATCAATCATGTGCTCAAAATTTGCCACATACTTCTTAAGATATGAAACATGAAAAACATTATGCAATCGGGCGAGAGATTGTGGTAGAGAAAGTTCGTAGGCTAATGGGTCAATGACTTATAGGATTTCAAATGGTCCTACATATCTTAGGGCTAACTTGGAAGCTTTACCAAACTTGATGGAAATTTTCTATGGTTTTCCCTAAGGAGAATCTTCTCCCCTACCAAAAATTGTCTAGGGGTCCACTTTGCATTGGCATAACTCTTTTGCTGATCGTTAGCCTCTACTAACCTTTGCTTGATTAACTTCACCTGATCCTCCATTTCCTTAAACATTTTTGGTCCAAGGGTGATTCTATCCTCTAACCTATCCCAACTAATGGGGGCTCTGCATTTCCTTTCATACAATGCTTCAAAAGGTGCCATCTTTATGGCAGTTTGGTATGAGTTGTTATAAGAAAATTCTACTAGAGGAAGGTACTTTTCCCATATATACTATTGATCCATGTAATACATCCTTAAGAGGTCTTCTAAAACTTGGTTTACGCTTTTTGTTTGATCATTTGTTGCTAGATGATGTGCTGAGCTAATATTTAGCTATGTTCCCAATGTTGCAAATAATGTTTGCTAAGATCTAGAAGTCATTCTGGTGTCTCTTTCAGAGATAATCTTCTCATGTATGCCATGCAGTCAAAAGATTTTCTGAATTTTTTTTTGAGCAATGATATGTGCTCCCTTAATCAGATTCCCTGGTATGAAATGTGCTACTTTGGTAAGTTTGTCAATTACCAAAAGAATTGCGTTATGCCTATTTCTCACCATGAGTAATCCTTGCATAATATTCATATTGATAATTTTCCACTT
Organism: Cryptomeria japonica; assembly: GCF_030272615.1. Taxonomy (NCBI): domain Eukaryota; kingdom Viridiplantae; phylum Streptophyta; class Pinopsida; order Cupressales; family Cupressaceae; genus Cryptomeria; species Cryptomeria japonica. The sequence continues at coordinate 418,521,444 of NC_081407.1, forward strand.
CCAATCTGGTATGGCATGGGGTTGCAATAATTTAACTGGATGATGATGTTCCTTTTTCACTCTTTGACATTCAAATCAACTACTACAAAGCTTGCTGCATCCTCTTTATTCCCTTCTAGAAATATAAGGGTTTAACATTTGCTAACATCTTTTTCATACTAAGATGTCCCAAGTATGGTACCGAATGAACCTCCTTCCATATTAGTTTCCTTAATTCCGGAAAGACAGGTATGTACATCCTTCCTTGATACCTTAACAAACCATTTAGTTCCATACTGTATCCCTCATATCAGGGGTCTTGGGAATCACTTCATAAGGCCCCTCGTACCTGATTATAAAATTCATTACGTTCCAAAATCTGTAGTACCCGAGTTCTGAGGTCCGTATTCACAGTTACCATAGCTGACAAATGTCTCTGATGAATGAACACATCAACCACCCTAGTTTCCTTTCCCTCGATATAGCTGATTTCAAAGTCATAGTTGAAAATTAACTTCATCCATCTTCTTTGTCTGGCGTTCAAGTTTGGCTGAGTAAATTTATACTCTAGTCCTTGATGGTCAGATCAAAGTTCGAAGGGCTTTCCCATAAGGTAATGCCGCCATATTTGTAGAGCATGCACTATTGCTGGTAATTATAGATCATGTGGTGCATAATTCTTCTTGTAATTCTTTGGCTTCTTGGACTCGTATGCAATCACTTGATCATTTTGCATGATACTCCCTCCTAAAGCCTCACCTAATGCATCTGTAACTATCACAAACTAGCCTTTGAGATTTGGTACCTTCAAAATAGGTGCAGTGGTTAGTTTATCCGTAAGATATTGAAATGCCTTCTAACACTTTTATGTCCATTCAAACTTCTTTCCCTTCCATTGAAGGGAGGTGATAGGATGTGATATCCTGGAAAAATTCATCATGAACTTTTCGTAATACCCAGCTAATCCCACGAAGCTCCTTAACTTTTGTAAATTTTTGGGCATTGGCCATTCTAGGATAGATTTTATCTTTGTCAGGTCCACAATGATTCCTTTTGCAAAAGATTATATGTCCTAAATACCGTACCTCCTTTTGGGAAAAAGGTACACTTGGATAATTTTCCATACAATTTATGCTCACATAGTCACTAGAGAACTATTCACAAGTGTTGTAGGTGTTTCTCCTTGGTCCTTGAGTAGATTATAATATCATCCATGAATACTAACACAAAATTGTCCAAATATTCCTTAAACACACTGTTCATTAAGTTCATGAATGTTGTACGGGCATTTGTGAGTCCAAAGGGTAAGACCATGAAGTCATAGGGTCCATCTCTTATTTTAAATGTCATCTTATGTATATCTTCCTCCTTTAATCAATATTGGTGATAAATTGATTGTAAATCTATGTTGGAGAACACATCAATAACCCTCATTTGATCAAACAAATCATCTATTCTAGGTAGTGGCTACTTATTCTTGATGGCGAGCTTATTGATCCTTCAATAATCTATGCATAATCATAGAGTCCTATCTTTCTTCTTAAGAAAAATTATGAGGGCTCGCCATGGTGATACACTTGGTCGAATTAACCCCTTCTCTATGAGTTCTTGTAATTGTGATTTAAACTTGTTCAACTTTATTGTCATCTTCTGGTAGGGAATCTTAGATACTAGTTAAACTCCTGACACTAGCTCTATAAAGAATTCAAACACTCTCTTGGATGGTAATTTGGAAAAATCCTCTGGAAAAACATCCTGAAAATCTTCCAGATAAGGATATTTTTCTGCAAAAGAATCTTCACTCTTGTTCTTTTCCATTGTCCCTTTACCACTATAGTTGGTTGCCTCATACTCTATCTTGGCATCCTTGTAAATAGTCTCCCCATGCTCCTAAACCTCTTCCATCTTGACAACAAACAATTAACAACCTTTCCTTTTGCATCGTTTCGTTTGCATAGTGGATATTTACCGTACTTTGACTTTGTGTTGGATTCCTTGGAAGGTTACTCAATTTCCTATATCATAATTACATTCTACCTACTTGGTGAAACAATCCACAATCACCTTATGTTCCCTCAACCAATTCATTCCTAAAATTATACCATAAGACCCTAAGGGAGCCACATAAAGGTTTACTTCGGTTATGAACCATGGTAGCTCAACCCTAGCTTCAAACTAACATTTTCTACCTTGAGCTCTTGTTTGGTTGGCATATTCTACATTCCAGGTATAAGCCATGTAACTAGATATTTTTGGAAACATACTAAGAAGTTTAGGTAAAATAAAACATTTCATAGCACCGATGTTTATCAACACTGTGATGGAGCTACCATAGAGCTTACTTGTCACTGCTACTGGAGTAACCTAATATTCTGCTTGCTTGTTATCCACCACTGCATGGATCCTCTGCTGAAATGTTGTATTCTTGGGTGACAATGGGTTTTGTTGCTATTGGCCTCCTTGACCCTTCGTAGTGCACTAATTGGCATAGTGGTCTCCTCCATAGGTGAAGCACCCACTAGGGGTTCCTCATTTTATGATACCCTTGTTACCATGATTACCTTCTTTTGAATTTTTATTATTAAACCCTTTTTTGTCCTTTTTACGATTAGGTTTGTTTCCTTTGAAACTCTTCTTCTTAAAGTGTGGAGAGGATTGATTCGAGTTGAACTTTTTACGGTTCTTATCATGGAAGGTATCATCCCTTTTTACCCTTTCGTCTTCTCTCGCTACTTTTTCATACACCTCGGCTATGGTTATGGGTGCAAGTAAATCTATTCCTCCTCCTATCCTATGGTTGAGTCCCATAAATAACTTACAAATACATAAGTTCTCCTCATGATGTACACCCAACATGTACTTGATCAACCTAGTAAAATTTTCCCTATATTTGTTGACTGACATCTCCCCTTGAGATCTTGAAAATCTTGCAATTTCTGGTCGTAATACATTTGTGGGAGCCATTTTTCCTTGAAAACTCTCACAAATTTCTCCCATAAATTTTTTATTATCTTAAGTCCCATCTCTACCAAGGTCTTATTCTCCCACTAGGTGACAGCCTCTCTCGATAGTTGATAAGCACCCAGATCGCTTTGGATTTGTTAGAGTACTTTTGAATTTCAAAATACTTCTCCATCTTAGTATGTTAGGCCTCAGTGGGATTCCCTGATGCATATCCTTCAAACTTTGGGGATTTGATCTTCTTGTTGTCATTAGAAAGATCAACCGCTAGTTGATTCTTCTTGTTATTAAAGTCTAAGGTCTATGCCCATTCTTCCTCATGTTGACTAGTTGTCCTTGATTGTTCTTGTCTATTAGCATTAACCCTAGATTGAGTTTCAGATTATTCATCCCTAGATTCTTGTTGACTCTCGAACTTTCTTTCGAGGTCATCTAATCTAGATTGAGTTTCATTGCTAGCTTCCAAAAATTGCCTCATCATGGCCATGTTAGTGTCTTCATATTCTCCTCTATTGTTTTCAAATTGATCCATGACCCGTCTATTCTCCTGATTAAGAGAATTAATTTATGCTTATTAGATTTATTTTAGTAATCCTTCAAACTAATCATAACAAGAGTGTATTTAATAACAAAAGAATGCAATCCAAATTTTAACTTTATTTCTCAATTAAAAAATGGTTTACATTCATTTAATTATAAAATTTCCTTGACTTTCATTTAGATTTGCTATCACTTCCTATGATAGGTTGTTCTTGATCACTAAACTTAGAGAAAGGAACAAGTTTGTATCCAGGGGTAGGTACTTGAAAGTTTATATTTTTAGTTCGTATTTCCTTTTTCTCAAGTGGTTTCTCTAACATAGGTTTAGTTTCTATTCCGAATTCTTTTATAATGGTTGCCTTGATTGTCGCCTTATTGGAGACAGTCCATTCTTGCCTTTCTTTGCAAAGCTACTTAAGTGCCTCAACCATGGTCTTTGTATTAGAGGGGGTAGAGGAACAAAGGTAGTCATAATTTAAACAAATATTCCAGAGTCAGGTACACATAGGGTGTCGGGGTTTCTTCCAAGGTGTTCATCGGATCCACATCCTTTGAAGCAGGACAACTAGGTTTTAGTTTTCTATCAGAGTTCGAGTGACGAGCCCAAGGTTCAGTGTCAAACCTGGTAGCTCTGATACCATATGTAACAACCAAAATTTTCTAAAATATAAATTTAAATAAATTTTCTAAAGAAATAAATTAAACTCATAAATAAATACATGTTCAGCTGAAATTGGAAAATTTTGAACAAACATAGTTGTAATTAACTAACCATTTCAACGAAAGGGAAACATTGACTAACATCATTTAATCTTCATAATTTAAGTAATTAGAGAGAGAGAGTTAAGAGATTTCAAAATTTAATCTTTTAGTTGTCAAAAGCGTCAAATAGAACATAAGGGGGAGGGAGAGCATCATCAAGGGCTTTTCCACCCAAGTACGGACCTAAGTCTCCCGTGCTGCTTCCTATTGGAAGGGCCCGACCCTTCACAAGGGAAGCAAATAAAAGAATGAACAAATTCCAATAAGCCTCTGAGCCTGATGTTAATAATATGCACCTACTGTCTGATCATGCATTGAAGGTACCTCCTAACTTGTATGACACCCTGGTTAGTAGTGTATTTAACTCTTATGAATTGAAAAAGACATGCAATCTGTTGCGCTACCTTGGCCAAGGTTTTAAAGAAATAGCACGTTGAGTGTTGTCCATGTTCACCACCCTTACTCAACTTACATAAAAGGCTTCACACTTGCAACTAACACATGGGTCCAACTGGCCTTCCATAAATTCACCTAGAGAGGTTATATTTTTTGCTATCCTCAAAGAAGACTAACCTAAACTCTTCTAGGCAGGTAATGTCTTAATTACTCAAATGTGAATTCATATCAGATTAAATGACATATCAAGATTCTTCAAAGAAGATTTAAAACTCATATTCACAATGGACTGGATATAAACATTAAGTCAAACAAAAAAACATAACCCAAGGGCACAATCTATCTCGTCCTATAATCATTTAAGATAGAAAAAGAAGATCAACTAGAAAACAACTGGTAATATAGAATTACAATTTTTGAACAGAGGGTTCAAACTCTACAAATTACATTCAATTTACCCACAATGATTAACACATATGACTGAATCATGGCTGGATTAGAATTTGCAGAGTTTCTTCCAACCATACTATGATTTAGTATGCTGAAAGGAAACTAAAAAAAAATCCTTCTTTCACTGTTGAAACAATTCATGATTAATAACTATTGTATTGAAAAACAATATAAATAACAACTTTGCATATTCAAGCATATTTCCTTTTAGAATCAAGCAACATTAGATAATAAAGACATATAGCAAAATGACTTAAATAGAGAAAAGGAAACATCTCTTGCTTGAGAGATGATTGAGGAGATAACATCTCAAGTCTTCTATGGTTTGAGATATCCTTCTTGTCTCCTTTCACAAACAAAAATCTCCCCATGAATTACCATACAACAACCTTCAAATATCTACCCAAACACTACCTTAACCGACAACCTCATGAACTTTGTAGATCAAAGAAAATAATAGTATCACCAAGAGCAATACAATCACCCAAAGTCTCCTAATAGATAGTATTACATAGTAGAATTGCTCAAAGTTTTAATGCAGAGAAAACACAATGATTCTGAAGACCATAATAGCAACCCCCACGACATCATCGAATCCCATATTAATAACAAATAACTTCCTATCAAGCATTGGCCAAGAACCACCATCTTTAGCGAAACGTTCTATAGATACAAGAAAACTCGACCACCAAGATGGTGGCCTCCATGTCGACCGTCGGTGGTCTAAACATGCATCATGATACATTAAGCAACTCTTACCAAAGAATTAGCATAACACAAAGATAGATATATTAATATCCATACACGTACAATTTCATCGTACATGTGTGTGTGTATATATATATATATATATATATATATATATATGCGTGTATTAAATATATTCGTACACACACACACACACATATTTAGTCCATAGACAAGAAGCATAAATTAAACTATATATATATATCACATATTGTAGCATCCTAAATTGTACTCCCTTAAAATTTTGTCCTGATTTGGGCCCTCACCTTGATGTTCGTCTCCCAAGGCTTGATCAAAGCCCTGATTTTTCTCACACCATGCACCAAACTCAATTTTTTCAACATAAACACTTTCTACCCTAAGATTATGTGTCCCTGATTGGTTAATACTAGGGCACTAGCACCCTGGTCCTTAGGGCCAGAGCCCCCTTGCTCTAGTTCTCCCAATAAAGGCCCATTTGGGGCCTCTCAACGATCATTTGAAATGAGCAGTAATCTTGATCCCGTGTTGCCTCATGTCAGAAAATTAAGTTGTTTTTTGATTGACAAGTATACAAGGAGGTGTACACCTCTCATTTTCATAAGATCTAGAAAAAGTAATGACACATCCATCAAGCAAATAAGCATTCAAATTCAAGTGAGGAAGTAATCACTCTTTTTTCAAGCATTGGAGTAGAAGTGAAGTCAAGATTCAAGCATCGGAGATGACATTCATGTTCTATGTTTTATGAAGACTACATGAAACACAAATTTCTTGTGAAGACAAAAAACTTCATAAAAAGGTATATCATTAGTGTTTCAGATATTTTTAGCATTTCCCTTAAAAGGAAATAATTTCGATTACAACAATTCATTTACATTTCATTTCTATTTCATGGTGAATTCCAAAATCGAGTTTGACCTAAGGCAAACCCCTATTCCCAACTAATTTCCCTTCTCTACTATGTGATGAAGTAGGTACAAAGTTGTAATTTTCAAGATCGACATTTTTCACAGAGACGAACAAATTCCATTTTGGACGATGAAAATTTCAAAGGACCAAAGCAACGAGCATTCTGGTCTCGACAATTCAGGGTGACCTTTTGGGAATAGATCCAAATACTCACATATTGCTCAGGTTCAGGTTCATGGCTTTGTTGGACGATTGTAGCTCACTGTTTATGCATAATTGCTTTAATTTACATACATTTAGCCTAATTTCAAAATTTTCACAATTCAACTTAAAAAAGAGGGAATCAAATCTTGACAAGTGAATCTTATCAAAATTCTCAGCCCTATCCTTTCTTATTTGAGGCTAGATCTATTGGATTCACCCCTCCTTTATGTTATTTGTCTTTAAGTAAAAAATAAGGTTTTTGCTACATCTATTGGGTGAAACCCTAATTTTTAACCACACACACACACACACACACACACATCCTTACTAAGTCATAATTAAAAGAGAGAGACATAAATAAAATATGCATCACAACAAGATCAAACTCAAACCTAGGATATCCGAGAACCAGATGGAACAAGGGTGACAAATTGACATAGGGTTGACATTAGTAGGGTGATATGAACCTTACTCTACCAATGTCGAGATGCTTAGAATGTACGTTTGATTAATCGGACCCAGGACTCATTGGCAATGCTCATTTCTAATATCTGCAAACCTCACCTTGATGATACTCTCCCTCCATTTCAAGGGTAGTGCACATCTTGCAACCACTTGTCTGCATCAAAAGAAATTGTTTAGTCAAATCTTAACCAATAACAACTTGAAAAAAAATGAAAAATTAATTATCAAAATTATTTCTTCAATCATTTCCCACTCATTAAGAGTTTTCCATCCATATGAGAAAATAATATTAACCTTGTTTAACCAATCATAATTACATAATCATATTTATAATTCCAAAGTTAGGAAAGAGGGATGTAGCATCATACACGGTGCATTGAGTTTATCCATCAAGCCTAGGAGCTCATTAATGGCACCTACCATTCAGCCTCCCAGCCCCACCCGAAGTTACCACTACTTGAATGGATCATTTTTCTACTTTCCCTTTTTCTCCCCTTCATAACAAGATGGTGGATTGGCTATAGCTTTAAATGAATCTTCAGATCATCATTAATTATGCATATATATTAATTATAATAATATATAATTTTATATTAATAGTAATATGTTAATTACATCGATTTCTACATGGATGAAAAAATAGCAAATCAATAATATCATGATCTATGAATTACGCATTAGACCCAAACAATTATATAATGCACATGGATTGTATGTTGAGTATTACTCATTTATTCACATTTCTACTTGACGGATCTTTGTTGATGATCCCCTATCACTTTTATGTACATATGTCAATGTGTAGATATGATATAACTCTCTTTATTTCCCTTTATATCTTCCAATGTGAAGGAGAGGTCACACATGTTCATCGTGTATTCATTTTGGCAAGAGTCACAACCTTTCACAATTAGCCCCCTTTGAAAGAGTACAACCCTTCATAGTTTCTACCCTTTTGAAAGAGTCACTCCCTTATTTACTTTCCATTCCTTTCTTCTTCCCTTAATCCTTCCTTGATTCACATGTTGAATTCTTTCTCCCTTTATCCATACCGCGCCCCCCCACTCAAATGAATTTTTCTTCTCCCTTTTATATCTCATATTTAAGGGAGACAACTTTTGATTTCATGCCTTTTGATCATTCATTAAACTTCTAAATTTTAATTATTTCAATTTTATCAAGTAATTTTAAATTTTTTTTTTTTTCAAATGTTAATTTTTTATTAAATCCTATTTCAAAATAGGGACATTACATGGGGTCATTTTGGAAACCTCCATAAAAAAACATGTTGATGTGGCATCATATTATATGATGTGGACCTAAAACCTTAGTTAGAAGAAGAGCACTTGCCAATTTACTGTAAAAATTTGGGAGCGATCTAAAATTTCCATGTAGGATTTTGAAAGGTGAAAAATTAGAGTACTCAACTATTTAGTCCTCTCCCCTAGTTACACACATGCTTTGACCTACAGGTTTACAAATTGCATCTTCATAACATAAATTAATATCGGATCTTTTGGATCCACTATGAACCCTAGGGTAGACCACTCTTTTCATTTCCCACAAATTAGTAATCTAGTGTACAATTGTTTTTGCATGGTTGTAATCCACAAAGGAGTAAATCTAGTCAACAATTACTACATAAACTAACATCTTATTCTATTGTACTAGCCTTATGTCATTTCAATGCACTTTTTTTCATCCATACATTTTAGCCAACATTTGTTCATTATTTTGTCAACTATATGCTTTAGGATTGGCTTGATACTAATTGTTGCCTTCTACAATGATTAAGAATAATGTTGGGTTTATAGATTGATTTAATTTGAACTAAAACAATATAACATGACAATATAAATCACTTCTTTATTGCATATAAAAACTATATATAAACCATGCATCACCATGTCAATTAGATCAAATTTAGTGAGGACATATCCAAACAGCCCTAGTCATGGCATGCACTTAGTTAAAAAGCCTACCATAGTCTTAAAGATAATAAATTTTTCTTAGATCTATCCAGAGAAATAAATTTTCCTAGACATCAAATTTGTAATTTCTCCATAAATAGGATAATGATTAAAAAAATTCGTGTTTTATACAAAGTTTCATGCATAGTCACCATTCTTAGGGAATTCATTGAAGTGCTTTGAAACAATATACAAAAATTGCATGCATACAACACCAAATATTCCACTTGAGTAATATTATATATTATGAGTTTATCCTTGCAATTACACAATTTGCACGTATGGTCATCACCAACTAGAAATCCACTTAATTTCTTTAACATAGTGTGAGTAAATCCATCTTTACAATAACATACACAAGTTACATGTATTATCATCAATTTTAGGGTTTCCATCTACTTAAGTAAACTATGACTATATCAATATAAATATAGATAAAGATTGCATACATTATAATCATGCCATGGAATCCTCTTGAGAGATTTGATAGTGTGAATACATGTGAAACTCAGAAATGACCATGGCATTCTGCATCATTTTCACGCTAATTATTCTTCCTAAATTAATTATTTAATTAAAGCTAATACTATTCCTCCATTTTAATTTAAAATTCGAATTTACCTCCAAAACATAATAATTAAATAATTTTTAGTTATTTAATTGGCCCATTTCTTCTAATATTAATTAAATAAACTTGATAATTTAATAAATTTATCCTTGCATGTTGATTAAATAATTTTTAATTATTTAATGAATTCAATTTCATTTATTCTTCTAGTTTATTATAATTAAATAATTACTTAATTAACTCTTCTTCTATAATTAAATAAATCATTTTAATTTATTTAATTATTTTTCTAAATAATTTTTTCCTAGAAATAAATAAAATCATTATTTTATTTATTTTTCATCATGCACATTAATTAAATAATTTCTAATTATTTAATCAATTCATTTTGCACTTATTCTTCTAATTTACCTTAACTAGCATACCTAGGCAAATAGGTAAATTGCACCAAAAGATATCTATTTTGTTCATTATGCTACTTAAAATTAATATATTATTATTAAATCATTTTTACTATATATATTTTTTTTGGACTAAAGGGGTAAAAACTTTATTGAAGAACAAATTCAAGAATTACAATAGAGAACCAAAGTCTCAGAGCCCCAAGAGGGGAACACAAACCCAACCCAAGAGAGAACCAAAGTCTCAAGGCCCTCAGGGGGGACCACAAGCCCAACCCAAAATCAGCCAGCTTCGTAATTATCCATATCCTTAGCCAATATCTTATGCAGGTCCTAACAGTAATCCGGGGAGAGTTGCTCCCAACCTTCAACTTTCCAATCATCATCATGTTCCAAGGCCCGCTTAGCCAAACAATCAACTTCTCTATTCCATTCACGAGGAATATGGATGAAAGATACCTTCTCCATCATAGAACTAATTTCAAGAATCTGGTGAACGATCCCTTCCAACTGCTAATGCACCCCACTCACCTTCTACTCAATCAACAAGAAAACAATAATTTGCGAATCGGATTTGCAGATAACCTTTCGCCACCCCAACTCCAAGGCCCGCTCCAGCGAATAGAAAATTGCTAATCCCTCCATAAATTTATTAGATTGCCATCGTTTATGCATCAAGAAGAAGAAAACCACCTCACCCCTACTATCCCTACCAACACCGTCAATCCTAGCAGGGCCCGGATTACCCCTAAAGGAGCCATCAGTGTTAATCTTGATAGAGTCATCCTAAGGGGGCATCCACATTCCCATCCTTTGAACCTTCTTCATCACACGTCTACTTCTCGTGACACATGCTGAGGCAGGTGTCATCTCTTGCAGACCCAACCTAATCACAATATTAGCCTCTCCTCTATCCAGAGGAAAACTCACCGAACATTTAGCTTCCACTGTCTCCCGAATCATACTAATGACTCTATTCCACACTCGTTGAACTAACAATCTGGCCTCCCTAAAGATCCTCCTATTCCTCTCCAGCCAGATCTGCCACATAATGAAAATGGGCCCAATATGCTAGATAGTCTGGAGAAAAGAGGACAAGATAGGAGGCCTGCCTAACCTGCTCCAAAACTCCACCAAAGAATCTGCGTGAACACAAGGATGCTTCTACACCCCCCACCAGTAATGCCAAATTAGTAGTGAGAAAGGGCATTTGAAGAATAGGTGTGAGAAATCCTCCTCCCCGTTACCACACAAAACACATATGGAAGGCCAAAGGAATCCCTTTTACGAATTTTGTCTCAAGTAAGACATCTATTCAAAGCCAAAGTCCATGCAAAACAATTACACTTCGGCCAAGAAAAAATATTCCACACCTGTTTCCACCAAGGCACCTCCCTCCCCTCCAATCTTCGAGACAATAGCTCCTAGTAACCACTAGCAACAGTGAAAACGCCCTTAGGATTCAAGGACCAAGCAAGTCTATCCCTACCCTTAAGGGAGCTACAGTATCTACTAGCCAAAATCCCATACAGCTCAGCACACTCTTCATCCATACCAGCAATCGACCATTCATTAGGATCCTTCCATCGCTCCAAATCCAAACGCCCACACCTATAAACAACCTTAAAGTCACTCACCCTAGACCATCCTGCGTCTAGGAACCTTTGGCAAAGGTTCCCAAGATTGGGAAACTGATCAATGATGGGGGGATACCCATCCCAAGAATCAAACTAGAAAAGCACCTCTTCCCCCCTCTTACATATCCAAAAAAGACCTTCCTTTATAAGAGAAGCCCCTTTCTTGAGAGTACTCCAAATCGGAGAACCTTTTCCCTCAAGCGGATACCTTGGGATTTCCTCCTTCAGGATCCTCTGCATGTATTTGCAGGCCAAAATCCTAGCCCAGCCTCGATCCTATTCAACACACCATCTCCAGCACAATTTAGCCGCCAAAGCCTCCCCAAATAAAATACCCTGCCTTAAACCGAGCCCACCTGATTGCTTCGAGCTACACACCAAGTCCCAATTGACAAGAAACCATTTGTGGGAGGACAGGCTACCTGCCCATAAGAATTACCTTGCCAGAGAATCCAAACCCTTCATGAACCACTTAGGAGCCACTTGGAGCATACTTTGATAAATCAGAAGAGCCTAAACCACCGACAGGATCAGTTGAACCCTCCCAGCAAAGGATAACCATCTGTGTGTCCAAAGTTCAACCTTCATGCAAAATTTATCCAAGATACCCTGCCACAAATCCCTATGAGGGTTACTAGTAGAGATAGGAATACCCAGGTAAGTCAAGGGAAGAAAACCGACCGGAAATCTCAGGATATGAGAGATCCTCCTCTGAATATTTCCTAGTCTGTTGAAGAAGAGAATGGAAGATTTATCCTCATTGATCAACTGACCTGAGGTGACAAGATAAACATCCAAAAATTTTCGCAGATTTGAGGCTTCTCAAATCCGGGCTAGTCCCATCAGGGCTATGTCATCAACAAACTGCAAATGGGATTAAGGATGCAGGTCATTTCCCCAATTCCAACCTTGAATAGTACCCATACCCACATTATGATTAATCAACCTCCCCAGACCCTCAGCCAGGAGAATGAATAAGTATGGGGAGAGGGCGTCCCCCTGGCGAAGACCCCTAGAAGCACCAAACAACTCTGTATGATCTCCATTGATTAGCACAGAGAAGGAGGTGGATGTAACACAACTCATTACCCATTGAATTCATTCATCAACAAAGACAAAGGCCCTAAGGATCTTCTGGAGAAAGGACCATCAATCTCTATCATAAGCCTTAGCCATATCCAGCTTAATAAACATAGCTTTTCCCTTGGAAGCCGCCATAGAATGAATGGCCTTAGTAGCAATGACCACACCGTCCATGATTTGGTGGCCTTCCACAAACCCACTCTGCTCCTCAAAGATGACATCCCCAAGCCAGTTCTTCAACCTCTCCACTATCAACTTAGAAATGATCTTATATATCACATTACAAAGAGAGATAGGATGGAACTGGCCTAACCGGACAACCCCTTCACACTTGGGGATTAGTGCAATGAAAGTCGCATTCAAATCACGAAGCATCTTCTTATTCCTTTGAGACTCTTGGACCACCTCCAATAAGTCAAATTTGATAATATCCCTGAAATCTTGAAAGAACTCAACCAGGAACCCATCCGGACCAGGGGCTTTTCCTTTCCTCCTGAGAAAAACAATCCTCTCAAGTTCTTCTAGCAAAATAGGACCCATAAGATGCTCGTTCATCTCCCTAGTAACTATAGAAGGAATACAAGCAATAACCTCATTCTCCTCTTCTGATTCCCCCTGAGAATCCTCGCTAAAGAGGGACCAAAAATACTGTAAATTCTTCCTAGAGATCTCCTGCAAGGATAAAAACTGTTCACCTCTATCATTGACCAGAACAGGAATAGAATTTCCATGTCTTCTTGCTTTCACTGAATTGAAGAAGAACGCAATATTCTTGTCCCCCACTTGAAGCCAATCAATATGAGCTTTCTATTTCCAATAGATTTCCTCCCTAAGCTCCCATTCTCTAAATCCTTAACAACCCTATCTTCCTCCCTAAGCAAGGCTTCAGACAAACCATGCTCTCTTATTTCCCTGGTAATGTTATTCAACACTACTTGAGTAACTTTCTTAGCATGAAAAATATTCCCAAAACACTTGTGGTTCCACTGTTTAAGCTGAACCTTAAGAAATTGCAGCTACTTGGAAAAAGTGTACATATCAGTGCCAAAGGCTAGCCTCCCTATCCTCCACCACCCTGCAACTTCATCCTGCAAAGAAGGATCCCGCAACCACATAAGCTAGAATTTGAATGAAGGAGAGTGAGCGACCCGAGCCGAAGAAGACATCAACTTTATGGGCCAGTGGTCCGACCCTCTCCAGTCAAGAATATCCGAACATGTGGACCAGCCCCCACCAACCCAAAAACTAGAAACCAGAAAGTGATCCAACCACTCCACAATCCAATACTCCCCTACCCTCCTGTTGTTCCAAGTGAACATACCATTACCAGGCCTAATGTCAACAAGATGTAATGAAGATATACTGTCCCAAAGAAGGAAAGAAGAAGGTTCCAAATGCATAACACCACCCTTCTTCTCACACAACTCTAAAATGACATTAAAATCTCCCGCCATAATCCAGGGATGAAAAGGGAATAGCCCTTGCATAAAAGAAATGTGAGACCATAAATTTTGCTTACCTTGAAGATTAGTGGGGGCATAAATTTTAGTAAACAAGATATATTCCCCAGTCTCAAGACTAGAGGCCACCTCGGACAAACAAAATATGGAAGCAACCCACAAAATAGGATGAATCCTGAAGGGGTTCCAAAGTTAAGCCACCCCTCCAGAGGAGCTAGCTGCCCCCACAGCTTCGACACCACACCCATCATACTTTCCACATAAAGTTTAGTTTCCTGCAAGAACAAGACATCAGGAGATTGAATCCTAATCAATTCTCGAACAACTTTTTGTCTAGGGCTGCTGTTCAAGCCCCTTACATTCCATGATAGCACAATCATTTCGAAAGATTGGAAAAGTGAGAATCCAGAGTCTTTACTAACCCTGACTCAACCAAATTCTCCCCCATCAATTTGATCTTATCCAAATCCTTCTTTTTGCCAACCTTTGAATTCTTCTCCAAAGCACCTTTCTTAATATCTTTCTGATGAAGACCCAAGTGTACGCAGGTCTTATTACTCTTAACTGCAACATGATCCAATTTTCAAGCTGCCGAAGAACCCTCCCCCCCAGCCAAATTTACTTCCGCACCAGAAGTGGTTCCTTGTTGGACCACTACTAACTGATCCATGTCCATTTGCTAGCTTCCAACCACTTGTAGAGCCTGTGTAGAGTCCCAAAATATGCTTCCTAGAACCACCCCTAAAGCACCTTGATCCAAAGAGATTAACCTTAGATTCATTTCCTGTTGGCTAAGGTCATCCAAGGCTTTGAATCTGTTAAAGGTATCCTCCTCTTGTCTCTCCTGCAAGGACCTCTTTTGTCCTCTATTCCTATTCTTTGTCTTAACTGAGACAAAACCATCATCACCCACTACCTCATTCGATATAGCAACCTTTCCTTTATCAGCCCCATCTAGGTTATGGGTCGACTGTTGAGGTTAGTGGACCACTGGTTTATATCTGGGGCACTTGCGTTGTAGATGACCATACTTATGACACAAACAACACTGAAATGGTAAAGTCTCATAATCCAACTGCTCAACCCAAGAATAAGAGCCCACACACATATCTATAACATCTGGAAAAGGTTTACTAAGGTCAATTTCAACACAGATACGAGAAAAAGTCATTACCTTTCTCCCCAAGGTTTGCATTGAAGATCCCATTGGCTTCCCAAGCAGTGAGGCAAGCATCCGCATCACATCCTCCCGATAGCATTCCATTGGAAAACACAATAAATGAACCCACACTGGAACTCTATTCGGGAGCTCCTCCAAAGGGTTAAACCCTGCGTGCTAAGGTTTGATTAAGAACCCCACTCGGTTGTAAAAATGCAGCCCTCCTTCAAAAACCCTATTACGATCCTCCATGCAGTTGAAAGTAACCATGAAGTAGTTGTTTGCCAGCAGCATAATCTCCATTTCCCCTTCCGGTGCCCAAGTCCTTTGCACCTAGTTTTTCAAAAACTACAGAGAAACCCTCATCCTCAAAAATTTGCAATATAGTGAGTGTTTTGAAAAGTATTCAACATATTCAACTATCATTTCCGGAGGAATAACCAACCTCGGCCTCTCATTGCATCTCTCCAGACAACCATTAATCTTCGTAATCCGAGAGGCACTAGCACAACTAGACCCTGAGTTTGAGGAAAAAATGTTATTATTAAAAGTCTTCATACTTTGGGATGGGGATTTTGATCCCATTGCAGCATGAAAATCCATGGTGGGAAGTGCCTTCGAGGCCTCACCACCAATACTCGACATTGGGCCTCACAAAAAAAATAAAAAACCCACACAACCCAAAGGGGGCAAGTAAGAAGACCCGACAACCAAGGCCCCACCCCTCCCAAACACCCTCGAAATATAGTGCCAACCACAACCCTCTGCCCCATTGGCCAACCACGAACCCATAGAACTTGACCCAGCCACACACAACACAAACCTCACCCACAGCCCACCAATCAACCCCCAACACCCGTAGCTCCGCCCCTCCCTGCACAACCTCCACTGCCCTCCCCGCGATGCACCAATAGACTAACGACTGCCCATGAGCTAGGGAATCGATGCCCTAGCTCAACAACTAGCAAGCTCTCGTACGCATGACATCCTCCTTCTCGTTCATTGGTGGTTGCGATAATTTGAAACCCTAAGACATTCAATAAAATAATTTTTACTATATTATGATATAGTAATAAATATTTAATTATTATTAAGATATGATTATAATGTTATATTTTTATATTTTCATTAATCATTAATTAAATTATTATTATTATATTATGATGCTTTTATATTTCTATTAAACTCTTGACAAAAGAAAAAATCTATTAAGAGTGCATTATTATTGTATTATCATATCATTATATTTTTATTTTAATTCTTGTTCTTATTGTATCCTAGAGAAAAAAGTGAATTATATATATGGACACTTCCTATCCCCCATAATCAATAATATTATTTCAAATCTATTATTATAGTACTCTCTCTCTCTCTCTCTCTCTCTCTCTCTCTCTATATATATATATATATATATATATATATATATATAATAAAATAATTTTTTGATTTTTATGCATTTAAGTATCACAAACATAATTTTTATATTTTTCATTAATCTATGTACAAAAGTTTTTTTTTTAATACCAAATTAGTATTATTATCATATATTTATATTTCTATTTAATTCTTATAAGACATCATTATTATTATACTACCATATCATTATAATTTTATTTTATATTTTTGTTTCTGTCCTTATCCTTGAGAAAAAATGGATTTTATGTAGGGACACTTCCAATCCCCCATAATCAATAATATTATTTGTAATTATGCTGAAGGCATATTATACTCACATATGGATGCAAAAACATCATGACACTTAAATGCATGAAAAACAATATTTAAAAAAAAAATGATTTAATTTATTTCTCCTCTCATCACTCAATTAACTAATTTTTAATTATTTAACATTGATTATATCTTCACTTCCACCACTCCATCACACAAATAGTTAGCTTCATAATTATCTCAATATAATATTATTAGTTATGGGTGATTGAAAGTGTCCCTACATAAAATCCACTTTTTTCTCAAGGATAAGGATAAGAAGGAATAAAAAATAATAATATGATAATTTGGAAGTATTAAATAATAGTATATTAAAACATAATAATAGAATAATTTCTACTCAAGATTAAAAAAAATATTTGGTTGGGTGCTCTGCAACTGCATGGTGTGGACATAGATTTCGGTGAAGGGGTCGACCCCTATGTGTGGAGGAGGTGGTAAGGCCTCCATGAGGGTAAGCCATCTCTTTGCCCTATTTCTTACCGTCTTTTCTGCATTTACTACTTCTTTTCCCTATGTGTACCATCCATCCAGGAAGCGCGTGAGGGTTTATGATCCACTATGGGTGACTCTTCGGGAGGACAAGCAATTAATGTCGAGAGCCTGTCGACCTTGCTGGATGCGACCAAGGTTAATGATGGGAAATCCTTTAAAGATGCTCTCATAGACTCAACTTTTTCTATTTCCCATGAAGCCAAATTTGATGTGGTGAGTTCCCTAGGCTCTGATAGTAATGACGTCGGAGGAGGAGGAGTTGAGTGTCCTTGCCTTCCCTTGCCTACATTATCTATCGTTCCTAATGAATTTATGTCTAAATCTATTGACTTAGAGAAAGCTAGATTAAAATATGTTGTAATTTTTTGGTGGTCGTAGATATGGCTAAATGCCCAACCAATTTTTTTTGGATGAATGGTTAAAAAATGTATTAGTGAAAAGATTAGGGTTTCATTTCTTATTTTGTCGAATATTTAAAAAGTTGATTTTTTTTGTTTTCTTTAAAGATGTAAAGTCTCGAGCATCAGTAGTGCAGAAATAATTTCGGTTAGTTGGGAATTGCACTTTTCGTGGCTTCAACTGGTCCCATGATGTCGTGAATGATGAAATTCTCGCCTTATTCTAGCCTAGGTGGATTGAGATTAAGAATCTTCTCCCAATTTTGTGGAAGTTCATCCCGTAGATTTTAGAGCCTACTAGAAGGGTTATTAGGGTTGATAACCTATAAACCCTTGTGCCTCATTTAGATGCTCATGTTCTGGTATCAGTTTATCTAGGCTGAGACTTCCCTAGGTTTATTGAAATCAATGTGGATAATAGTCCCATATCCTATCTTATTGAAACCCTCAGTGGGATAAACATGTGCTTTCTTTGTAAACATGAGGGGCATATTAGGAGAAATTGCCCTATTCTTGTTGCTCAAAAAATTGATAACACTCATAGTAAGTCCGATAATGTAATGTCTGTCAAAATACCCTAGAGAAATAACCGTAGAGTAACCATAAATAGAGGTAAATTATTATTTTTATACATCCACTAATGCAACATTATTACCAACATACATCAATGCATCATTAACTATTTACAAGAACATGCTAAACATCACGAATATAACCATAGCATCATATTACGCAAGCAGAATAATCATTTAACCATTAACATATCACTAATATCCATTCCATAGGGTATCTCAACATCACTACTTGACATAATTCCAACACACCACATATTCATCTAGAACACCATATACTATCATTCTACTAATCATTTTCTTCCCATTCGACTATGATAGATCATTAACACATATGCATAACTCTATCATATTACATACTCTTTAGGTTCATTTTAAATCACCAATTCAAATGTTCCTATTACCCATACTTTCATTCATCATAAATGCATCAAAGATCTATATAATCATCTTCTACAATAAGACTAGATTATCCCCTTAACATTCATTACACTTCCTAAAGATTAAAGCTAGATCATTTACGTAAATATCATTTTTATTTTATCTAGATAACTTCCATTTACTTAAATAAGATCTATAACAATAATTACTATTCTTCCCAACATAAATCCCGTAAGATTACATATAACAATTCCATCTCATGAACTCAATGCAATACAAATACATGAATACTAATTCTTTCTTTCCCAACACAGAACTCATAATTTCCTATTGCATAATGAGTATCCAATACATCAAGGAATATTCAATGAGTACAATTTTTATCAACAAATACATGAAGATAATTAACACAAAGATACATAATCTCTTTTACATATACAAATCATCATGATGCAATGTTTTCTATTCCAAGTACATAGAAATCAGCTCCACATAATGTAGAAACCAAGAGTCCAATCTATGTATGCTAGCATCCAAGAATAATATCCCAATGGAAGAAGGCATCAAACCACTCGACCATGTGGAACCAATAAGGAACCACCCCCCGTGCCAAGAGATGACATAAGGTTCCAACTCACACTGGAGACCTAGGCTGACACCTAACAATTAAGGATACAACATGACAACACAAGACTCCAACGTGAATACAACATCCAAATCACATCACAAGGCTAAGTCAAAATAACAAAACTTCCAGAGGCATAACAACAAAACAAGGCATATGTAAAATGAACACATGTAGGGAAGGAGTATCATCACATGCTATCCTCAAAATAGAAGGGTCCAAGCCACACCCTGATAGATATGTGGAGCTATATCAACCTTGGAGCCATTCAAGAGAGATCAATTTACTAGTCCAATGGTCTTCCCAAGCTCATCCTGAGTATCCCTCAAGAGTAATGAGGTGGGGCCACAAAACCAATTATTATCTTGTTTAGTGAATTCCTAAATACCCAAATCCACTAATCAATTATTAAGGTTATCACTTGAAATTACAAAGAAAACTCTTCATGTGGTTCCAACAAGTCTAGACCTCCTCCTAGAGGCCTAATGCTCAAGACCCTGGTCCACACATGCAAGAGCCCACTCTCCCAACCATGGTATAACCATAGGGTAAAACATGAAAAAAAGAACATCATAATGACAACATGAATCTCAACATAGAACGCATCCAAAAGTCATTACATATCTGATGCAATTGGAACGCAAATGACAACAATCAATCATACAACCAAAAACCTCTTGACAAGAATCAAGCCATAAGCTCACAATGCTAAAATGCAAAAATAAAGAGAGCCTCCAGAATGACAAATACACATAAATAGGAGTAAATCATGAATCCAATAACTTAGCATGATCCTCTACAACAAGGCACAACATAACCACTCGTTGGAGTTGTAATAACCCATCCTCAACAGTAAGGATACATTCATCTCACTAGAGCAACATATCAAAACTCAATAGACAAGCAAAAAACCACTTGCTGGAGCACAAATGGATTCAAACACAACAAAAATGAATGACACAGTTCCAAAAAACCATCAAACATAACAAAATAATCCTTTGGAATGAAGACGGAATAGAAAAACCAACTGAGAGACTCGAAAACCAACCTAGAAACTTGTTGACACTATTTTGGCGCTATGATCAGTACTCTGATGCTATTGTAGCTCAGAGTAGTGCTATTGTTCTTTGTTTTAGCACTATTGTAATAGGGAACCAACTCATGGAAAATGGGATACAAAGGTATTCAAACTTGCCCAGATTCAGGCATGAACCCTACCAAGGCCTAAAACCGACCTAGAAGTCAACAAAAACCAACATAAAGTCAAAATAGAGCCTTACCAAGGCCAACAAGACCACACATACAAAATATTCAAATTCAACCGATGATTACTTGTAGAGGATGAGTCACAGACACAACCACTCTCATCAAATAAAACCAAATGAACACTAGGCATTAAGAGGTCCTGAAATAAGATTCCTAAGGGCAATACACGCCTCCAAAAATCAAAACCAATACACAAAATACTCACAGGAAGGTCATGGCAATACAAATCACAAGTTTGTCAATATCCATACCTAGTAAATGCACAAAATGAAGTGACAGGTGTAATCATAAGTACATTCCTATTAAATTCCTCTAAAATAACAAATGCAATGCAACAATCTTTCCTAAAACCTCCAATACAATCTTTCAATAGACAATATTTTCCTAGAATCAAAACTGAGAATAGGGCAATCAACACCAACTTGGAAAAAGAAGCAAAGGAAATGAAACTGATGAAGTAAAACTCCAATCTAGCAAGCTCCCAAGTGCAATCCAAATCCAAAACCAAAGCCAAATCCTTCAAGCAATATCTTACAAAATTTCCAAAAAACCAACCCCCGTGAATGCACATGAAGTCTAATATATTAAAAAAAAAACTCAAAACTATCATAAAAGCCGACGAATAAAAAATAATCCCCAAAACTATATAATATACCTACCCACACATAAATTCAAGGCATATAATAAATAAATATATTATTTACCTACGTCCCACCATTCGACAAATAAAATAAAAGGGCAGGTAGATAATATCAAAATAAAATAACCAAGAAGGGTAAAAAGGCAATTAATAAAATAATAATCAAATCCTAAAATTAAATAATATCCATTGGTAATAATATTAGTTATTCACCCATTAAAAATAATAAGCCTTGATCACAATATAAATAAAATGACAATGATTAAATAAATATTGATTAATAGATAATAACAATAATAAATCCAAAAAGGAAACCATTAAATAAAATAAAATAAATAAAGTAAATAACACTTTTTAAATCAATAAACAAATAAATAAATACCAATAGAACCCCATTAACAAATAAAACTAATTAAAGAATAAATAATAATTAAATAATTAATAAGCAATAAATTAAATAAATTAAATCAATTAAACAATAAGCAATAATTAAATAATTAATAAACAGTAGGTCAAATAAATAAATAAATAAACCAATTAATGAATAATCAAACTATAATAATACTTACAAATCAACATTACTAAATAATACAATATACACTCACATCACCTCAATCAACCCGTCAAAAGGGTCAAACAATGATACAAGACACTAACCACCAACTTGCATCACGACGAAATTGACAAGGTATACATCCTAAGCCTAGAGTGTGTGGGGGAAACTATGTCATCTCCAACAACTTGCCATTGGGATAGGACACACTCAAACCTATGAGACTAGGTGGAGTCGATGTCTGATACCTGCAATCCTACAACCACACAATATGATACATATACAACACACACACACAAACACACGTCATGATAAACAAGCAAGTGAAAAGAAAATTGCAACACCATATCATGCTCGCAACGAGTCATAAGGCATCGTACCTTTCATGAAGACAATCAAACAATATAACATCAATGTATTACATAAAACCATAATCATGAAATGGGGTTAGTACCATAGTAACTTCATATGAATAATGCACACATATAGACCCATAAATCATATAAATCCATCCATCAAGGTGAACCTAAGTGCTAACATCCATAGGAATCATCAAATGCCACATGTCTAGCATCATCAATCATATAGTATGTCTAGCATCATCAATCATATAAATAATCAAACATCATGTCATATTAAATAATATAAATCCACATAGAGTAAATAGCATCATTAATACCATCTAAGATAGCAATAGAGTCATATGTAGCCATCTAAGCATCAATCATATGTTAAAATAGATCTATCAAGGCATAAATCAAAGCGCGAGTCCAGAAGGGACACTATAGGTTATAGTTTCTCTGGTAATTTTGGTGGTAAGGGTCCCTCCCCACCTAAGAATGACCAAATTAATCGCTCCTCCTTGTTGGATAAACTGGAATCTCTCAAAGTGGTCATCAATGATGCAGTCTCTAATCCTGGTAAAGATCTTCCCATGCTTTATCGGTCTGTTAGTTTTGGGGATTTTACTACTGAAGCTGCTCCTCACTCAATAGTTGCTGAGGCTATTTCTCAACTTGGCAAGTCTCAAAAGGAATCTGAGCAATTTGTGGTGTCTAAATCCTGTAAGAGTAGAAGGAAGAATGCTAAGCAGTTGGTTTTGGGTAGAATTAGAGAATCTATCAAAAGCAACTTAGATAGTTCTCATTTGGACCCCCATAGTAATGGCTCTTTCTCGGTGCCCATTGATGATGACTTCAATTTTTCCTCACTTGAGATGAGTTTTTCTAATAGTAATAGGAATTCTATGGTTAAAACTATTGTCAAAGGGTTTGAGGACAAAGAACGAGCCAATGATCACTTGGCTAGGTTAGAGGGAAGAATCCCCCCCCAAGGGAATTCTAAGACCCTAGTTGTCTCAAATAAGTTTGATATTCTGTTGGAGACTGAATCTAAGAATTTTACTCCTATTGAGGACCCTAAGGATCTAGATACTCGAGGGGTAGATCCTTCCCTTTCAACCCCCTAGGTTATTGTTTGCCCTGATCTTGACTCCTTAGAGCCACAAAAGGTGGTTGATAAAGACAGTTCTTATTTTGATATCATTACTACTGACCTATCAATTAGAGCATATATCCCTGATAATTATCTCAATCCTACCATATCCCCTTATGGGGAGGATGAGTTGAACCACCATGAAGAATCCATTGAGGATGTTAGCTATGAGTTTGGAGTGGAGGCAAAACAACTCGTTCACTAGTGGGGATCTTGAGTGTGATCTTGATATTCAAGGGGATGATGATCTGAGTAATAGTGAATCTAGTGTGCCTATTGATAAAGACAATTCCACCTAACCTAGGCAGAAAATAGGGAGACCTAAAGGTTCTAAAGGAAAAATATACACCCTCTCTAAAAAGATTGATACTAAGGCGGAGTTCCCCATGTGTTTTAGCAATTTTATGACTGCCAAGAACTCTAAATAAATTGTATGTTCTTGATGATGAAGTGCATCCCTTGGAATATTAGGGTGATTGAATCCCCTGATAGGAAGCATTTAGTTAAAAGGTTTCTCAATCAACATAGGGATGCATACATAGTTATGCTCCAAGAAGTTAAAGCAATTAAGTTTACTTTGGAAGTGAACCTGAATTTCATATGGAAAGATGCTTGTCAAATTACCACCAAACATGAGAAAGGTAAAGGTAGTGCTACCTTGCTTATTAATGAAAAATGGAAGGATGCTATCCTAGATTCTAACTCCTCTCCATGCAATAGAGTAGCTTGGGTTACTCTCAGCCTATGTAATACTAAAATTGGAATATGCTCTATATATGCTTTCAATGAATATAGAGAGAGATCTGATATATGGCAGTGGATTTTCTCTCTTCCAAACATCCCCTAGATTCTTGGGAGGGGGGGGGCATTTCAACATAATCAAATATCTTGCTCAGATAAGATGGGAGGTGTGAGCATGGATTGGAAGGGGGGAGAGAAGTTTCACTGGTGCAGGATGAAAAGTAAGATGAGCCTCTTTGATCCCCTAGAAGGTTTAAAGAAGAAGTATGAGGGGATTTGGTTTACTTGGTGTAACTTTCAAAGAGGGCATAGAAGAGCCTAATGTAGGCTTGATAGATTTTATGCCATTAAGGATTATTTCTCTTTTATACAAGATGGTAAGGGTGTTTTTGTCAAGGTCTACCCATACACACTATCATACCATCACCCGATCATTTCATAGGTCTGTTTGATGGACAAGGCTCTTGTTAGGAATATTAAAGAAGACAAATTCATGTTGAATACTAATATCTTGGAAGACCAAGATGTTCTTACTACATTATATATGATAAGACAAATCAATAAATGGAATAATGGACCAACTTCAAGCATTGCTAGATGGAATCAAAATATTAGTAGTTGTCAAAATTTAATTAAAACTCTTAGTAGAAAGAGAGCCAAAGATATTAGGAAAATGGAAAAAAATATGAATGATAATCTTCACAAGATGAAGATTCAGACCCAAAAAGATCCTTGTAGTATCAAGTACTCCCAAGCAATGGATCAAGCCAAGGATCGTCTGAGAAACATAGAACATATCAAGATTTCAAGAGCCAAAGTTAGGGATAGATTGAATCAGCTACAACAAGGAGACAAAGGTTCTAAATTCTTTTTCAATTTGTTGAAGCAGGAAGAATATAGGGAGAAATTTGACAAAGTCTTGGGTTGAAGGGAGGGAGTTCATAGATGATGAGGGGATTAAGAACGAATTCTTTCAATACTATCATAATCTGTTTCCTCTCAAGACAACCCCTCTTGTGTCATTTCTAGGGATAAATGTAAGAGGCTTATTCCGAACCTTATTTCTTCTAAGGATTCTCTTTCTCTCAAGGAGCCCATATCCATTCTGGAAATCAGAAGAGCATTTGATGCTATGAGTAACGGTAAGGCTCCTGGGCCAGATGTACTTCCCACTGAGTTTTGCAAGGCTAACATTGACTAGATTAGTGAAGATCTGTTGTTAGTTTATAAGGAAGCAATATAAAGGGGCTCTCTTGGTCTAGACATCAATAAGGGAATGATTAAACTCCTACCTAAGGAAGGGGATAAATCTCTGATAAAAAAATGGAGGTCTATTACTTTGCTCAATGTCTCCTACAAGATCCTTGCTAATATTTTGGTTCTCAAACTCATGGATATTCTGCCTAGATTCATTTGTTTTACTCAAAAAAGATTCATCAAAGGAAGGTACATTTTGGAGAATCTTATTACTAGCTAGGAAGCTATGAGTTGGGCAAGAAATACTAACCAAAATGTGGCCATGTTCCTCCTGGATTTTGAGAAGGCCCATAAATTTGTGGAATGGGGTTTCCTTATCATGATGTTGGAAGCCTTCAGATTCCCTAAGGAGTTCTTCCATCTGGTCCAGGTCCTATTTAGGGATGCTTTTGCATAATTAGACATCAATGGATCTTTAACCAAATCTTTTAAGTTAGGTAGATCCACTAGACAGGGATGCCCCCAAGCACCTGCCTTATTTGTCATTGCCTCTGATGCCATGTTCTACTTGTTGCGGGATGAAAATCTCACCGAGAGTTAGAGGTATTAGTCTTCCAAATAAGGTAGACTTGTTGAACATCCAATTTTCTAATGACATTGCACTTTTTCTTGAGTTGAATGAAAGGAACATGTACTCTCTAATGTCTAAAATCAACATATTTGGTGAGGCATCCAGGGAAAAAATTTCCCAATCCAAATCTATATTATTGGGTTAGTAGGAGAAGGCTGGCTAAGTAAATTTGGGTACCATTGGGGAGGGCCATTTAAACAAGTTAGATGCTTGGGTATACCCTTTTTCGTATGCCCCTGTTTGAAAGAAATGTGGCTTTGGATTAAGAGAAGGATGGACACTACATTAAGAAAGTGGGATACACATTATTTGTCCCTCATAGGTAGACTCTAGGTCTGTCAAAAGATTCTATCCTCTTATAGTATTTATTATGCGTTGGGTGGATGTTTAGCAACTATCAAATAAATGATATTAAAAAAAGCATTAGAAAATTTTTGTGGTCAAATGGGAGACAAAATAAAATGAGACTCTGTTAAATGGAAATGGTGATGTATGGAGAAGAGGATGGGGGGCATGGGGTTGAAGGACCTCAAACTTCAGGGCATTTCTCTTGCTGTTAAATGGATGGTTCATGCACTAGAAGGTGAAGAGCCTTGGAAGGTTCTTGTTAGGAATAATATTGAGGTGGTTGTTCCCAAGAAATACAAATCCTAGAAGTCTCTCCCCTTTAGTGATATAGTTGTTGGGAGCTTCCTTGTCTCTATAATAAGCTCTATTATGTTTAAAGCAATTTGGAAGGCCTAAGAAACTGGTGCAGGAGCACCTAGAGTCTAGTTAACATGTCAATTAGATGTTTGAGTCTTAGGAAGTTAGAGGTCATGTCATTTTGATTCAATAAGGTCTATTGAGATCATTTGTAATGTTATTTCATGTTTTTTAGGTCTATATGTGAAATTTGGAGTCATAATTTGCAGGTTTGTAAAGTTGTTCAAAAGTTGTCATTTTGTTGTCATCGAGACATTTAACCCGAGGAATTGTCACTGTTGTAAATAGTTGTCATCAAGGTAGTTAACCCAATAAAGTGTCATCGGGATAGTTTTCTCTATCGGGATTTGAAAATATTGCTTAGCCGACTATTGATGACTATGTCGATAGATATCCAGATGCCTTGTTCGATATAACTATGCTGAAATAGGGACATCGGGGTAAGTTTCCTCTATCGGAACTATATGAGATGGTTACTTCCCCTATATTAGTTATTTCAACGGGTGATCAAGACCTCGGTTCAAGATTGCTATTCCGATGTCAGTGTCCAACATTGATTTGTTAGTTCAGAACTGTTATTCCAATGTCAGTGTGTAGTTTTGATTTTTCATGATTTAGGAGTCAAACAATCATGCAGCCCAAAGGTCTGGTGTGATCATGGGAAAGTGTAAAATTTGGTATAAATTGTATAAGAAATGGTTGGAAACGAAGGATGCTAGGTGAATTTTGAAAATTTAAATTTCTGAAGTTTGATTTGAAATCATTGGCAATTAATTGGAAGCTCATTTTTTCTGCAATTAGTTTGTTTTCTGCATTTGTATGGTGTTATATGGATTCTATTTGTTTGGACAATCATATGTATGGATAGAGTATTGAACTACCTTCCATTTGCAGGTGATTTGAGTTTCTAATTCATTGTGAGGAAGAAGTTATAGACATTTTTTTCACACGGTGACCTGGTTAGTTAGGATAACTAGAGTTTTTATCAACAATTCGATCAAATCTCCCTCCCTATCTTGCATCAAGTGGTTTCAGAGCTTAGGTCCTAATTGGGAGTTTTGTGTGTGTGAAGTTTGAGTGGAAATAGTGATTTCATAGAAGGAGAAGGGCAAGATGCCTCCCAAGGGAAGTGCAATGCTCACAAAAGAGGCGAGGTCAGTCAAGGAGAGCCAATATGGTATGTTGGTCAAGATAGCAACACTGGAAGAAAATTTGAGGATAAATGGGGTTGCTAATGTGGATAGTGACTTGGAGGAAGAAGAAGTAGGTGAGTAGGGGAATGAAGCTCCCCAAAATGTACCCCAAGAGGAACAGTTGGGGCCAGAAGAGAAAATGTTTCTGACAATGCTTAAGGCTATCAAAGGAGACCATTCTGACATGAAATTGGACTTGCCAATGTATGGTGGCAAGATGGATAACGAGGAGGTACTAGATTGGATAGATTCCCTTGATAACTATTTTGACTTCAAGGAGGTTCCAAAGGACCAAAAGGTGAAGCTGGCCATGACTAAGTTGAAGGGTTCAACACTAAATTGGTGGAATTACGCTCAGTCAGAGAGATTAAGAAGAGGAAAGCCCAAGATTAACACTTGGGAAAGAATGGTAGCAATGGTGAAGGCCCAATTTCTACCGGGTGATAATGATGTCCAAATTTTTAAAAGGTTGCAGAACTTAAAGAAAAAAGAAATGGATGTGATGACATATATAGAGGAGTTTCATAAATTGAGCCTGAGGGTAGGGCACCATGAAGATGAAGTGGAGAAAATAGCAAGGTAGATGAATGGGTTGAGACATAGAATACAAGATGAATTGAGTCTAACTACCCCTAGGAGTGTAGAATGTTTTCAGTTGGCCACAAGAGTAGAAGAGAAGGTCAAGAGGAGGCAAGAGCAACAGGCCAGAGGTTGAGGTAAGAATAATAGAGGAAGAGGAAGCTTTAGGGGAGGCAAGACACAATTCCAAAAGCATCAAGGGGAGACTAGTGGTCAACAAGAACAAACCAATGAGAAAAGAGGTGGATTAAGGGGTAGGAGATCGAACATAAGAGGCAAATTTGGAAATTAAGGAAGGGGATCAAACACATTCTCAAGGAAGTTCTTTCAGTGTGGCCAAGTTGGTCACCCTACTTGGAGATGTCCGGAAAAAATGAGTAAAAGATCATATGGAGGAGAAAGGAGGACACAAATTGTTCATGAAGAAGAGGCAGTAAGTGTAAATTCAACTTCATTGCAGGAAACACCTAAGACTGGAGAAGTTTTTCTTATGAGGACACTGATCAAAGTCCCAACCATCAAGGAACCACCATAAAGAAAATCTTTGTTTAGAACCATATTCAAGGTACAAGGAAAGGTATGTAAGGCGCTAATTGATTCTGGTTCTACTGATAATCTTGTTTCCATAGAGATGGTAGAAAAGTTAGGATTAAAGAGCATCCCTCATACCACACTATATAAGGTGTCTTGGCTAAATAAAGGTCAACAAGTACTTGTCAGTGAGTAGTCTTGGGTAGAGTTCAAAATTGGTGCTTATGAGGATAAAATTTTGTGTGATATCATTCCCATGGAAGTGTGCCACCTTCTACTTGGCAGACCTTGGCAATATGACAGGGAGGCCCAACATGATGGACATAAGAATGTCTATGTCATCAAGAAGGGGGGAGTATCTTATACCCTTATCCCATTAAAGGAGGATGAGAGAGCAGTTCATGAAGGACCTAGTGTAATGGTGGTGAAAGAGAAGGAGTTCATGAAGAACCTGGAAGAAGAGGAGTGTGGATATACCATTATGGGGAAACCAATCTCAGAAGCAACAAATAATGACAATAAGGAAGTCCCTAAGGAGGTGTAGACCCTACTTGACAAGTATGAGGGCATTGTACTAAAGGAGTTGCCAAATTCCTTGCCTCCCATTTGCGATGTGAGTCATCATATTGACCTAATCCCTAGTACAAGTCTTCCCAACAAGACAACATACAAAATGACACCTCAACAAAATGAGGAGATTAAGAAGCAGGTCCAAGAGTTGCTTGATAAGGGCTTGGTGAGGAAAAGTTTGTGTCCATGTGTTGTGCCAACTATTTTGGCACCCAAAAAAGATGGAGATTGGAGGCTTTGTATAGATTCAAGGTCTATCAAAAAGATAACCATTAGATATAGATTCCTCATACTCCAGATGTAAGATCTTATGGATAGTCTTGTCAGAGCAAGGTGCTTTTGTAAAATTGATTTAAAGAGTGGCTATCACCAAATAAGGATCAGAGAGGGGGATGAGTGAAAGACATCTTTCAAGACTAATGGAGGCCTTTATGAATGGCTTGTCATTCCTTTTGGGCTATCTAATTCCCCTAGCATATTCACGAGACTCATGAATGAGGTCCTAAGAGAATTCATAAACAAATTTGTAGTGGTATATTTAGATGATATGTTGGTGTTCAATAAGATAAAGGAAGACCATATGAGACACTTGGACATGGTGTTAGGGAGGTTGGATGAAGGGAAGTTGATGATCAATCTCAAGAAGTGTGAATGGATGAAGGAAGAGTTGGTATATTTGGGGTTTGTTATTTCACAAGGAACTTTGAAGATGGATCCACAAAAAGTAGAGGCCATACTCAACTGGCCAAAACCTAAATAAGTTGGGGAAGTCAGAAGTTTCCATGGTTTAGAAAGCTTCTACCGCAAGTTCATCAAGAATTTCAGTCATATTGTGGCACCAATGATAGACACCATTAAAGGAGAGAAGACGAGCAAATTCCAATGGACCAAGGAGGCTGATCAGAGTTTTGAGTACCTCAAGACAAGGGTAGCACATCAACCTATCCTCACTTAACCTGATTTTAACAAGGTATTTACAATAGAGTGTGATGTCAGTGGCTATGCCATAGGGGCAGTGTTGAGTCAAGAGGGGAAGCCAATAGCTTTCTTTAGTGAGAAATTGAATGAAGCCAAAAATAAGTACTCATCTTATGATTTGGAGCTATACGCCACCGTGCAAGCACTTAAAAAATGGAGACACTACCTACTACCCAAGGAGTTTTTGGTATACATAGATATCCATGCTTTGAGTTTCCTAAATAGTTAAGAGAAGATGAGTCATCGATACATGAAGTGGGTGGAGCAATTGCAGTCCGATACCTTCACCATAAAGCACAAGAAAGGGTAGGATAACAAGGTAGCTGATGCTTTGAGCAGGAGGACAATGATGATACAAGAGGTGCAACTTCAAAGTGTAGGAATTGATTCCTTAAGAGGTATGTATTAGAATGATGCAAACTTTCATGAAGTGTTTTCTATTTGTGAGTAGTCACATGGGTCTTTTCACAGTGAGTATGCAGATTATGTATTGCAAGGTGGTATTTTGTTCAAGGGGGCTCAATTATGTGTGTCCCAAAGTGTTCCATGAGAGAACTTAATTAGAGAAAAGCATAGTGGAATTTTAGGAGGATATTTTGGATGTGATAAGATATTGGATCAGGTCAAAAGGTTTTACTATTAGCCTAAGATGCACTTAGATGTGAAGAAGTTTGTGGAAGGATGTGGTATATGTCAGAGAGAAAAGGGGTCAAGTTCTAATGTAGGGTTGAATCAACCTCTTCTCATACCTAATAGACCATGGGAAGCTATCAGTATGGACTTTGTTTTGGGTCTACCAAGGACTACAAGAGGATATGACAATGTGTATGTGGTTGTAGATAGGTTTAGCAAGATGACTCACTTCATAACATGCAAAACAACCAATGATGTCTTCCACATTGCAAGCTTATTTTTCAAGGAGATTGTAAGGATCCATGGATTTCCATTATCCATTGTGTCTGATAGAGATTCAAAGTTTATTATACATTTTTGGAGGACATTGTGGAGAAAACTAGGAACCAATCTGACTTTTAGTTCTGCCTATTATCCCCAAATGGATGGGAAGACTGAGGTTGTCAATAGGTCATTAGGCAACCTACTGAGATGTTTGACTAAGGAGCAAAATCAGTCATGGGATCTAATCCTACCACAGGTATAGTATGCATACAATGATTCAATCAACCAAAGAATAGGGAAGATTCCATTTGAAGTTGTTTATGGAGTGCATCCTAGAGGTATCTATGAATTGAGATATTTGAGTGGAATGGATAGGAGGAGTGCCCAAGGTGAAGACTTTGCAGTAGCCATGCATGACATCCACAAATAGGTCAAGGAGACACTTGAGAAGAATGTGGAAAAGTATAAGAGGAAGGCAGAATTGAAGAAGAGAGATGCACAATTCAAGGTGGGTGATCTAGTGTTGGCACATTTGAGGAAGGAGAGATTGACAAAGGGAAAATATACAAAGTTGATGATGAAGAAGATAGGGCCATGTAAAGTGGTTCACAAGTATGGCAACAATGCTTATGAGATTGTACTCCCACCGGGGGTTGCTATCTCACCTATATTCAATGTAGCATATTTGTATCCCTATAAGGAATTTGATTTTACAGGTCAAGGAGAAGAAGGAGCAGAAGATACTGATATAGAATGGGTCAAGGACCTTCCACTTCTCAACGTATGCAACTTGAAGCCATTTTAGACTCAAGAGAAGTGAAGAGGACAAGGAGGAAAGTTTATAAGGAGAACCTAGTCAAGTGGCTAGGACTACCAAATGAAGATTCCACCTGGATGTCAGAGGAGGATATAGAAAATCATGGGGTCTCAGTTCCAGATCTCATTTCATCAGGAGCATGAAATATTTCCTCTCCGAGTGTATGGTGTAGGAGCACCTAGAGTCTAGTTAACATGCCAATTAGATGTTTGAGTTTTAGGAAGTTAGGGGTCATGTCATTTTGATTCAATAAGGTCTATTGAGACCATTTGTAATATTATTTCATTTTTTTAGGTATGTATGTCAAACTTGGAGTCATAATTTGCAAGTTTGTAAAGTTTTTCAAAAGTTGTCATTCTGTTGTCATCGAGACAGTTAACCCGATAAAGTGACACTGTTGTAAAAAGTTGTCATCGGGATAGTTAACCCGATAAAGTGTCATCAAGATAGTTTTCTCTATCAAGATTTGAAAATACTTCTTAGCCTACTGTTGATGGCTATGCTGATAGACATCCAAACGCCTTGTTTAGTATAGCTATGCTGAAATAGGGACATTGGGGTAAGTTTACTCTATCGAAACTACATGAAATGGCTACTTCGCCTATATTAGTTATTTCGATGGGTGATCAGGACATCGGTTCGGGATTGCTATTTTGATGTTGGTGTCCAACATTGATTTGTCAGTTTGGAACTGTTATTCCAATGTTAGTGTCTAGTTTTGATTTTTCACAATCTGGGAGTCAAACAGTCATGCAGCCCAAAGGTTTGGTGTGACTGCAAGAAAGTGCAAATTTTGGTATAAATTGTATAATAAATGGTTAGAAATGGAGGATGCTAGGTGAATTTTAAAAATTTAAATTTCTGAAGTCTGATTTAAAATCATTGGCAACTAATTGGAAGCTCATTTTTTCTGCAATTACTCTGTTTTCTACACTTATATGGTGTTATACGGATTCTATTTGCTTGGACAATCATATGTATGGATAGGGTATTGAACTACCTTCCATTTCTAGGTGATTTGAGTTTCTAATTCATTTTGCGAAAGAAGTTATAGAAGTTTTTTTCACACGGTGACCTGGTTAGTTAGGGTCACTAGGGTTTTTATCAACAATTTGACCAATTCTCCCTCCTTGTCTTGCATTAGAAACTATTAGGAAATGGGTCTCTAATTGTAGGGTCAGTAGTAATAGTACTATTTGTGGGGATATGTCTATATGGTGGAATCTTTTTCACAAAGACAAACCCCTTGCTCTTATTCAAGGTTGCTCAAATAGGAGCTGTGCAAGTAAATGCATATGTTACTTTAAAGATATTATTAATGATCATATAATCTTGTGGACTAAATAGTCTCATAAATTTGGAATTACTGCATCTAATTGGAGGACTTACTCTATTCTAGGAGAAGCTTATAATATTCTTCAACTCCCTAAAAGTTGTTTCGTAAATAATGACAAATTTCTTTTCTACACCTAGAAAGATGACACTCAACTTATGAGGACAAAAGAAAAACATCTTTATAATTCTTTATGTTTTAGTAATGATATTACTGCTCATATTAATATTGTGTGGCATTCTGATTTATCTGATAAATAGTGGCATACCACTTTTATTAGATTATAGAATAGTGTTATGGCTCCAAAAAAGAAACATTTCAAGTGGTTATTTATGCTTAATAGGCAGCTTTTTAGGAATGATCAACATGCTGTTGATGTGTGTAGTGTGTCTAAAGTATCAAAACCTTCTAACCATTTATTATTTGAATGCATAATAGCTAAGGAGATATGACTCCTATTTGGTATTTCTATTCCTGATACTGTTAACATTATGAACATTGTCACCAGTTTTCTTCATGGTTTTAAAAAAGCCTATAATTATTTTTGGCTTTTACTTTCCTATGAGATTTTATGGTTCATATGGAAAGTTAGAAATGGGGATAAGTATTAGGGCAAATCTAGGGTGCTTACTGAGTATTTTAGAAGACTCACATTTTATCTCATTGATACGTAGGTCACTATTATGATGAGGCTAGCGAAGAAAAAATTTGAAAGGGTCTTAGACGATGAACACACAAGAGTGTACACATCAAAAATATCTCACGGTTATACATGGAGTAGGGCCAATATGGAGAGTACTCCCTTTGTCAATGCATTCACGACCTTTATGAACAAGATCAATGAAGACAAGAAGATGGAGAGAGAATACATTCCCCAACTAGCTGCCCATGATGCAGTCCCAGCCAGGAATGACAGACAAGTAATATGGATGGAGGGACCCCTTGTCTGGATAGCCTGGGTGGAACAATGATTCTTATTTCATGCTGTCTCACTTTTTTTGGGTTGTACAAAGCTTTCAGATTCTTATAATCTATTTTTGTATTGTGGGTCTTATATCATAATAGGTTGACAACTCAAGACTTGGCGTATTAGATGATATACTGCTAGTTTCAAGGGAGATTATAGTTTGACATGTATAATTTCTTTTGTATGGTTTTTCTGCTATGATCAATATAAAAAAAAGATTAAAAATAAAATAAAAATGGAAGAGCAAAGCAATGTCGAAAATTGCAAAAAAACAACCAAAGAAAATTAAGCACATCTTAGTGAAGACAAATGAGAATATCTACATTCACACAAATGCATAAACACTATTGATCATAGTTATCAAATAATTGATATCTTAGAAGAAGTCAATGGTGATCGATCTAATGACAAAAGTGGCCATTTTATGTCATTTCATTGGACCAAGGAGTGATAGAAAAACTATTAGGGCTTGGATTCGAGATACGTGGAAAATAGAAACAATAATTTGATTTATTCCCAAGAGGTTTGTAGCAGTTGATGATACAACTACAAGAGCCAAGAATCATTTGCAAGACAAACATTTGTCACATTAAAGAGATCATGAAAAGATAATAAGCTCTATAACAACCTGAGAATTCTTTATTATTGCACACAAGAATATTGGAGATACAATATTGGAAAGTACAATTAATGAATTCATCCTTATAAAAGGACAATGAAACCCTAGATGCAAACCCTAAAGGCCAGATTATATTAGCATGCACAAAGTGTTACAATCATAATGAATGAGACAAATTAAGCTATTATTAGCCTAAGTTAATAAAAGTAAAAAGCATCTAAGTTTAGCTTAAGTGAAAAAGTAATTAAAGGACCTAACTAATAAATAACTACATAAAGTGTCTTAATAAATCCAATATGCCCCTAAATATTAACTTAGAGATAAGATAAAAAGTTAATGATGAATGCAAAATGTATGCATGAATGAGTCCCAACAACAAAGGTCTAATTAGGTACTCATATACAAACCAATCTAAAGCAATACAACTCACACTAATGAAACTCTCATAAATGGAGAAAAGGAGAAAAAACTAGTGGGAGAAAACTCCTCTCCAAAAAAGATAAAATAAAATGAAAAAGAAAGTACATGTGACAAGCATGAACGACTCAAAATTTCCCCCCAATTATTGAATTGGTCATAAAAATAAAATCAAGATTCTCCCAATAAGAGAGAAAAGAAGATACAATGTATCCTCCCCATAAGAGAGAATCTCCAATGTCGAAGATGAAGGCTTGAGGATGAATGCTGATGAATATCCAATAGCAAAAAACCATGTTACCCCCTCTTAGGAACAAACTAATCAAGTGGCCAAGGATGAAACAATTCCATGAAATAAGATGGAAGGAAAAGTCTCATGATGTGTGCCATGAAAGATTGCTCAACTGTCCAACTATTTGAATCAAAAGATGCCCAGTCAATTGAAGAAAATCCAAGCAACTATGAAGATACTTGATGAACAACCTTTGAAGGAACTAAAGATGGGATGAAAAGATTTCTTAAACTACCATCAAGGATGAATGAAATATCCCCAAATATGTTCCCAATGTCTAGAGTGTGTGATGTAACAAACAACCTTGCAATATCTAACAAGTACTCATCCCACTCTTCTGTAACTGGAAGGGAAATATAAACTTGTTGAACTGAACTAAACTGAACTCTAAAGAAGAAGGAGGTGGAGGAGGACCAACACAAGTCTCAGGATCCACTATGGATGACTGAAGAACACATAGGTTCAAGTGACTGAACCTCCCCTCATATTTATGATCCATTCTCCATGCATGAGAGATAGGACCAGTAAATGGAACTAAATGCTCAATGAGAGAAAAATGAGATAACTCATACAATCGAGATGCATTATCGACACTAACAATCCCAACAAGATCTCTACTATGAAAATATCTGATGAGCATTGAATTGATCATCATAATTGAATGTGCCACCACCAGCCTCAATAAAACCACTCCCATTAACACTCATGCGAGTGTTATTACCCATCAAAATATTTGGAAATGCACAATGCTCAAAAGAATAGAACAAACCCTCTTATGATGCCATATGTTGTGAGGCCCTCGAATCAAGAAGCCACATGGAGGAATAAGAACGTGTCAATGAAAAGAGAGCATGGTCTTTCATCTTGTCTTCACCATGTGCAATAGAATCTATCCTAGAATGTCGAGGTCCTAAAGTGGTGAAAGAGGGTGCACTAGATGAAGGCAGTTGAATATGATTCATTTGAAGAAGTTATTTAAACTTATCAACTTGCCTTGCATAACACTAATGTTGATCATGTCCTGATTTGGTGAAATAAGAACACTTAAGCTTGTCCTTCCTAGATGAATACCTTTTGGAAGTGGTGAAAGAATTTGAATCACGTGCATGTGACTTTGAAGTTGGAGGTGGTTGTGTAGACTACGGACCTTTTTTTTCCTGATTCTTTTTCTTCTATTTCCCTATAGATGTATGAGTTTGAGCAACCACGACTTGAGATTTGGAACCAACAACTGAGTCAAGTTGTGATAGCTTGGCTTGATCCTATGTTAGGTGCTCATAAAATCTATCAATTAAGGCATAGTGAATGTGGTACCCAAAGCATCCATGGTGGAATAAAAAGAGGAAGCAAATAACTGAAATTAGACTTGAAGCTTGGACAAACTAGGAAGATGAACTCTTTATCAATTTTCTCCTTACCACAACCATGCAACTATGATACGATGGATTTAAAACTCTCCGGAAAGCCCTCATAGATGGAAAAGAACCAGACACTAATGATTTCAAATCTGTCTCAACCTCAAGTGCACAAAACTCATTAATCCCCCAAAAAATTTGCTCAAATTTGAGCCACATAGCCTTAGGAGTTGTGTAAGAATCAATAAGGAACATGAGGTCGTCTAAAACACTTAGGCTAATCAAACCCATAACCTCATCCATCTTATCCCTACGCTGAATGATCTCAAATTGATAAGTCAATTTGGGTTGCATCTTATCTAAACAAGACCATAAACCTTGGACCTAAGCAATTTGGTCATTTTGGCCTTCCAACTATGATAGTTATGAGGTGTGAGTATCTCAAAAGATGGTTCTTCCATTGGATTTTGTTTTTAAGATTAGGCTAGGGTAAGAGAAATATAGGAATTTGGAAGATGATGATTCTACTCCTCCCCAACAAGAAAAATGAATCCTTTTCCACTTGTATAAGCCGAGAAATAAAAAATAAAGAAATGACAAAATATGAGATCATTGAGTAACTAGTGAACAATTTGGAAAAAAATACTGGAGATCTAGATAAAGGACTTTGAGAGCTTTCCAATGATATCTAGTTTTCAAAAAAATGAAGTTTGGATGTGCAAGATATGGCCCTAGAATCACAAAACTGAAGGATAATTTTGGAGGCTTAGTACAAAAAATTGGTGCAAAATCTGAGAAAACTTCCTGTAGATTCAAATTGACATTGTGAACATGATGGTAACCTTCATTTGAGCCCAATGTGCATAGAAAAATCACTCAAGGTTTCTTCCCTTAAGCATGTGGATAGGAACTTGACATATCTACTTTTATACCATGTAGGAGTTGATGATATAACCATAGGACCCAAGAATCATATACAAGAAAAACACCTATCACACAATAGAGATCAAACAAAGATAATATGCTCTATAACAACATGAGAAGTTTGTATTATTGCACACAAGAATATTGGTGATACAGTACTTGAGATTACAATTAATGAATGAATCCTTATAAAAAGATGAATGAAACCCTAGATGTAAACCCTAAAGGCTAGATTAAATTAGCACGTGCCAAGTGACATAGTCATAATGAATGAGACAACTTGAGCTATTATTAGCCTAATTTAATAAAAGGAAAAAATACCTAAGTTTATCTTAAGTGAGAAAGTAATTAAAGGACCTAATTAATAAATAACTAGATAAAGTGCCCTAATTACTCCAACAAGGTTTTTTTCCATCATATTCAAAATGGAAGAGGAAAGAGAATGAATCTTGCAAGGAGGATTGCGAAAGATGGGAAACAATCCAATTTATAATCAGAAATGACACCCAAATTTTAATCCTTTGAAATTAAATCCATATGAAAAACCTGCTTGGATTTGGATGTCCAATGTTTCAATGGAATATTGGGCTGGTGAATGCCTAGAAAATATCAATAGTTCTTTGGGAAAACTAATGGATATAGATATGGACATTATTGATGGAGATTCATGCTTGTTTGCTAGACTCCAAATTGTGGCAACCAAGAATGTTCCC
Source organism: Cryptomeria japonica (assembly GCF_030272615.1). Classification (NCBI taxonomy): domain Eukaryota; kingdom Viridiplantae; phylum Streptophyta; class Pinopsida; order Cupressales; family Cupressaceae; genus Cryptomeria; species Cryptomeria japonica. The sequence goes on from NC_081407.1 coordinate 418,560,728, forward strand.
AGTAAAATTGCATTATGCCTAGATGGTCACCATTGGATTCGAGAAGTAGAGATAAAAGAAGAAAGATCTTTTTATCTAAAATTTAGAAGTTGAAATCATTGAGAGAGAATGCCAAAGAAAAATTGAAACCAAGATGATCTGTAAACCAAAACACCTTAACCCTAAAATGAGACAACTAGATGAAAAAGTAGAAACAAATAAATTTTCATCCGATTAATGAAATTGCTCAACCAAAACCAAAGGGGGTTTGCCTTCCTATATAGAATCCACTTGAGCTAGAAGTGAATCAAAAAGTTTTATAATCAGAACATGAAAATTGCTTAAACGATCCAATAGCATTACCTAAGAAAATAATTGGGACCAATGTCTTAGCGAAGGACAAAAATATAAAAAAAATAATTCTATTAAGAATAGAGATGATGAATTATGCTCTAAAGAAGATGATGAATAAAAAAATGGGGAAGAATCAAGTTACGACGAACTAGGGATCATCAATCAATGTTGCATAAGTAAATCCACAATAAGGGTGCTGGGAAAAACAAAAATAGGAAAAAGTTGAGATAGGAAATAAAAAAATAAAAAAGAGAGGATGAGTCAATAGAAAGAGGTTATATAGACATTAAATTTTTTATAGTGAAATCCAAGGGAGTAGATGAATCTCTTGCAAAGAAATGAATATCATCACTTGGAATGTCAGGAGCTTGAATTCCCTTGACAAAAGATGCTTAATCAAGCGTCATTTATAGAAAATGCATGGTGAAATTATCTATTACAAGAAACCAAAATAACCATTGAGGAGGATACAAAATTTGCTACATATTGCAAGCCATGGACCACTTTATTTCATGAAGCATGTGGCATTGTGAGAGGAATACGAATTTTGTGGAGGGAGGAATCCGTGTCAATTGAACTTTTGAAATCTAGACCTGATTAGATGGTATGTCAGGTTTACAATATGAATTCAAATATTCACTTCATTATATTCAATGTTTATGAGCCTATCAAAACAAAACAAAATCTATCCACTTGGATGTCAATAGAAAACCAAATGAAGGAATTAAAGCAACTCCTTATGATATTGTGTGGTGACTTTAATGTGATCTTGGATATAGGAGAAAAAAATGGAGGACTAAAAAAGATAAATAGAAACATCCAAGATCTCAAAGACCTTGTAGAAGATAATGGATTGGTTGAATGTGCAACTTCAAACGGGACATATACATGGACCAACAAAAGAAGAGGATTCACAAGAATTCTAGAAAGACTAGATAGATTTTTTATTTCTCCCTGTTTGTTAAATGATAATTTTCAAATTGAAGCTTTGATTCTCCCTATTTAATTTTCTGATCATTTTCCTGTCAACCTAGAAATCAAGGCAAATGAAGGACCTATCAAGACAACCTTTAAGTTTGAAGGTATGTGGTGGAGGGATGAAATACTTGTAGATCATCTTGAGAAATGATGGAACAAATGCCAAGTTACTAGGACTGTGAGTTTAAGATTTATGAGAAAGCTTCAACACTTGAAGACAAGACTTGAAGCATAGACCAAATAAGTTTTCAAAAATATCTTCAAAGAAAAAAATAAAATTGAATAGGAATTGGAGATTCTAAATAATAAATAATAACCTTTCCATGTTCAAAGAAGATTTTGACAAGGAGAAATTTTTAAACAAAGAACTTAAAGAAGTCTTGTTTAGCAAAGAGTTATATTGGCAATAAAGTCAAGAGAAGTATGGCTAAGATCAGGTGACTGCATTTCAAAATTATTTCATGCTTCTACGAATGCCAAAATAAGTAAAACAAAATTGAGGTTATTCATTTTGTTGATGGCCAAAGGGCCTATGAAAGATCATAAATTGAGGATGCAATGGTTGAGTATTTTTAGGTAATGTTCGGAAATACTTCAAACTATGACAATACTCAGTTTGATTTGGAATATATCCCAAAGATTGTAAAATGTGTAGATAATATGATGCTATGGAGTCCAATCACCTTGAAGGAAGTTCAAATTGCATCTTTTCAAATGCACCCTGATAAATCACCTGGACTTAGATGGTTTTCAACAAGATTTTATCAAAAATATTGGTCATTTCTTAGTATAGAGGTTTGGAAGCTAGTTGAAGATTTTAGAAAAAAAATGTTAAAGATATTAACAACACGACCATTTCCCTTATTCCCAAGAATCCATGCAAAAATTTTAGTGACTACATGCCTATCTCATTAAACAATACAATTTTTAAAATAATAACAAAGGTCCTTGCAAATATATTAAAGATAATACTAGGTTCTATCATATCAGATAAATCATTGATAGCATTATAGTTTCAAGTGAAACTGTACATATATACCATGATTTCAGAATGACTCAAAGGAATGGTGATTAAGCTCAATGTTAGCAAGACTTATGAAAAGCTTGTAGGGGAATTCTTATTGACAGTTATGAAGTATTTTAGCTTCAATGAACATTGGTTGAAGATGATCAACTATTGCATTTCATCGATTAGCTATTCCATCATAGTTAATAGTTCATTATGTGGAATATTTGAAGCATCAAATGGAATTAGTCAGGGAGATCCCATTTCTCTATTCCTCTTTGTGATAATGGCATAAGAGATGGGTAGAGGTTTTAAAAATAAAAGAGATTACAGAATGTGGAAAGGTATTAAGGTAATTGATGGGGTTGAACCTATCACCCATGCACAATTTATGGACAATACAATTCTATTTAGAGAGGAAAACATGTGAGAAGCAAAAATTACCAAAGAAGTTGTAGAAAGGTACAAAAATTTATCAGGACAAAGTATGAACAAAGAAAGCTGACAGATATATTTATTTAATGGAAAAAGGGCCACCCAAATAAGTATATCAAGCTACTTGTGATTTCTCATAGCGTCTCTACCAACTAAGCATTTAGGAGCCCCAATTTTTGGTGAAACATGTCGATCAAATCATTGGGACAAAATTGAAGAGAAGTGTAAAAATAAGATATCAACGTGGAAGAAAAAATGGTTAACTCTTGCTAGATAAATCATTATGATCAAATTTTTTGTCTCTATAGTTAAAATTTACCTAATATCATGTTATCGGATTGCCCAGACAGAAATAAATTTGAAAAGCCGCCTCCAAAAATTTCTTTGGGAAGCAAAAAGGTTTCGCTTACACATTGGGAGAAGGTTTGTCTTCCAAGAGCGGGTAGAGGTGACGGCTTAAGATGAATGAAGGCTCAAAATATAGCATTAGGGGCTAAGATCTCATGGAAAATGTATAGGGAGCCTCATAGACTTTAGTGCAGAATATTTTAGAGGAAATGATTGGATTGCAATGAACCTAATCACATATGAACAATTACTAATTCTAAAGCAGGTTTAGTGGTGTGGAAATTCATTTGGGAAAGCATATGGTTGATTACAAAACACCTAATTTCAAAAATTAATAATGGACATGGTGCATATTTTTGGGCAAACTTATGGAATGGTCATAAGCCCCTTATGGATATGTAACAAAAATCCAAAAGGATCCAAATTTTTACATTTTGTTTTACAATTCAATCAATACATGAGATGAGAATAACCAATATCATACATTCAAAGAAACAATCAAATAAATTTTTCATCTTATGATTTAAATTACATCTTAAATGATAATGGAGTTAAACAACTAGAAATGCCTGGAAACACACCTTATGAGCTCTATGAGGTAATATAGGCTTTTTATATAGTTTCCTCTAGATCACTTGAGGTGTATTGTGAACCCTCCATAGTGGATTTAGTCCCTATCCAACCCTCCAAGTGGATTTTGTGGCCTGTGGTGAGAGAGAGAGACATTGATTCAGTCCACCTTCTAAAGACCAAACACCTAAGGTGTTGACTACCTCAAGGTTCAATTACATAAAACATGTCATTTCACACTAAAAGATCATTCAAGTGGCTATCAATCCATTCCCATTAGAAATTGTCCTTTCCCTGTAGTCCACTGGATGACTAAGCAATGAGGACATCCATCGTCGACATGTAGTTGGCCCCTAGGCTCACATGGTCTTGGCGAAATCCATCCAATTACCCTACATCAATGTGAGTATCCCTCACCCAAATGCAACTGACCACATCCATCCACTAACTAGGAATAGGACTGACAGTCTATCAATGAGTAAGCTCCTTGACTACAGTCAATAACAAGCGGATAAGCTTATCTTGAGTGGATGATAGGATTTATCCCTCGGTGATCACCTCAGACGGAGAGGACTAGTCTACATCTTAGAGGAATACCATCCTCTACCTATGTCCTCGTAGGTTCCTAGCTCTATCCGTTGCCGTAAAAGTCGGGGCCTATACTTAGCTCAGTGCTATAAATGGAAAGAGAATCCTAATCATAGAGTAGGTAGTTTCCCAACCTACCTAATGAAGGATAGTAATGTAGACCATACCCAAGCATTTGGTGTGTTGGTTGATAGATTTGTCCTTTGATAAAACTAACATAACACCATTCTATTGCCCCTTAAAGAACAAAACATTAACCAAACAGTTGCATAAACTTGTGAAAGTTTCCCTCTAAATTTTAATGAGGTACAACTCCCTCTTTGGATTTTCAATGAATGAAAACAAGAAAATGAACTACGCATATACTTTTAACTAGAAAGTACGAAAGACATTTTTCACATCTACACATAACTATGTTGTAAATCAAAATTTTAAAATATAGTTTTGAAATGACAAAGCTCATTGACTTTGTTATATTTCACACTTTTCATTCAAAGTAACTTTCAGACTAAATTACTCTTTAAGTGCATAAAGTTCCATAAAGAAACAAAGATTATTTTGACAGAAATGAACTCCCACAGAAATTTAATTTCATACACCAAACACACAGATTTCAGGCTTCAAAATAGTCCTTTCATTCATTCACAGATAAATGAGTATTTCCTTTTGAAACATTATGTAACTACAAAATAAAATATACCAAGTCTGAAAGCTAACCAAAACTCGGACCTTCACATAGTCTTTTAAAAACATATAAATAGCCACATGTCGGCTAACTAAAATTTAGGGAAACACAAAGTTACATAACTCTGCCCCTGAGTCAAGATTCAGTTCTAAAAGCATAACTAGAAAAAATAACTTTTGAAATTGTCCTATCATTTATCACTAAACAATTTCCAAAGGGCCTACATGACCGAGATAGAAGCTACGAAACAGGATCTTCGGGCTTGTTTTGTGGTGTGTTGGTGACACGTTTCCAATCTAAATGGGCAGTTGAGAAGTTTTGAATAACGACAAAGTGTGGAAGTCCAATGTGAATAGTCCTATGATGCCATATCTCTTTGTCTCGCTTGACCTGGGCCACAATGTCTGCATGACTTCCCAAGGGTTCTATGCATAGGAAAAAGAGAGATTCATTTTTTTCCACAGTTGAGAAGTCATTTGTTGTTAGAGCTTTTGCTTTCCTAACATAATTAATTTTCCCTTCAAAATATTGAGTAATGAATTCTAAACTTTCTATGGTTTTCCCATCCTCTTTAAAGCATTTAATCCCTATGCACTTCAGATCATTCTGCATAGATCGAATGAGTCGAGATAACTCATCTCGTGGTTTAGCAGATTCTTCACATCCCTATTCTACTACATAATTTCGCCACTCAATGTTTTTCCTACACACATAAAAGATATTATCATCTAGGCCCTACATTGATTTCTCTGACAGAAACTTCATAATGTCATACTTCTGTACATCAACCATTTGAGCTACCATGACTCTCCATTTGGTTTCTTCTTTCTTCCAATTGGCAATTTCTGTTTCTACCTCCGTCATCATAGTTATGGCATTTTCCTACACCTTGCTCATATTTTTGAAGTATTCCGTGCCAAATTGAGTGATCCCCTACACTCATTCTAGAAAATCTCAGTCACCGTCTTACTCTTGTGAATTTGGCCTAGAAGTTTTTGATTAATAGGTGACTTAGGATCGAATGACATTGGCAGCTGTGAAATCAATTGAGCATTAGGATATGAATAACGTCCATGTAGTCTGCCATATGCCTCAATATTTCCTTGAGATCCTGTTTGTCTTTCTCATCCTTCCACACCCTATTTATTATTGTTTTGGTGGAGGCTTCCAAATGGTGTATGCCTGCCACACGCGATCCAACACCCAAATTAACTCTTTCAACACTGAAATCTTTTGCCGACGGATTTTCTACTTTCTTATTCGAAATAGGGTGAGCTATCTCAGCAGTCCAATTACTTGTATCTTGATAAAAATCTATTTTTGAAACTATCTTCAACCTTTTAGATTTTGGGGTTTTACCTAGGCATTTACTAACCATATCTTCAATGGGAACCGAGACAAGAACCACATTTCTCTTTTTTCTACTAAGGGTGGTGTCTAACCAATGGGGAGTACTAGAACTTGCATCTTTCTTTACTTGGGATTGCTCAACACTTACATTGGCCAAGATCAATGAACCTTCACTGTCTTCTTCTTCTTTTTCGGGCTCTTCAATATTTCCAACTTCCAAGGTGGATATCTCAATGTTTTGTTCAACCATTCTACTCTCAGCTTCAGGAAACCCTTCCAAATCAACCACCACTATACTCTCTGGAAAATTTTTGCCCTTGTTCTTGGTTCTTGACTTGGTAACACAAGATGGAAGCTGGCTAACAAGAGACTTCTTTGAACCTTTGACAATATCTGCCTCAAGCTTAACCTTGGCACCACACGCAACACAAGTTTTAACATATTTATTAGACAAAACTTTTTGAATAGGAGTATCCTCGATTACTAGTTTTCCCAGTATCTATTTTCGTAGCCACTGCTATGTTCTACGGATTATAGGGAATGCCCTCATTTGAATATGATCTTCCTCCTTATCCCATTCTATCTCAGGGATTGGGGAACCCTGTACTTTTTTTGCATACTGTGGGTCAATAATATCTTCACCATTATCCACAATTCCTGTTATATTCATTTTGAGCTGAAAGGAAATAATGTGGTCCACTGTAAACTTGGAGAATGTTCTCCTCCTCAATTCAAATTCATCTCCGCAATCTTCCCAGAAATCTTCAATTTGTGAAACAGGAGAGAAGTCCTTTTTAAGGGCTAAATGCGCCCTAGCATAACCTTTTCTATCAAAATTTGGTCGAGCTGCATAATGTTTAAGGTTAAGGTTTTTAAAATCAACCTCTAGGTTCAAAGCATTAGAAACAAAGTGACAAATATAATAACCCAGCTCAACTGGGAAAGAAACACCCGAATCTTGTTTGACCAGAGTCTTCTTGTCAATATGAGCAAGCTGCCTGCACAATTCAATTACCACAAAGCAATCAAGAGCAAACCTCCGTAATTTAAATGGTTCTCCTTTGAACCCTCCAACCCTAATATAGGTGAACCAAGGATACTGAATGCAATAACTTCCATATGTACTCACTAGATGCATTGCCTCATCAAATAATCAGTTGTTCACATTTCCTTGCAGCTCATAAATCAGTCTCCTTGCAAACACATCATGAACTCTTATGAAATCCTCATGACATTTCTGTAGCTGAAGGTATAGATGATAATCACAAATTTTCATTCCATCAACCCATTCCGCATGATGCAAACTTGGCCAAGGTTTGACACATGCCAAACAATAAAACAAGTATGATGACATATTAAAATTCTTATTTCTGAAGCAATGACCTATCCCTTCATGCAATCTCTTAGCAATTAATTTTGCACAATCTATATATCTCTTCTCATCTAATATGACCTGGATGAAAAAGTACATCTAGTCTTCCCAATAAAATGTCTGTTGGCTTCCTTTTACCTTACGTAGCAAAATGACAATGTCCCTCCCTTATTTAATCAAATGTTCTCTAGTTAAGGGCTTGGGCAGTTTGGAAATGCCCTTCTGAAATTTTAGGAGCCAATTTATGGCTATAACACTTATGTACTTGGTTTTCTTTTCTAAGAAGAACCCATATGAGGTGGTGATTGTCCAATCTTCATTCGTCTCTTTAGCAGGAATTTTAAAGATAACCATAATAGTTTCCCTATTCACATTCAATGAGACACCCCCATTTGCATTTCTGATATATCTATGCTTGAGGTCATACTTGTTCTTGCATTCGAGTACTAACTCAAGGCATTGTATAGCAGAAGGGAAAATTGAAGCTTCTATTAACCCACTATCTACAATCCTTCCCATCATGGGTGAACCAGAGGAATTCTTAGCTCTTTCTAGAAATTCATCTAAATAAGCATGAGCTAGGGATGTATCCCCAAATTATTGAAGGGAGCAACTAAGACCTAATTCTCACACTGGTTTTGGTGGAACGGGTCTCATTTTCAAAACCAAAATAGTCTAAAATTACACCCATTACGACTACTACAACAAAAATTAACAATTTCTTCCTTGAAGCATGATATGACAGAGATGGTGAATATTTTCAACTCACCTTTCATACAAATGAGTGTCTGCTAATTCTAAGAAAATTACCTCCAGTGCCGAACCTCTGCCTTTCTTAATTTAGCTTTTTCATGAAGATACAAATCTTTTTTGTACAAAAATGATATAAATAGCTAAAAATCCAGTTTCATGATTACCACAATTCATTCACTCGTGTAGAGTGACTACGGAGATGACACTTCTAAAACCCGCTTTTATTACATAACACTTCACGCAATCTCTTATCAGATTATTGGTTGCCACCTTAAGTGAAAAATCTTTTCAAATAAATCACCGAGATGTCCAAAATATTCCTCTCTAGGCCAATCACTTTCCTCCATCAGCCTTCGCTTTAACAAAGCTTCCATTTTGAAAGTTTAGTTGTTGAACCATTGAACTCGTGAACTCTTGAACCAATGAAGGTTCAATGGTTCAAGTTCATTCCCCATGCGAGCCTTCTGCACAAGTTATTCTTGCCGTAACTAGGACATAAGATACAAAAACCCGATGAACTAATGAACCGATGAACTATTTAACTAAACCTTGGGTTCAAACAAAAGGTTCAAAGACATGAACACTTTAGGCATAGAGACACATCGGCCGAGACAAACTGACTATGCTAAAGTTGACATGCATTGTCTCGGCATAAATATTTCAATACAGGGAAAAATTAATGAATGCAAAAATAAGGGGGTAACAAGGTGACTAATCATTAGTCTATTCCAACTATGGTAGAATGAAAGAAGGTCTATACACCTATTTCTTCCCAAGTTATTTCAATGATTAAAACTAACGAAGAGAGGTAACAAAATATGCTAAGTAAGAAGGCAAGGATAGGCATACGTTGGCTACTCATTCTCATATGCTAATGTTTTTCCACCATACACACAATATAAAAGACATTACAATTGATCTACGTTTAGTTGTGGCATAGGTTGGCATATCTAGTTGCATATGGCATAGTTTAATTTACCCAAAAACTAATCCAACATAGTTAGATTAGCCACCTCTTTCTCTATTAGTTTTATCGATCAATCCCTCCAATTCCTATCTTAAAAGGATAATAGTATAATAGATAAAAATATTAACATTCATGATAATAACCATTCTCACTACTTTTAAATCTTATTAGCTAGTTCTTATTAATTTAGAATTTAATTAATGAAATCTCATGCCCAACGCACCTCTACCATGAGTTCCTAAATTTTTCTAATGGTTGTCCCTTTCATGATGATTAAACAAGGGTGTGTTGGTTTTAAAATTATTTCTCGTCCTTATAAACAACCATTTACTGATGGTAAGCAACCAACAATCAAGTGTATTGAGTTCTATCTATTTTAGGAGGATATCAAAGGAGGAAACTAGCTTTTCTTTCTGTTGTCATTATAATAAAGAGTGGCTATTTGAGATCTAAATTCTAGCTGAACACACGTGCGCGTGCGCACACACACACACACAAGGGTATAATTTTCTTAGAAACAACAATATTTCCTCTTGATGGCTATGCCACAATAATGAGCTATATGTTGTTCTGTATTTGAAAAAAAACAACTACCAAATTTTAAAAGAATAAATCATAAAAAGCAACCTAGGGAGGGTGCTTGGATAATAAGTGGTTGCAACAATCTATCATAAGTAATCTTAAAAGATAGTTTCAAGTAATACCCAATCAAGGAATGCTAGTTGAATTTACAATCAATTATGTAACCCTCTTAAAAAATGGAAAAATCTCTTTGCAATTAATAACTAGGAAAATAGCAACAAGTTGCAGCTAATAAATTTCAAGTCTATATTTTATTTTAATCTATTTCTTTTTAGATAAATGAAAGTATGAGCAAAAGAATTGGAACCTAAAATTTTGGCTATACCCTTAATTCACAATTGCCGGAATGAGGTGCGCAACACCTTTGTATCAAGCCAAAACCACGTCCAATCATTTCCTTGCTTCCTATACCTCTACTAGTGCTTCCCACAATTTTTCTTCTTTCCAAGATAATGGGTTGTGCAAATCATGACTCCCTTAACATTTTTTTCTTTTTTCTTTTCCCTTTATGTTATGTTTTATTGTTTTCCTTTTTGCTCAATGACCTAGGTGAATAAATTTATTTTTCTTATATTATTTCTTATGCCTTCCTTCCCATATTTAATATTATCATTTTATTTATTCATAGATATTTTATTTATTTCTTTATATATATTTAATCATTTTATTTATTTATATTCATTATATTATATTTTATGTATAATAACACACACACAGATACATATTATTTTTAATGATTTTATGATTATATGCTTTCAATTAAGACCAAGTTTAATACCATTGCCCCCTTTATCTATTAGAATAGGTTACAGTTGTGATTAAATAGACGACTAGCATCCTAGGGTAAGATGAACCTTAGGTGGACAAGATTTACTAACAAAGTAAAGATGCTAACATGGTATTACCAACAATCTATCTCTTATCACTGGATCATAGATTCCACTTCACTTTGCAACTCAGGTACCTGCAACCAACCATCATTCTCACATAGCTCCACAACTCCGTCAGTTCGGGTTAGCCATAAATATAATCAAAACATTAAAATTTAATGAAGTCATGATAATATTAATAACATTCATTGATAATCGTATTAAAATTTCATAACCATCACACACACATATTGTCACTTAACATAGTTAATCATGAAATCCACCCCTAGTCCAAATCTAGTCCAAATTACCACAAGGCTAGGGGTTAAGCAAGAAAAACTAATTAGGTTTCTAGAGGATATGACATGAAATTATTGAGGACATTAAATCAATGTTTGGCTCATCACTAGCAAAATATGTAATATGGGTCCAAGAGGAGACACAATGTCACATAAATATCAATTCCCAATTCTTGCTCATCGCCATTGAATACTGCAAACAAAATTAAGGCAAGGGAGGATAATAATTAATGATCAGACAAATGAAATAATTTGGTGTGGAGATAAGAGTAAAGAATGTTCGGTTAAAATGGGAGGTTCCAATTAGAATGTGATACAAACAAATCAGAATTGGCCATCAATATTGTGTTGGCACTCCTCGGTTATACCTAAAGTAGGTGCATTCTTAAAGATTTCTATGCATAAAGGAATATTAAGTGCTAACCGCCTACATAATAAAGGTAATTTTGGACCATGGGAGGTTCCAATTAGAATGTGATACAAACAAATCAGAATTGGCCATCAATATTGTGTTGGCACTCCTCGGTTATACCTAAAGTAGGTGCATTCTTAAAGATTTCTATGCATAAAGGAATATTAAGTGCTAACCGCCTACATAATAAAGGTAATTTTGGACCATCAAGATGCCCTCTTTGCAAATGTAATGAAGAAACCATCAATCATCTTCTCGTGAATTGTCTTTTCGCAATAAGGTGTTTGAATTGGATTCAATATGATTTTAGATGGTCAAGAGGATATTGGAGATCTAATCACCAGTTGGCCAAGGATTAAAAGTAAATCATTATGGATTATTATGCCTTCAATATTAGTTTCACAGATATGGAAAGAAGGAAATAGAATAATATTTAGGGAAACACAAAAAAGTGTGGAAGAGGTCATTGGGATAATCAAGGAGAACATTATTGAAGTGGCCAATACAAAACGTAGAATAAAGTCCAATAAAATATTCTCAAAATGGGATGAAGAAATATAGAACAAATAAAAAGAACTCAAATGCCCAATAATTATAGTAAATAAGAAAATACATAAGAAGGAAATTATAAGATGGGCTACTCCAAAAGCCAACCAATGTATGATGGGACACTTAATTAAGGACAACCCAAGAAGGGCTAGGGTTGGCTACATAGTTAGAGATGCTAATGGAAAATGCATTTGGGCAATTTCAAAAAATGTTGGTATTACTACCAATAATGAGGCAAAGATGGAGGTGTTCTGCCTGGATCTTAGATGTACTATTTTTATTTATTTATGATAAAACATTGATATTGAAGAAGACTCACAATTTTGCATACAAGCATTAATAAAAAAGACAACTCCAAATTGCAAACTAAAGAGATGGGTGGATATAGCATGGAAAAAAACAAGGCGATATTCCCATCTCTCATATCTACCGTGAGGCAAATAAAACTACATATATTTTAGCTAATCATGGGGTAGATTAGACTAAGACTAAATTGATTTGTTCAAACCCATTTGTATGGACATGCCTAAATAACATCATTTTGAAGAAAGTAATCCATCATGTGATCTCTAGTCATTGAATGTAAGGAAGAATGTCAAGAAAAATATTAACGAAAAGACGCAACATGAAGGAAGGTTACAATTGGTTACAACTAAGCAACATATTAAGTCTAGAAAATGTTAGTCAACTATGAGTATTTAACACTTTTAAGCCTAGAAGTCAAAGCTTACTATGTGTAATTTAAGCCATCCGCTCTTATGACACTTATCTATCAAAAAATAATAATATAATTATATCTTAATAATAATTTAATATTAATTACAATATTAATGGGAAAGTGCATGTAGTAGGCACCTAATTGGTGTTGAGTTCAAATCTTCCACAATACATAAATATAATATAATAATAATTTAATAATAATATAATAATATAATAAATTTTTAAGTGGATTAATGAACAAATATGATATTTTTTTTGTGCTTTACCTATGTTCCTCTAAAGATAGGTATGCTAGTCTATTATTAAATACTACCATATATTATATTTACTAGCATATCTATCTGCCAAGAGATATTTTTAATTGAACCCTACATTTTATTAAAATGAATTTGTTAATGCACACTTAACTTAAAGATATTGTTTGTTTGTATCTAAATTAAGTATCTTGTACCCAAATACTTCCAAATTATTATGTGATAAACTTGTGATTCAATTATCAAATTAACCCTTACCCTAGTTGTAGCCTAACTATAATCCTAATAGTTATTGTAATTGAAACTTATATGTAATACTAATTGAATCACAACTCTTTTAAACCCTAACTCTAATTGCACCCTATCCATAATCGAACTCTAACCCTAAACCTTACCTTCACCCTAATTGAACCCTAAACCAGGTTAGTAGAATTGTACCATTATTAAATATTGACCCTATTTGAAACCTAATCCTAATGTTAACCCTAATGTTATTTGATATCTAAAATTGAATATTTCCATGCTTACCCCAATTAAATTAGATATAATTTTGAAGTTGAACAAAATTAGTTAAAAATCTATTTTTAAGGAAATTTCTATTAGTTGAAAGGTAAAATGAAAAGTAATTTATGTGTACTCAATAAAAATTTATTAAAAATAACCATTAAATGGGTAAGTGCACCAAGATGTGGTACCAAAAAGGTGCCACTTTTTATCTTTTCATAAAAACACGTCATTGGCATGGAATGGTCGTCCAAACCTTTGGGTTGGATGCCCAAGCCAAATCCAACCCAAAGGGTTGGTATTTTCCAATGCAAACCTTTTAGCGAGTGCCAACTTTGACGCTCACCAAATGTTCTTGCATTGTTAAATTGTAGGTTTTGTTAATGGGCAAATGTTCTAATTTGGACATAAGTTACAGCCACCCCCAAAGAAGAATATATACATGAAATGAGTGTTTTTAATTTTTTATACTTTAAGTTATATTTTATGTATATATTGACAAGATTTTTGAGAGTGGTTTCAACTCTATAGAAGTTATAATGTAGATTTCACTTTTTAAAGGATCATATAAAATTTCAGACAGTCAAATTTCAATGATCAACATGCTCTTATCAACTTTTTCTCACTCACTCTCTCTATCTCACTCTCTTTATTTCCCCCAAAATATAGACCTATAGATCTCTCTCTATCACTCTTTCTATGACCTTTTTCTACCTCTCTCCACCTCACCTTCCCTCCTTACCCCCATATCTATCCCTCCCTCCCCCCTCTCTTATTATCTCTCCCTCTCTTATTGTTTCTCTCCCCTCTCTCCATTCTATTGATCACTACCTCTTCCTCCCACCCTCTCTCTCTCTCTCTCTATATATATATATATCAGCCTCTCCCCCCCCATATCTCTCTCACTCTATCTCTCCCCTAAGTCTATTTCCCTTTCTCCCTAGGCTTTAAGACTTATACCTCTCCCCTCTCTAGTTCTTTGCGTCCCTCTCTACCTCTCTCCTTGCCTCCTTACCCCTCTTTCTCTTTTTGTAAATTTCTCTCTCCGCCCACCTTTATATCTATCCCCTCTATAGGTCTCCCAATCACTCTCTATCTACCTCTCCCTCCATGCCTCCTTATCCATTTCTCTCTCTTTGTTCTTATCTCTCTTATTTTCTCTCTCCCCCCTCTCTCAGTCATCACCTCTCCGTTCCTTGTATAGGGTTTAGGGAATAGAGAGTATGATATAGGGTTGAGGATATAGAGTTTAGGGTTGATGGTATTGGTATAGAGTTTGGTATACAAGATTGATGGTACAGGGTTTAAGGTACATAGGGTTGAGGCCATTGTCCATATTGATACATACATACTCTCTCTCTCTCTCTCTCTCTCTCTCTCTCTCTCTCTCTCCCCCTTCCTTATTACCCTCATATATATCTACCTCCCGTATTGTCCAGGGATAACTTTAAGAAACCCCCCCCCCCCCCCCCCCCCCCGGGCAACTGTGTAAAATCCTGGCGAATCAGACATTATTTTTGGGGGGAAATTTTCATATCGATGGCGATTTTTTTTTTTAAATGACGAAAAAATTATTTTGTATTGGCGATTTTTTTTCTAGGGTATGAAAATGCCATAAATTTCTAGCGAATAATACCTTGTTCTATGGGGAAAATATTTATTGTGGGAGGCGAATAATTATTGTTAAAAGGAACAAATATATAATTGTATGAGCGAAAATTTTTACTCCAAAGGAAAAATTATTTAAATGTATTGGCGATTTTTATCCATCGCTTGAAAATTATTTAAATGTATTGGCGATTTTTATCCACCGCTTGAAATTTTTTTAATTTGTTTTGGCGAATATTTTGTTATTTATGGTACAATATATAATTCATTGGCGATTTCATAAATTCATTTCCATTAATAGACAAGGCACATCACATCACATCAGTACATCACATCACATAATACATTGAGTCCAGACTCTGCACGATGTATCAATAAGCGCAGCCTTTTTGACACGTAAAGGGTGACACTTACCTAAAATCTATCAATGATTTTAAACCGTTTGATGATCGTATATCAATGGCTGAAGTTTTATTTCGGCCCAATTTTCTGAAGAGAACATAGCTCATCAGAAAGTGCTCGGAATGGAATTGGATTCAATAGACACGTATCAAATGTCATGAATCACGATCGATAATTTCGTTCATTTAATATATATCTTTTCACTTACGACAATCCACTCTATCCCCATGACTTCCAATGTGATACTTGCCAATTTGGTACTGGTTCATAGCTGTTTCCAATTTCGCACACTCGTGCATTTATGGGAAAGATTTGCAAAGATATGAAAGATTTAAATTTTTTTATAGCAGTTAATACTGTTAAAGAAGTAATTATTACAATCAAGAGCTTCAACAATTTATATATGATCTCTGCTTCTTTCATCTTCAATTAGCCTTTGCCATTTGGTAGATAAATCGTCAGAGCTCATGGTATTTTAGGTTTATAGGCTCACTGCTCAGGTTGTTTAATTTGTTAATCTATTTTCTCAAGATGGACACTCCCATCCGCTTGAGAAGCATTTCTGCAGAGGATCAGAGGGCCTTTCTAGGCTCCGTTAGAGACCCAACCCTCCAATCAGTCTGCAAGGAGGTTGGGTCGTTCACCAATGAAGCTGTGTGGATGGTGCTGGGAAAAGAATTTCTACGAAATGAAAATAGGTACCGTGTTAACACAGACCTTACATCCCGCTTCTTAGCGTCTCTTCTGGACTTGGGAGGAGACAAGGTGGATATGCTGATGCCGTTGAAGAAGGTTTTTAAGGAAGACTTCCTCGGAGATGACATTACTCTTGTCGTTCTTGCAGAAGTAGGGGTGGGGATCCCTTGGGCGAGTGATTTATCCAAGCTTCTCCTCCCTGACCAAACACTGCCAATGGCCAGGCAACCATTTCTCCTAAACCTGAATGCGGAGCAGCTGACGCGTCACAAAAAATGGGCACGGATTGGCAGGAACTTCCTCCAAAAATGGTTCCTCTTGGACGACTTTCCAAACTACATGTGTCTTGAAGAATTCTCTCAGCTTATGCTGCCTGAAGAATTCTACATGGAAGGAGGGCCAGATTCTTAGGGAAAAATTGTAAACAATTCCACTACTTGTAGTTTTTTTTTCCTATGTCCTTGAACCCTAACAGGCTGAGTGCTAGTGGCTCACTCATTTTGGCTTTTAAGTTTTTGGGGGACTCAAGTCTCTGACGAAAAAATTGTAAATTTCAAAAGCATAAATATTAATGATAATTTTTCAAATTCCAATTTGTTTCACTTTGCCTCTTACAGTCTTATGGATATAAAAATGCTTTCTATAATTCTATTTCATTTTTATTAATTAATTTCTTTCAAATGCTTTTTGTATATGAGCTATGTTATTTCAATTATTTGTTAAACAATGGAAATAAATTTAATACCGTGATCTTTTTATGTAATTCTATAAAAAAAAATTCAATTTGTTCCATTAATTATTTGTACATTGATTATGGTTTATTATAATTTTATAAATATATACTATTACCATATAGTCATTCAAAATACAAAATTTCAAAAGTTGCAAGATACAAAAGTTTATCGGTCAAGGTTTTTTCATTCAATTAATTGAAACGTTTCAAGATACAAAATTTGTCCATGGCTTATAGCAAGCAGACAAAAAAACTAGTTCATTGCCGATAGGCCGCTCACTCAGTCTCACTATCCCCTTGGGTCGCTTCCTCCCAGTCCCTTCCCTCCTTAGAGGTCGATGCTTTGGCTTTCCCTTTTGTCGCTTCAGCTTTCATTTTTGGAATGCAGTTTAGGAACCTGAAGTCGGGGTCACCCTCCAAGCTTGCTAGGAGCTGTATGGCCCTTCCTTCTTCAGCCCTATCTCTCAATGCCCTACCAACCTCCATCCTTGCCACCACATGCAAAGCATTCAGGACTTCATCCACCCTCGTTAATTTAACAAAGAGTTTCATCGCTTCCCACCCCACTCGGGCTCGTTCACGACATTGGTATTTGATTTCATCCTGTGGGCCATGAATAAAAGGAAGCAATTCCTCCTGGTCATCCCCTTCCATAATTTGAATGCCAACTCCCGACACCACCCACTCCAAGATTGAATCCAGGTTAATCAAAAACTCCCCATCAATCAATTTCTTGTCTATTCGAAGTGTGAAATTGGCCTCCATTGTCACCTGTAATTTCAAAATCACTTCCTACAAAAAATGTCTTACAGAAGGTACGATTCTACGAACTACAGATTTGTTCTGCAGCTGCTTCAAAGCAAAAAGTGGTACACAGATCAAAAGGTTAAAAAATCTACCTCCGTCTTAACTCTTATAGGCCAGGTAATGAATGTGCACGATAAGACATTAATGCCATGAGATCAAGAAAAAGATTTCCTGCCATCCTCCCCTTCCTCCTTTCGTGCGGCATGCCACAAACAACTCCTTGTGCAACAATTAATCGCCACCTTGACATTTGTACTTTCCAAATTTGCTCGCCTTAACAGGTTGAGGACTGCAGTTGCACATTTTTTTAAATTAATAGACTAAATTTATGTTGAAATTTTATATATATTTTTAAACTATTTTTGAAAATTATATATCATAAACATATTTTCAAAGAATTTTGTTAAATGTTAAATTAATATTTTAGATTTAATATTGAATGTTTTCTTTTTATATTAAACTTTTACCTTTCAAATTGCATATCAAAATTTATATTTATATTTAGTTATTTGTTTTATTCTAGAAACTAAGTTTCATGTTTTATACTATTTTTGAATTTAAATTTTTTACAAATAATATTAACATTATATTTAATAGTTATCTCAAACTATTGCACATCTTTAATTACAAATAATATTAACATTATATTTAATAGTTATCTCAAACTATTGCCCAATGCCCGGAATTGAACATTTTAAATTTAATTAAATAAAATTAAGTGAAAGTCTATAGTCTATAGACTATAAATCTCTTTTTCAGGCGAAATTTTAAAATGATTAAGTAGACTTTAAAAACAGACCCGAAAAGTAACACGAGTATGGTGATGTGCCAGAAAAAATGGCAGAAGTCGTGGGACCCACTTCATCTAAAAATAGGTACCATCGACCGTTGGATGAACAAAGATCAATGACTAGGGTGGATTTCGGCCCGAATGTGGGAAGTGAACACCTTTCTGAGAACTTTGCCCGGAATTGGACATTTTAAATTTAATTAAATATAATTAAGTCTAAAAATCTCTTTTTCGGGCGGAATTTTAAAATGATTAAATAGACTAAAAATCAAACCGGAAAAGTGACACGAGTATGGTGACGTGCCAGAAAAATGGCAGAAGTCGTGGGACCCACTACATCTTAAAACAGGTACCATCGACCGTTGGATGAACACAGATCAATGGCTAGGGTGGATTTCGGCCCGAATGTGGGAAGTGAACACATTTGGGAGAACTTCGCCCAGAATTGGACATTTTAAATGTAATTAAATATAATTAAGTCTATAAAGCTTTTTTTCAGGTAGAGGTTTAAAATGATTAAATAGACTAAAAATCAAACCCGAAAAGTGACACGATTATGGCGACGTGCTAGAAAAATGGCAGAAGTTGTGGGACCCACTACATCTTAAAACAGGTACCATCGACCGTCGGATGAACAAAGATCAACGACTTAGGGTGGAATTTGGCCCGAATGTGGGAAGTGAACACATCTGGGAGAAATTCGCCCGGAATTGAAACGTTTTAAATTTAATTAAATATAAGAAAGTCTATAAAGAACTTTTTCAGATGGAAGTTTAAAATTATTAAACAAACTTAAAAAACAGACTTGTAAAGTCACAACAGGTACCTTGGTCCCTCGTCCGTTGGATGAGCAAAGATCAACGGCTTAGGGTGGATTTCGGCCCGAATGTGGGAAGTGAACACATTTGGGAGAACTTCGCTCGAAATTGAACGTATTACATCTAATGTCCTCAGAATTTATACTGAAGTAGTGAATGTTTTGTCCTTCGGCATCAAATACTTATTAATAATAATTAATAAAATTACAACATGATTCTTAATGTCCTCAGAATTTATACTGAAGTAATGAATGTTTTGTCCTTCGGCATCGAATAGTTATTAATAGTAATTAATAAAATTACAACATGATTCTTGATATTTTGCCATTTAGGTTTTACTTTTCTACTTTTTCGAGTTTTCAAAATAAGAGACTCATAAATCATAATCGTCTTTCATTTCTTGGACAAACCTATAAATCGAGGGAGATTCAGAAACAACTACTAGATTGAGGAATGCAAGTTGCAATAGAGACTGTCTGCGCCAATCTAGTGAAATAGAAATTCCAATTTCCGGGTAAAATCTAGAACACCTACATCTCGCCTTTTTTGCTTTTGGTAATCCCGTGGTCCAATTTGAGGGTTAGCATTTTCCGGTTTTTATCTAGCATTATTTTGAATTATTAACAATAATAGTGATGGGGAAAACGGGAAGCAGTAGTTCTACAAGAAGCCAAGTGAAAAACAAAATGTACCTAACCGAACTGGTTAAAACACTAGGTTTCACTGATGAATACCATGATATTTATGACCCTGCTATCCATGGTGAAAAGCATATCATAGATATTAGATATACATTGTCTAGTAAGGCGGCAGATGCATCCAGGGCAAAATTTATTGTTTTCAACCCAATGTTACAACAAAAAATAAATAAAATCGCATCATGGGATGTTGGATTGGGAAGCATGGTGTTACCTGAAGTATTCCCTTGCCCTGATTTTGTCATGGTCTGCGCTGAAAATTATGATGAAGATAAAAAAACAATTGTCAATAAAAATACAAAAGAGGAAATTCTATCCATAAATGAGGGAGAATTTGCTCGTTTGTTGAACCTAGGATTTGAAGCCCAAAACTCAAACGTCCAAATTGACACTGGAAAGATGACAGATAATTATGAGAGTCTCGATCCAAGTCATAGAGATTCATTTATCAAAGCTCTAATAAAGATTGGTACTGGTATTGTGTTGGATCAGAATCATAAGCCTCCTTATGATTCTAAAATTTTTGTTCCATGGGTTGGGGATACTATTTCCTTGCTGTCATTTTGCCTGGGATTGGAAAATGATAGGGAAGTGGGTGCAAGCCTTCTTGAATTGATTTATAATATCCATTGTGCAGGTCAGCCAGTAAGATAAAATTTTATTGAGCACATTGTAAAATCCATGCAAAAACAGTTACTAATGATCAAAAAAGGTTCCTATAAGACATTTAGGTTCTCATCCTACTTGTGCTATCTCCTTCTATCCAAGTATCGTGCAATATTTGAGACCAACAAGCTTCAAATTGTGAGCTATAAGATTGATGAGAAGACTGGGAAGAGAACAGATAGCGAAGCTGCAAGAAAAGAAAAATAATTTGATTAAAATTGGTTTGCCTAAGCTTGTTGACACATCAAAGTAATTCATTGGAGAAGAAGCTTACAAAAAAATCATGGAGATAAAAATGAAGTTTGATTTAGACTTGCTTCCAAAGGACACAACTCCCAAAAGCTTTCTGGAATTCATCCAACAATTTACAACTCTAAATTCAGTATTGGATGAAACAGTGATGTCAAGTAAATCTTCTAAATATGGAATGTTGACAAAGTTGGAGTTGACTTTCCATAGTTTACAGAATATTGACCTTCCATCAGACGAAGAGTGGAGAACCCTACAAAAACTGACACAAAATTCTTAAGAATCATAGTATGTATTGCACAATTTTCTTCTTTTATTCTTAATTTCAAGGTTTTATGTTTTTTCTATTTGCTATTTTGTTAATCCAGCCTATGAATCTATGATGCACTGGTTAATGCTATTTTGCTAATCCAGCCTATGAATCCATTTTATGAATAGGAAAAAAACAACACTCGCTATTGCTATTTTGCTAATCCAGCCTATGAATCTATGATGCATAGTGCAAAACTTCAGCCAGTAAATTTGTATTCTCAAATTCTCCCTTGCTTTAACATTTATGCATTTCTCTATTTCTGATTAGTAGGTTTAGGCACTGCTATTATCTATGTTTAATTTGTCATGGCGTGAATTAATATTTAATTTTGAACTCTGTTTTTTGAACAGGGGACATCAAACATGTAGCAGATGTTAAATTGCTAATACGGCCTGTGATGGCCATATAAATATGTGCTGAGTTTGTGATTTTGATGTTCAGTGTTCACATGTTGCAAACTTGCAATTCGACTTGAAGCTGTTGTTGCTCCCTTGTTTCTATAAAAGGGAATTCAGGGTCATTTGCAATTTTGCAAAGGGTTCTACTTCTGAAACTTTGTATTCACTTTTGCATGGACATTGGAGAATCACACAGGAGTTGTTGTTGCTCTCTTGTTTTTATAAAAGGGAATTCAGGGTCATTTGCAAAGGGTTCTGAAACTTTGTATTCACTTTTGCAATTGGTATTGAGAATCACATAGATTGGAATTTGGTGTATTACTATTGAATGAATTGTATAATATGGCTATATTTTGAAAGAATTAATGAAAATCTAAGTTCTCGACATGTGTATTACTATTGAATGAATTGTATCATATGGTTCTGAAATGTATCACATAGATTTGAGACTCAAACATGTATAAATAAACAATAAACATCTCTGTATCAATAAACACATTATGGTTTTTTTTTATTATGCTATTTTAAATCTAGAAATAGAAAGTTGAAAAATATAATTACAAATCAATATTAAATTCTAATTGCAAAAAGTAATATGCTTTTGTAATATGAATGATGAGATACAGTAATAAGATTAATAAATACCAATCTCTTATTGTTACAATTGCCATTAATCCTCATCAAATTCAGTGCTTTCTTGATTCCCGTCTGTGGTTTCTTCACTCTGAGTCTGAGTCTACATATCTTTGCCGAACTGCATCTCAATGCTACCAGTAGCTCCAGTAGTCCCACTGGCACTTTGGTTTGAAGTGTTGCCCAAACCTCTTCTTTCACATTTGGACCTCTAGATTTGCAGTGCCCTATCGTAAGGAAAAGTGTGGACATCATACCTAGATGTATAGAGCCTCAAGCAATTTTCCAAATTTTTGTCTAGTTTGTTTCTTAGCTTTGATTTTAGGAATCCCAAAGCATTGAAAACTCTCTCATCTTCCACCGAACCCAATATCATGGTAAGACATAAATCAGCAAGCTTCACATATTCTGGCATTGAATCACGCAAGGTTTTGTTCTCAACTATATATTTCCAAACCCTTGTTACTGATCCGTATTCGTGGGGGTTATCCATTTTGGCATATTGTTCTTTCATAGTGTATGCAAAATGAGTTGATTGCTCTCGAAGATGAGTTTCATCTAATATTCCATTTATAGTTACTCCATTAAATTCTCTGGAAATGCAAAATTGTTTTACCAAAGTCAGTAGCTTACTTTGAAAATCAGATGCACTGTTGAGGCTCCAATAATGAGGAAACACAATAGACATGGCTTCGAGTAGGTTTTCAGGAGGGAATCTACTTCTAATTTGTGAGGAAAGATCATATGCAATTTTCTTCATAGAAGTAGTTACAGTCTCAACAATCTTGTCGAAATCTTCCTTTGTAACTCTTGCTAGTTTCTTCCTGGGGCGCTTTCCTAGTTCCTCGGGGTCGACCGTGGCATAGAAGTGCATTGGTATCTCAACTCCCCGTACATTGGCACATACCTCCCCGTCTGCACCGAATTGTAAAAAGTTATCAGGATTGTTCAAATCTGTGAGTGTCCGCCACTTAACAAATTTTTCATCAGATAGTGTTGGTTGATTTCGATAGAGATTGTCAAGGGTCAGGCATGTCATCTTACACAGTGTAGGATATTCTGCAATATACAGAGCTTTTTTTTGGGCAGCCTTCATAATATTCCTCATTTCCTCTAGCATGGGCAGAAGAGATGCTAAAGTTAAGAGTGTCTCTAAATTACTTAACCTGCCAAGAAGTTCTGGAAATTTCGGTTGATCTGATTTGTCGCGAGTTGTGTGAAATAGTCCAATCAAGGATGGATATTCTGAAAACACTTGATGCACTGGACCATCCAAAGAGATCCATCTGGTATCATTATCCTTGAGAAGCTTGTTCCCATCAGTTAATCCATCAACAAAGTTTTGAAATTCCATAAATCGCTTGGGACTTTGACAGAAGTGTGAGTAGAGCTCTCTGATTAAAATTTCAATTTTTTTAACCGAAGCAAACTTGCTCACAATTCCAAAATCTAGATTCATTATGTGAGCCATGCAGTGAATTGTAGTAATGTACGGTGCAAATCTTTGTACAAAGTCCGTTCCTGTGACCTTGCATTACTGAAGCTCCATCTGCTCCAACACAAACCAATTTTTTGGCTACCGTCATGTCATCCATACCTCCATATTCAATTAAACTTCTCTTTGCTAGTTGAAATAAATTTTCCGTTGTCACACTCTCCTTCATTTTAGCAACAGATAGTAGATGAGGTTGGCGGGTATGATTCTCTATAGTATAAACATGCATGCATACCCATGAAGTATTGTCTATTGCGGTAACTTCATCTAAAGAAAATGCAATGAAGTTTGACTCTCTTATTTTTTCCTGTACATCTTCTTTTTCAACCTCAACAAGACAACTTGCCCATTCCCATCCACTGTTTACTGACCAGTGTCTATTAGGATAGTTAGGAACTTTCAAAAAGTGTAATAAACCACTAATTGATGGGAAATTTGTCATAGCACGCCCTCTGCTCAAAATATGAAAAACAACGCTTAGCTGAACAACTTTTCCCAGTTGTTCTATTTGCATTGCTTTTCCAAAAATAGCTTCAATAGAACCTTTAACTTCAGTAGGCTTCGTCTATAATTTCTCATGAAAATAATACTCTTTGGCATTCCTCACATGCTTACATTCATCCTTTGTTTTCCATCTTATCATTGATTTTTCAACCCCGTCTATCATTTGTTTTTCATAAACTTTACCCATATGCTTTTCTACGGTGCCAAATTTTAGCTACAACCTAATTTCCTTGTTATGTTTTCAAGTGTAAATCTTACACCTGCATTCTATTGGAGGCTCACCTTCAATTGGATTCTCGACTAGCTCAATGAATGGATACTTTGATGCCCAATTAATTTGAAAATTCCTCACTGACATATCCCGCTCCCGATCCTTTTTTGATTGTGGTTCACGCTTTTTTGATATAGCTATTCTTTTCCCCTTCCGTGCATTATCATCAATGGCATTATCACCCAAGTTGATTATATCATTTCGGCTAACTTAGGTATCTACCAGATAATCTTCTTCAAGATCATCCTGATCTGAGATATGAGGTTTGCCGCCGTCTTCAACATGCGGTGCAGGTGGCAAATTTTGTACTTGTACTTGTGATGATGTACCTTCCTGATTTTCACATCCAATGCCAAAGTACGAAGACAACATTTTGCTTTTTGTTGGCCTCTCCGGGCCTTCCCCACTTGCAGGTTTCCTACCCCTCTTCTTGTTCGACATCTCCAACGAAATAAAGGTTGCCAAAAAAATATCAATTTGCTGAGCAATAATAGGCTATAATGTATAATATACCACTTCAAAAATATGATCACTCACCTTTAGACTTTAGGTCACTAGCAGTCACCAATACAGTCAACAACTCAACAACAATGATTTTCCTTGGTCTGAAGCTTCGCTATTGATAAGAATTCAGATCCTAGAACCCACTAGATTGTGTTGAGATATTGAGATAGATTTGATCTTTGCATGTATTTATACCAATCCTTATATGGTGAATTCCGCAGGAATTTTATATGGTATACAAATATTTGGCGAATCCCACGTAACTATAACACGACTTATGTAATTTTCAAGGCGATTATAGGTCATCCAAATACGACTTATGTAATTTTTGAGGCGATTATAGGTCGTCCAAATAATAGCCGAATACAATATAGTTGGCAAAAGTTGGGG
Organism: Cryptomeria japonica; assembly: GCF_030272615.1. Taxonomy (NCBI): domain Eukaryota; kingdom Viridiplantae; phylum Streptophyta; class Pinopsida; order Cupressales; family Cupressaceae; genus Cryptomeria; species Cryptomeria japonica. The sequence goes on from NC_081407.1 coordinate 418,586,277, forward strand.
TGAATGGAGACACGCGTCGACAAGATGTCAGGCGAATTGGGTCCCCCTGGCTAACAAATATTCACATGCCTATAGGTGAATTAAGGTCATCTATTAAGGCAACCTCGAAGAGTGTAGGTGAAACAATTAAATTTACCATGTGTCCACCATATATTATATTGGCGAAATCATCGCATAGAAACATTTATTTGCATAAAACATATGGCGATCGGGCCGTGACTATGATGGAAATTGATAATGTTCTGGCGACATGGCCACCCCCAAACGGTACAAAATATTTGCCATTTCCGACATGGCTGATGTGAAAAATTTACCATTGGCAAATATTCACCACTAAAGTAAACTTTTCTATTGTCTCTTATACTCAATCTCTATTCCATCTCTTCATTGTCTAGGTCATCACCTCTCCCTCTTACCTCTCTCTCTCTCTCTCTCTCTCTCTCTCCTTTCTAGGTTTCTCCCTCCTTCCCTCTCCACCTCTATACCTCTCCATCCATGTCTCATTAGGCACCTCTCTCTATGACCCTCTATCTATCTCCCCCCCTCTCTCTCTCCCATCTAGATATTTAACCTCTTTTTATCTCCCTCTAGGTATATCACCTCTCTATCTATCCCCTCTCTAGTTCTATACCTCCCTCTCCATCACCCCTTATCCATCTCCATTTTATGAACTCTCTCCTTCCCTGCTCTCTCCCCTCACCTCTTTATATCCCATAAACTCTAGACTTGTTACTCTCCCTCTCTTCTTCTCTTTCTCCTCTCTCTCACCTCTCTAGGTCTCTCCTATACTCTATCTCTCACCTTCCCTCCTTATCTCCATATCTATCCTTCCCTCCCCACTTCTCTCTTCTCCTCCTATTGTTTCTCTCCACTCTCTCTTTGTTCTCTTAGTCACTACCTCTCCCTCCCAACATCTCTCTCCATACCCATGTTTCTCCTTCCCTCCATCTTTTCCTCTCTACCTCTCCCTCTTTGTCTCATTACCCACCTCTCTCTCCCCCTCTATCTCCCTTACCTCTATCTTTCCACCCTAGGTCTCTCACGTCTCTCTTCCTAGGCTCTATATCTCTCACCTCTATATCTTTGTACTCTTTAATTCTTTCCTCTCCACCTACTTACCCCTCTTTCTCTCTTATTTTCTTTTCTCTCTCTCTCTCTCACCTATTTACCTCTTCCCTCTCTAGGTCTCTTAGTCACCCCCTACCCACCTCTCCCTCTCTTCCTAGCTCTCTCTTTCTCTTTATTCTTCCCTCTCTCCTCTTCTCTCTCCCTCCCTTGTATATGATTTAGATAATATAGGTTGTAGGATATAAGGTTTAAAGGGTATCGGGTACAATAGTGACGCTACATAGTTTAGAATACATAGGGTTGAGGGTATTGGTCGTATTGACACTTCTCTCTATCTCTCAATCTTCCTCTTTCTCTCTTCTCTCTCACCTCTCTCTCACCTCTCTAGGTCTCTCCCTTCCTCTCTATCTCCCCCTTCCCTATTACCCTCATATATATCTCTATCACCCTCTCTCTCTTATACTCTCTATCTCTAATCCCTCTCTCCATTGTCTAGGGCATCACCTCTCCCTCCTACCCCCTCTCTCTCCCTCTCTCCCCTTCATAGGTTTCTTCCTCCTTCCCTCTCTGCCTCTATACCTCTCCATCCATGTCTCATTAGACACATATCTCTATGCCTTTATATCTATCTCTACCCTCTCTCTCCCATCTAGGTCTTTAACCTCTCTCTTGACCTCTAGGTATCTCAACTCTATATCTATCCCCTCTCTAGTTCTCTCCCTCCCTCTCCACTTATCTCTCTCCATAACCCCTTACCCATATCCCTTTGTGAACTCTCTCCTTTGCTTCTCTCTCCCCTCACCTCTTTATCTCTCATTAACTCTGTACCTATTACTCTCCCTCTTTTCTCTCTCTTTCTCCTCTCTCTCTCCTCTCTAGGTCTCTCCTATACTCTCTCCCCCTCTCTCTCACCTTCCCTACTTATCTCCATATATATCCTTCCCTCCCTCCATCTCTCTTCTCCTCCTATTGTTTCTCTCCACTCTCTCTTTGTTCTCTTGATCACCTACCTATCCCTCCCAACCTCTCTATCCTCCCCTATGTTCCTCCTCTCCCTCTTTGGACCTCATTACCCACTTATCTCTCCCCCTCTATCTCCCTCACCTATAACTTTCTACCCTAGGTTTCTCACCTCTCTCTTCCCAGGCTCTAGATCTCTCACCTCTATATCTATCTCCTCTCTAATTATTTACTCTCTACCTCCTCACCCCTCTTTCTCTCTCTCCCTCACCTATCTACCTCTTCCCTCTCTAAGTCTCTTAGTCACTCCCCACCCATCTCTCCATCTCTTCTTAGCTCTCCATTTCTCTTTATTATTACCTCTCTCATCTTCTCTCTCCCTCCCCTCTCTAGGTCATCACTTCTCCCTCCCTTGTATAAGATTTAGATAATAAGTTGTAGGATATAAGGTTTAGGGTATATGGTACAAGATTGATGGTAAATAGTTTAGGGTATATAAGGTTGAGGGTATTGGTTGTATTGATACTACTCTCTCTCTCTCTCTCTCTCTCTCTCTCTCTCTCTCTCTCTCTCTCTCCCTTTCTTCCTCACTCCCTATCCATTCCCCCTCCCTCCTTACCCTCATATCTATCTCCCTACCCCACTCTCTCTTATTATCTCTCCATTCTTGAGGTCATCACCCCTCTCTTTCTCTACTTTTTAGGTTTCTCCCTTCTTCCCTCACTAACTATCTAATTCTCCATCCTTGTATTATTACCCACCTCTCTTTATCCCCCTCTATCTATCTCATTTCTCTATTTCCCTATCTAGGTCTCTCACCTATCTTACCCTCTATATGTATCTAATGCATCTCCCCTTACCCCTCTCCCTTTATGAACTCTCTCTCTCCCCCTTCACTTCTCTCTCTCTCTCTCTCTCTCTCTATATATATATATATATATATATATAGGATTTAGGGTATAGGTTTTAGGTAATAGGGTGGAGGAAATGAAAAACCTAGGGAAGGAGATAGAGAGGTGAGGGAAGACAAAGAAGACAATAAGAGATTATATAAAGGGAGAGTAGTAAGGGGGGAGGGAGAGAACTAGATAGGGTACATATAGAGAGATGAGATATCTAGAGGGTGAGAGAGAGGTTAGAGACCTAGATGGGAAGAGAGGGGTGAGATAGATAAAGGGGGATAGAAGAGGAGAGTTGATGACTTAGGAGAATGAGAGAGAAGAGGAGGGAGAGAGAAAAAAGAGAAAGAGAGGGATAAGGAGGGGGGGAGAGAGAGGCATATAAGTGAGGGAGAAAGAGAAGAAAATTATAGAGAAGTTCAAGGAGAGAGAGAGAGAGAGAGAGAGAGAGAGAGAGAGAGAGAGAGAGAGAGAGAGAGAGAGAGAGAGAGAGAGAGTGGGGGGGTGGATTGAGATAGATGGAGGATGATAGAGAGAGGTTGGTAATGAGATATGGATGGAGACATAGAGAGGTAGAGAAGGAAAGAGGGAGAAACCTAGAGAGGGGGAGAGAGGGTGTGATGGAAAGATGATTATGTAAACAATAGAGAGAGAATAAGAATTAGTAGGTAAGGGAGAGAGAGAGAGATGTGGATAAGGAGGGAGAGGGAGAGGGAGAGGGAGAGAGAGAGAAAATAAGGGAGATACCTAGAAATGGGAGGGAGGGATAAGAGGAGAGATGAAAGAATAAAGAGAGAGGGGAGTAATAGGGGATTGAGGAAGAGGTAGACATGGAGAGAGTGAAAGACATAGGGAAGGAGGAGATAGAGAGGTGAGGGGAGAGAGAAAAGAGAGGGAGAGAGCTAAAAAATAAATAGGGGTAAAGGGGGAGGGAGATAGAGGGGAAGAGAGAGGGATAGAACTAGAGAGGGGAAAAATAGATAGGTGAGAGAAATAGATGGGGAAAGAGAGATGAGAGACCTAGATGGAAAGAGAGGATTGCAATAGATAGAGGGGGATAGAGAGAGGTGAGTAATGAGAAAAGGATGCATAGGTAGATAGGTGGAGAGGAAGGGAGCAAGTAACCTAGAGAGGGGAGAGAGAATACAAGAGGAAGAGGGAATAATAGAGAGTGGGGAAGTTGGATATATATGGGGGTATGTATGGATGGGGAGATAGAGAGGGAGAGGGAAAGAAAGGGAGGGAGATACCTAGAGAGGGTAGGGAGGTAGAAGAGGAGAGACAAAAGAAAAATGAGAGTAAGAGAGGATGGATGGAAAAGTAGACATGGAGGGAGTGAGAGACCTATGGAAGGAGGAGATAAAGAGGTTAGGGGAGAGAGCAAAGAGGAGGGGGTTCATAAAGGGATAGGATTAAGGGGGATGGAGAGAGAGGTAGAGAGGGATGGAGAGAACTATAGAGGGGACATATAGATAGGTGAGATACCTAGATAGCAAGAGATGAGTGAGATAAATAGAGGGGGATAAAGAGAGGTGGGTAATGAGACCTATATGCATAGGTAGATAGGTGGAGAGGAAGGGAGGGAGAAACCTAGAGAGGGGAGAGAGGGTGGGATGGAGAGGTGATGACCTAGACAATGGAGATAGAGAATAAGAGAGAATACAAGAGAGTGGGGGAAGGAGATAGAGAGGGAGAGGGAAAGAAAGGAAGGGAGAGACATAGAAAGGGGAGGGAGCGAAAAGAGAAGATATAGAAGAACAAAGAGAGGAGTAAGAATGGATGGATGGAGAGGTAGACATGGAGGGAGTGAGAGACTAAGGGAATGAGGAGATAGAGAGGTTTGGAGAGAGAGAGAAGAGAGGGATATAGTTCATAAATAGATAGGGGTAAAGGGAAGGGAGAGAAAGGTGGAGATAGAGAGAGAGAACTAGAGGATGGACAATTAGATAGGTGAGAAACCTAGAAGGGGAGAGAGAGGTGGGTAATGATATAGGGAGGGAGGGAGAGCCATAGATATGGGGAGAGAGGGGATAGAAGGGATAGGTAGTGATCAAGAGATGGAGAGGGAGGGGAGAGAAACAATAAGAGAGAGAGAGAAGAAGAGAGAGGGAGGGAGTCAAGGATATAAATGGGGGTAAGGAAGGAATGAAAGGTAGAGAGGGTGGGATATACCTATAGAGGGGAGAGAGAATTGAGAGAGTCAAGAGAGGGAGAGATATTTTTAGAGTTTTGGAAAGATAAAAAGAGTGAGATACGAAGCTAAAGAATGCTAATAAGAGCATGTTGATTACTAAAATTTGACTAAGTTTGAAATTTTATATGGTCCTCTAAAAACTAGAATCTACATTATAACTCCTATAGATTTGAAACCACTCTCAAACATCCTGCCAATATATACATGAAAATTTCCCCATTCACAAAACCTTAAATTTAACAATGTAAAACATTTGGCGAGCTCCAAATTTGGCACTCGCCAAATGTAAAATGTGAATTTTTTGAATTTGGCGAGTGCTAAATAGGGTGAACGCCATATTTGGTGCTTGCCAAATGGTTTTCATTGGAAAACACCAACCCTTTGGGTTGGATTGTACTTGGGTATCCAACCCAAAGGGTTGGACGACCATTTCAGGCCCGAGACATGTTTTTATCAGAAGATTAATATTTTATATATATTTTTGGTCGTGCTCTCCATCAGGTTTGCATGTGTTTCAATGAAACTAAAAAAAACCATAATATCGTCAAGATCTCTCTTAGCTATCCAACCATGTAATTTTTTTCACATTTTGATTTTGTTAAGGCTTTCATCGTTAATTTCTTTTGTTAGTGAGTCTATTTTTGGTAAAAAACCAACATGTGCTATTTTGGGAACACTTTTTACACATTAACCAAATTTTGAAGCAACTTACATTTTTAGAAACTAGACTCCATTCTACACACCTTGAAAAAAAAAGTTTTGAATTTGATGAGTTTTCAATGATTTTTTGGGGAGCATGCTCAAATTTATGTTTTTAGGATGTGTCCACTTTGAAAATTAATAAAAAATATATACTCATTAAAAAAAGAATAAGCTACAAGGTGTAAGCTAATTTATCGCCTAAGTGATTTTCAAAATTCCTAAAAAAAGTTAACATTTTAGGGGGGCCACAACAGACGCTATGTTATGTTTTTTGCATAAAAATAGGACCACTTTTTGTGGCCCCCCTTTTGAAGCCCTTAATCTCCACCATTTTCAAAACAAATTAGTAGCTTGAAACACTTTGACTCTTGTTCTTGTTGCATCTTCAAATTTGGAGTGTAACTATGTTCAATTTGTTTTTAAATTTCAGACTTTGCTGATTTTAGAAAAAAAAGTGGTATCTTATGACCTCCTTTTGGTACCACATCTTGGTGCACATACCCAAACATAAAAATTAAAATTGAATTAAAGATTTTTTTTTCAAATATTATATTTCTATGCATGTTATATTAAATTAGATTAGATGGTATAATTTTGAAGTTCAACAAAATTAATTAATAATCATTTTTAAGATAGTTTATATTAAATGAATAGAATACCTAATATACATTTATTTTCTTTTAAAGAAAAAACAATTTTCTTTATAGAATGTTATTAAATAGCCATCAAAGCATATTGACCGTAGAGTTAAGTAGAACCCTTATGTGTTTTGTGATCATTTTCTTTTGATTTGTTCCTTCTTGGGAGCATGCCATTGTGATAACATGCTTCTCTTTTGGATGAATGTATACTACCTTAAAGCAATTGCTCTCGATATGGCATGCAAAATCGGTTTAACATGGGGGCATACACTTCGCTCAATGTTTCTCTCTTTGCATATCTTGATACTCAAGTTACTTAGCGAACTTCATCTTTTTCTTTGTAATTTTGGTATTTTTATTTAAATCTCATAGTAAGTGAACCTCACTAGTCTTGCAGTCATGGTTCTCTTTCTCTTTCCTATGATGTCCCTTTTACCTTGATCTCGAAGTCGTAAGATACCTAAAGTCCACTGGGGGCTTGGTGTGTCTTGCCTCCTTAGCATCTTGATGAAAGCCTTTCAATGTGAACCTTTCTCCTTTACTGAGAGTATGCTTAACCTCACACTCCCACTAAAGTGGGGGCTAAATATAGCGTCCTAATTTTACTCCCTTACAATTTTAACCGCATTTGGGTCCTCACCTTAGCGTTTGTGCCCCTAGGCTTGATGAGGACTTGATTTTTCTCATATCATACAAATTTGACTTCATATTGACCTCATGCATCATTTAAATCCTTTCTCCTAGCCCCAAAATTGGGCAGGACTAGGAAATGGCACCTTGGTCCTCCCAATTAGGACTAAACTTTGGGCCTCTTCACTATTTCAAAAATTGAGCGAGAAATCCAGCCCTGTGTCGGCTTGTGTCAAAAAAATAATATGTTTTTTGACTGGGAAGTATAAAAGGAGGCTTTCCCCTCTCATTTGATCATCCACACACATGAAATTTCAATTTGACATCAAGCAATCAAGCATTCAAATTCAAGTGAGCAAGCAATTGGTCTTCCTTCAAGCATTGGAGTGGCAATAAGGTCAAGATTCATGCATTGGAGTTGACATTCATGTCCCATATTATTGAAGACTTCATGAAACCCTAATTTTGCATGCAGACAAACAAAACTTCACAAGGAGGTCTATCATTTTGTGTTTTAGTCATTATTTTGCATCTCCCTAAAAAGGAGAACATTTCCATTATTGCAATTCAATTATCTTTCATTTCTATTTCATGATTTATTCCAAAACTGGGGTTTGGTTTAAGCAAACCCCTATTCCCAACCTATCTCCCCTTCTTTATGTGTGTAGGAAATAGGTGTAGAGAAGTGATCTTCAGAATAAATATGAATTATAGTGATGAATCAATCTCCCTTGGAGTGCAAAAAGTTCGGAGGACCAGGGCGACAGGCACCACGATCCTGACATTTTGGGAGCTCTTTTTGGGAATAGGTCTAAATCTTCTTACATTGCCTAGATCCAAGTTTGTGGCTCAATCTTGCAACTGTAGCTCATTATTTATGCATTTCTACTTCAATTTCCAACACTTTTACCCTAATTTTATCAATTCAACTTACAAAAGAAGGTTTATTAATTCACATCATCAAATCCCCCAATCCAATCAGAATTCTTAGTCATAATCCTTTCTAGTTCATGACTAGATCTATTAGATTGGAACCCTCTTTTGAATGTAATGGTCTTTAAGTCACAAATTAGTGGTTTTCTTCCTTCTATGGTGGAAACCCTAATTTTTCACCATTACAAAAATAAATGCATATTAAATGACATAGGGACAATTTGTGTATGGAGGGGACATTGCATCAAGTTCAAGGAGTTGTTGTACCATTATTAAGTTAAGGAATCCTCATCGCTTTGTCTAAATTTTACAATAAAAGATGATAAATTAATTTCAAACTCCGAGAATAGGAAGAAAAGAAGGTTGTTCCATAAATATAGTATGGAATCCTTGTCCTCTGTTGGTGTAAATAAATATTCATTATGGATATTATTACACTTTACTTAAGTTAACTTAGGATAATGCATCTCTTTGTAGTTTGGATTTGAGACACTTAGGGAAGTGTGCACATAGGGATAGAGCTTGTAGGAGAAATTCCACCTTTTGTGGTCTTGTTTTGTTGTTACACTCCACATTCGGTGGGTCATCCACCTCTTGTGGAATATTATATTATTTCTCCTACCTACCCCTAGTATTTCTTACCTACCCTTGTTTATCATTGAGCCACATGTCATGATTGTGTGCTCGTACATCCATATGGCCTTGCCTATATAAGCAAGCCTATATTCATTGTATTGGTGAATCTAGTTGATCATTTTCATATTGATTAGAATACAGTTTGTTCTTGTCATTCTTTTGTCTCTATTTTTTATACTTTTCATTGTGCCCTTGATCTTGGTAAAATCTCACATGGTATCAGAGCCATTGGGGCTTCATTGATTGGTTTTTGGAGACATCATGGAAGACTTCTATTTTCAGATCTGAGGAACTGCATTTTTTGGAGGCATCTTGGAGCATTTTCGACCTCACCATTGCGTTCGAAAGGCTGTTTCTATAAAAATCGAGTATAAATTCGACCTATTTTGGCGAAAATCAATTTTTGGGTGTGGAGGAAATTTTTTGCCCAATTCGGGCGGTACGGTACAAAATTTTCGGATTTTTTTCACAAAAAAAAAAAAAAATTCTGTTTTTGATTAAAAAAAAGAAATTTTTTTGAAAATTATTTTTTGGATCTGTACCTTCTGCCCAGTCAGCAACTCACAATCAGCACTCAGTCAATAGCGCTTAGTCAGTAGCACCCAGTCAACGCCCAGTCAGCGTCCAGTTGGCGCCTAGTCAGCGTTTTCTTTGGAAATTTTTAGACCCCTCTCCGTTGAGCAGTTTGGATTTTTGGGTCAACTTTGGAGGCCCATAACTTGCTCAATTTTGCTCCTTTTTGGATGAAATTTTTTTTGATTTGGGTTAATTTTTTGTGCTCTTCGTAGTGGTGTGGTTATTTTCTAGTTTTGGTGCACAAGTTTTTTTTTTTGTAATTTTCAGATTCTCTTAGCTGTACCTGTCCAATCCTCAATTTTGCAACTTCAAAGGCCTCATTTGAGCTCATACGACCTCCTTTTCAAGTGTTGTTTTTTTTAAAGTACATTTTTTTTCATCTACTTTCATAATTTATGATCAGATTTCAGAGATTTTAAGTAGAAATTGTACTTTCAGATATTGGTCTTATTTGGCCTATTTGGTACTTGTAAATTGCTTGGATCTTAGTTTAGATCTCTTGCATTATTAGTTTGAGTCTCTTTTGGCCCTATTGAGGCAATTGTAAAATTGAAATCAGAAGTCCACTTTGTCATTTTTTGCAAGTGGCCCATTGTACACGCACTAAGTATAAAGTGCCAAAACATCACTTTTTGGGGGGGTTCTTTGATTGAGTGAATTTGGGGGGGTGTCTTGTGTGATTGTGCCTCTCTTTCCTTGTGCTCTTTCATTTTTGTTGCAATGATTCCTCATAAATTTCCACCTTTAACTCCACATACTTATGCATCATGGAAAATTAAAGTATGGAGCAAATTAATGGAAAAAGGTCTCACGCATTACATAGATGGAACAATAGCAACACCACCTAATCCTAAGGCTGATCCTAATGCTCAATTAGAATGGCTCACTAAGAATTGCATGGCTCTTGTAACTTTGTGCAAGTATGTATCAGATGACCTCATCTTTCATATTGAAAAGTGTACTACAATCAAAGATGCTTGGGACATGTTTCAGAAATTGTATGGTCAAGTTGATGAAATCAAAGGTTATAAGATTGACAATGAGCTCACCAACTTGGATCCCAAGAGTTTTGATACAATCCAAGATTATGTCACCAAAGTAAATGAGCTAAGAGCAAAGCGTAAGGATTGTGGAATTGACAAAAAGGATGCTCAATTGATATTCAACTTGTTGGACAAGCTTGCACTAGAACATGCAGCATTTGTGTCTAGCTTCCAAACTCATCGTTTGATAGTGGGGAGTTCCTATTTTATGCCTTCATTTGATGCTTTCACAGAAATGTTGATATTGGAACAATCTAAGTTGTTGAACATGGGGCTTCTCAAGTCTTCAAAGTCCAAGGCTTTGGTGGCTAATCAAGGGAATCAAGGAAGTCAAGGCAAAGATTCCAACAACAAGAAGAAGCAATCTAATTCACAACCACAACAGGAAAAAGGACAATCATCCTCTCCATCACAAGGCGATTTTTCACCCTCTTCCAAGAAGGGGACACCACCTAAGAAGGATAAGCCAACTTGTGCATATTGCAAGAAGGATGGTCATGATGAGTATCGATGCCACACAAAGCATGTTGATGAGTTAACTAATCTTCTTAAGAAAAACAACATCAACTTGCCATCCACCTACACAAAGAAGGATTCATCTCCTTCCTCTTCCTCACAGTCTAAGGGAAAAGGGCAAGCATTTGTGGCTACAACAAGTTCTTCACAGCAGTGGATACTTGACTCAGGTGCCTCATATCACATGGGTTCTACAAAGGAGCAGTTTTCTTCATTGGAGCCATCTAAGGTACCTCACATTTACACAGGTGATGATACACAAGTAGAGGTTGAAGGGAAAGGTTCAGTTGACATGGATGATGGAACATTTGAGAATGTTCTCTATGTTCCTAACTTGTCTACCAACCTTCTCTCTATCTACCAAATCAGTCACTATGGGAATGGGAAAAAGGTTGAGTTTACACCAGATTCAGTTGTGGTAAAGGAACTTGATGATGATGCCTTGGTAGTAGTGGGACAAGTCAATGACAACTCAAGGCTTTATTCATTCTCCCACTTTGTGCCAGGTTCACCTTCTAGGGCCTTGCTTACTCATTCAAATTCAGAAAGTAAGCTATGGCATGAGCGGTTTGGTCACCTCAACTACCGCTATCTTCAACAGCTCAGCACTAAAGACATGGTCATAGGTCTACCTCGAATCAGTTTTTCAGAGGGTGTATGTTTAGGTTGTTCCATGGGCAAGCATCCCAAGGAAAATTTTGATAAGGGGAAAGCTTGGAGAGCTTTGGAAGTTCTTCAACTTGTTCACATCGATGTAGCAGGTCCATTTCCAGCACCTTCATTTAGTAAGGCCCGCTATGTCCTCACCTTCATTGATGACTACTCCCGCTTCACTTGGGTCTACTTTCTTATTCATAAGAGTGAAGTATTTGATAGATTTTAGGACTTCAAGACTCGTATGGAGAAGCAATCTAGGAAAGTGGTGAAGATTCTTCGTACAGATAATGGAAGGGAATATGTGAACAAGAGACTTGAGGATTTTTGTACATTTGAGGGGATTGATCTTCAGCATTCTATAGCATACACTCCACAACAGAATGGAGTTGTAGAACGCAAGAATAGAACTCTCAAAGAAATGGCTAGCTGTATGATTCATGCACATTCTCTTGATCCCGCTTTTTGGACCGAGACTATCAGTTGTGCCACACACATCCAGAATCGAGTTCCTCACAAAGCTTTGCAAGGTATTACTCCTTTTGAAGCTTGGGCTGGTAGGAAACCGATTGTGAGACATTTCAGAGTCTTTGGGTGTCCAACATGGGCTCACATACCTCCGCAGAAACGCAAGGCATTGGAACCACAGAGTCGACCTTGCATATTTGTTGGATATCCTGAGGGTGTTAAGGCATATAGATTGATGGATCCTGAGACACATGATGTGTTCATTGAGAAGAATGTTCACTTTGAGGAGAGCTCTCCTAGCTTAGCCTCTCTACCTCCTCCACCTTACTCCATTGTGGATAGTGATGTTAGTGATTCAGATGATGAGACTCCTTCAACTTTGACTCGCAGGGGTTACACCTACACAGGGCCCACTTGTAGTTGAGGAGCCTTGTTCTCCACCTCCACCTAGACCTCGTTGGGCTCGATAGACACTTGAGTCCATGGGTTCTCTTGTTGGGGATCCTTCAGATACATGGAGAACTCGATCACAGCATTAGGATCTTCCACATGCATTCATTGCTACCGCTTCCGATCCACAGACATTTCGGGAAGCATCAGGGGTTCCTGAGTGGGACCAAGCTATGGAGGAAGAGTATAGTTCCTTGATGAGGAACAACACATGGGATTTAGTCCATCTCCCTAAGGGGAGAAAGATGGTTCGATGTAAGTGGATCTATCAGACCAAGTTTGCAGCAGATGGTAGTGTGGATAAGTATAAGGCTCGGCTTGTTGCGAAAGGTTTCTCTCAAGTTGCAGGTGTTGACTATACTGAGACCTTTGCACTCGTAGCCAAGATGAACTCCATTCGCTTGACACTTGCTATTGCTGCAACTCATGGTTGGGTTGTACATCAGATGGACGTGAAGAGTGCTTTTCTTCATGGTGATCTTGATGAGGAGATTTATATGGAGCAGCCACAGGGTTTCATCCAGGATAGTTCCTTGGTTTGCAGACTAAGGAAATCTCTTTATGGCCTTAAGCAGGCCCCCAGGGCTTGGTATGCCAAGATGGATTCCTTTCTTCTCTCCGTAGGGTTCACCAGGTGTCATTCCGATCTGAATGTCTACATTTTGCGACAGGATGAATCTCACTTGATACTTGTGCTCTATGTTGATGATTTGATCATTACAGGGAGTACCACATCCATCATTAGCAGGGTCAAATCTGCTTTGCATGACAGATTTGCTATGACTGACTTGGATCTTTTGCACTACTTTCTCGGGATAGAGATTTCACAGTCACCTTCCGGGATTACACTATCGTAGCCCAAGTATGCTCTTGATCTACTTGCATGCTTTCATATGGCTGATTGTAAGCTTACCCCGACTCCCTTTCTTTCAGGAGTCAATCTTGAGGCTCAGTGTTCTTCTCCACCAGTTGATGCCACTTTGTATTGTCAGCTTGTGGGTAGTCTCATCTACTTGACCCATACACACCCTGATATTTCATTTGCAGTTGGCATGGTTTCCCGCTTCATGCAGGAACCACATGAGCTTCATTGGAAAGCTGCCAAACACATCCTTCATTACATCCAGGGTACACATAACTATGGGATTCACTATGCAGCAGGCACAGGACTTCGCTTGGTTGGTTACACAGACTCCGATTGGGCTAGCGATCTTGATGATCGTAAGTCTACTTTCGGTTACAGTTTTCACCTTGGTTCAAGCCTCATTTATTGGTAGAGCAAGAAGCAGCATGCTATTGCTCTTTCTTTGACTGAGGCTGAGTATCGAGGTGCTATTAACGCAGCGACTGAGACCATTGGCTCCAGCAGATTCTCATAGAGTTTGGGTTCACCACTCCACGATCGACAGTTCTACATTGCGACAATCAGAGTGCTATTGCAATCTCGAAGAACCCGGTCTAGCACCAGCGGACCAAACACATCAAGATTCATATGCACTATATCTGAGAGCTCATTCAGGAGTAGGTCATTGATTTGCAGTGTTGTCCTACAGGGGAGCAAGTTGTAGACATATTCACCAAACCTTTCACCGAGAGTAAGTTCCAGCAGTTGCGAGCTCTCTTGGGGGTGAAAGATGTGTCATTAGGGGGGGTCAGCTGACTTCTCCTTCCTCTATTATGGGGGGGGACTTTTTCCTCTTTGAGGTTTTGTCCATCTTCTTTGATAGTCTTTTGTACATTCATCTCTCTTTTGGGGGGGGGGGGAGTTTTTTCCCACTGGGTTTTCTCCCTTTTTTTGTTTGTGAGAGATTGCTTTGCATAGTTTTGCTTGCATTTGCATATTGTACATGGGTACCTATCATGGCCTAGTAGCCGGGACCCATCTTGCATTGTTGACTTAAGTCTTCATTCCCCTAAGTTGCACTTAAGGGGGGGGTGTTGGTGTAAATAAATATTCATTATGGATATTATTACACTTTACTTAAGTTAACTTAGGATAATGCATCTCTTCGTAGTTTGGATTTGAGACACTTAGGGAAATGTGCACATAGGGATAGAGCTTGTAGGAGAAATTCCACCTTTTGTGGTCTTGTTTTGTTGTTACACTCCACATTCGGTGGGTCATCCACCTCTTGTGGAATATCATATTATTTCTCCAACCTACCCCTAGTATTTCTTACCTACCCTTGTTTCTCATTGAGCCACATGTCATGATTGTGTGCTCGTACATCCATATGGCCTTGCCTATATAAGTAGGCCTATATTCATTGTATTGGTGAATCCAGTTGATCATTTTTATATTGATGAGAATACAGTTTGTTCTTGTCATTCTTTTGTCTCTATTTTTATACTTTTCATTGTGCCCTTGATCTTGGCAAAATCTCATATCCTCAAATACCTTGATTCTATAGGTTGCATGGAGAATTAGATGCAAGAGGTATTAAAAATATCAAAAAATTCCCCATTTGATGGGATTCACACATGAGAAGTTGAAAAAGAAAGAAAGAAGGGAGAATGCATGGGACATAGGAAGGCAAGGAGACAGGTGAATATGTGGAAACAGAGGCTGAGAAAATCTGAAGAAAGATAATGGTGAGAGAGAAAGATTAGATAGAGAAGAGGATAGGCATAAAATAGATTGTGGGATAGGCTCCAAGAACTTTCAAGCAATTGTAATGGATAGGTGTAAAGCGACATTTTCATAATCTTTGCTAGCATTCTCCTTGCTTGCATTTGAAGGAAAGGTTAGATGGACACTTAGGTAGAAGAAGGGAATGTAGAGGAAGGCATGCCATAAGGAGATCTTTTGGGCATAGTAAGGAAAAATGTGAGTACTAGAGGTGGATGCAAGTGGGAAAATGATAGAGAGAATCGTTTGGAAATAAGGAACATAAGAGCATGAGAAGAAGGAATTCCCTTGAATGATATTTCAGAACATTGCAAATGGCGGTGAGTTAGAGATGAAAAATAAAAATTAACGGTGCTCATGAATTGGAGGAGAGGTAGGAAATCTTGGTGGTTCCTTAAGAGATTTTGAAGTGCACATGGATTCCTAGTGTTGGATATAGATTCCTTTTAAAGCTAATAATTCCATCAAATGCAAGGAATCATGGAGGGGCCTCAAGTCAAGGAAGACTTTCTTGAGAGAGAAGTGGTCTCATGGAATGCAATGATTGTAGGATATGTTCAATAGGGTGTGGCTAGATGAGATTTTCCGGAATTGGGTTTCGTGGATTTCAATAACGATGGAAGACTTAGACACCTATATTAAGAATATATTCAACATCATTCTTTCTTTTAAGATAAGTACACTCCTCAACCATATTTACTTTCTAAATAGTATTTAATTATGACTTGTTCACTTTTATGGTTGTAAAGAGTTAGAGAGGACATACTAGGAAGATCATGTTGTTTAGAACAACATTAACGTGTAAATATGTTGTGATAATTATATTATTGTTTGTATTAAATTTACAATGCTTTATAAGGCATGTCATTATATACCTTAAGATGATATTTTCTTTCCACTGATATGCTAGTGTGATTTATGGAGCTATTTGGTTACGCTGCAAGTTGATATAGAATTGATATGTGCAATCTATTCATATAAGTCCAACATTTAATGTTTAAGAGAAACATCAATTATTTGATATTATAGCTTTCATGGAAATATGTTAAGAGCTCTCTAGATTAGCACAATTATCGAGAAAACGTACATTGCGCCTATTAAAGTGAACAATTATAATGCAATCAAGCCAATTTCCTCATGTAATATTATTAGTATGGCGAATTAAGAGTAGTATTGGGATATATAGGAATTGTTCATGACATCATATTACTAACGATTGGTATTAGTAAAAGGGATGTGCATGCTAAGCACAAATTTTATTACATTGAACAAAACAAGGGTATTGATCATTGCTCCAAAAACAAAATGTCACAATCAATTGTGACCTTGGTATTGATAACCTAGATAATGTAATCAAGGTAATTCATATTGGAACATACATAGAGATGGATCATGGGAGGATACTATAACTAAAACCATAGGAGTAGTGTAATATGGAAATATAGATAGTTGTTAGGTCAATTGAATAAATTGCTTTCCTTTCCATATGATAAGACAACTTTTGGAGCCATATCAAGGCTTGCATAAGGGGTGGTAAATAGATTACCATTTCAAAGGGATTAGAAACCACATTCACTATCTCAATGCATGGTATTGTGGGAATTGAATTTTGGAAGGACATATTGAGTCTTAATATTTTATTGAATGTTTATGCATTAAATGAGGACTCCTAAATTGGAAAATATAGACTATATATGCAAGAAACACATTATTGCATGATGTAGTGTGTGACTTTTAAGTTTATACCTTACAAGGTGAAAATACATTATCTATTGTTAAAAGTAGGGTATTCATGAGTAAATCTTTTGAAATAAGGCCCTAATAGAATTTGCTTAAGTTGATATCATTTAATTAAATGAAGTATAATGTAGTGACTATCAAATTGAATCTTTATGGTACAAGTTACCTCTAACCCCAAGGTACTACTATATATATATATATATATATATATATATATATATATATATATATATATATATATATATATATATATATATATATATATATATATATATATATATATATATATATATATATATATATATATATATATAGCACTGCTTATCCTATCATGAATATGAGGACCCACATGGCTATGAAATTTGGTAGATCATTCTTGTTGCTTAGAGGATTTACAAATAAACATCTCCTTTGTAAGATGGACCCTTTTGGAGATTAACTTATGATATGGATCATATCCTATTATAGTGTTAATAGGTGTAATAAATTCCTTTAATGTAAAATTATCTTCCTTTCTTAATGCATTAATAGGACATGCTATATTATTCTAACATGATATATGAGTATATGACTGTAATATGTAGATTGACCCCATTAGAATGAGTTCTTGACCCTATATTAGATCTAGTATGCAAATTTTGAAGGGAAGTGATTTCTATGTGTTTGGGTAAACCTAAGTGATTCCATGTTGAGTATTAAGCTTAGCTCCTATTCTGATAGGATGTTCAAGTTGGTTTATCAAAAATACTAGGTAGAGTTCGATTCAAGACATTAATATCCTTAAGGAGGTGTTATAGTTTGGGTTGCTAAATGGTGAACTTATTTATGATGACCTAACTATTTTAACTATTTTATTTGAAGGGAAATATTAGCAAAATCTTGGTTACAGGAACTAGAGTGTATGTGTCCTTGAGAGACCTCATAAGGAGAACTACATGTGACTTTGACCCATTTGGAAGTGGGAACGTAGGTGCTCTTTGGGTGAAGGATGCCCATGTGACCTCAAGTTCGTAGGGGTAGGGTCTAGATGGGGAATAACTCCAAAGTTCGGGGTTGTTCCTAACTTGTCAACCTTTCCTCTTTAGTACGCTTCAAATGAGGTTGAATAGGCATTAGAATATTATGAAAAGATAAGAAAGCCTTATAACTTGTATTTAACATATATCGTGTTTTTGAATGATGAATTGTTAAAGTGAAAGGGTAGACCACCTTATAGTTGATTTGTTTATCTATTGAGTAGAGGTCATCTTATGTTGGATCCAAGAGATTTATATGCACCGGTGAGATTTAATCCTAGACCAATAAAATTTTATGTATATACTCTTATACCTATCTTGATTATAATCTACTTATTCTAAATTAGGAACCTCTCTTCCAGTTATAGTGCTAAGCCAAGTACAAGCGTTGACTTTTATGACAACAGATAGAGTTTGAAACCTACAAGGGAATAGGTAGAGGATTGTATTCCTCCAACACGTATACTAGTCCTCTCTATCCAAGGTGATCACCGGAGAATAAATCCTATGACCTACTTAAGATATGTTTATCAGCTTGAGATTGACTATAGTCAAGGAGCATAATGTGCTGGTAGACTATCAGTCGTACATACCCCCTGGTTAGCGGATGGTTACCACTAGTTGCATGCAGGCTAGGGATACTCTACATTGATCTAGGGTATTGGATAGATTCCACCAAAAGCATGTAGGCCTGGGGGCTAGTTGCATGTTGGCGATGTATGTCCTTGTTGCTTAGTCGTCCGATGGATTACAAGGAAGAGAATTTCTAATGAAGAATAGGTAAATAATTGGACTGATCTCATTGTATAATTTTGGGAATATCTTGACGTGAAAATGGTATATTTGTCTTTTTTAGGTTGAGGATAGACACATGGTGTAGTATGGGATACATCAAACCTTGTTCCCACTTGCTCGTTGGTACAAAAGACTAGATAGAAGAATGTGTCCCACAGTGTAGTGTGTAGTGCATAGTACACCAACATTTCTTTTATCTAGGATGCACCATGGGAAAGTGGTAGCTATTTGTTATGGATATGTCAGTTTCTCATCGTGTAAATTCTAGTCACTAGTTATGGGATGCTTACTGAAGGTAGTCACTATCTATGAGAGATGTATATTGAAGCTAGTCCCTATGAATAAGGGATGTATGCTAGAGCTAATCACTTTGTATATGTGATGTAAGCCAAAGCTAGTCATCATGTGTGTGATATGTATGAGCTAGTTACCATGTGTTAATGGGAAGTGTGCTCGAACCACTCTTTATCGAATTGGAAATTTTGGAAGGGCATGACCCCAAGTGTGATTGTGTATGTATGTACACTATTTGAACACAATTAGATATTGCTTATTTCTTGTTGGGCTAAATTTTAATATTTATAGTTCTGGTTTAAAGAGAGATATCAAATATCTCATACGAGAGGAGAGAATGAACTCCCTCTAAAATATGAAGCATTTGACTTCCCTCAAAGGGATACGTAGGTAGGGTCATTGGGAATGAACCCTCGAGGCTTAAGTCTAGGTCTAATAGGGATCTTGACCTCAAGAGCTTACCAGGTCTTTGAGTGCAAGCATAAGTGGTGGTGTAGAATTGTCATCGGTATGGCAATTGAAGAAATTAAGAAGTTGTCTCTTCTAAATTAGATCAAGAAGTTTGGTTGATTAAGTCGGTACTTGTGAATGTAAAAAAAACAAAAAAAACAAAATTGTAGTGTCCGAGGGGTGGATATTACATATAGTATAACTATTTAAATATTAATCTTAATTTTCAATTTATTTTGTTTTTATAGGTTCCTTACATAAATGTTAAGACATGGAGACACCAACTGCATTCACAAGTACCAAAACGTGGATGGGAAAAAAACTTGGTCAAGCATGTTCGATCGAACATGGGGTGTTCGATCAAACTACCCTTGAACACTCTATTTGTGTACTTTAATATTCACTCAATCAATTTGTATATATATTTCAGCAAACCACAATCACTTCAATATTGTCCAAATGCAATTTGACGATGTATGATATTTAGATTGATGCTTTCCAATAGATAACTGTGCAAATTCAAAATTTAGAAAACTAATAGTTCACTAAACGATATACTTCTAAAGCTACATGTTGTCTCTTATGCTAATACAAAATTCATTTCAAAATTGAAGTATGTTTTACTAAAAGGACTTCACATTGATAATTTTGTAATAACGACTTCAAAAAGTAATTTAAGCTACCTCTCTTTATCGTTGACTTTTGTTACAAATTCACATTATTTAGTTATATAATATATGTTTACTTTCAAAAAAACAAAAAACAATTATACATTTAATATATAAGCTTTAATTACATATTTTGATTTATGTAACTATGAAATAAACTATAAGCATAAAGTTATTATTACATTATAGCTATATATAATTATAAATGACTATCAATAAATACATAAAACACTATATACTTAAATTATTATTTATTAATAACTTAAATTAAACATCATATATGATAAATTAAAATTCATTGTATAAAAAATTATTAAATTTATATTATACTAATCATTAATTTACATTGTCTAAATATAAATAAATAAATGAAATTAGTTTTAATTTTTTCTTCTTATACATTCAAATGCCAAATCCTACTAGTTTATATATCTTCACTTCAATCTATATAAAATAGACTGGTTTTTTTCTTTGTATATGTTATAATTAAAAATTCAATTAAACAAAAAAATTCTTCTATGTTCTCAACATATTTTATATAGATTAAAGTGAAGATATATAAGCTAGTAAATTAAGTCCTTTCAAATGTATTTTCCCACAATAGTAACCATTACAATAATTTAAGAATATGGATTCCTCTCCATAAAAGAGCAAAGCAAGAATCTAAAATTTTAAACAATTAATAATAAGAATGTCTGCAAAATAATAAAAAATTAATAAGAAAATTGATAAAAGGTGATAAGAGCACCAAATTTACTCAGCCATTTCACAACATGAAGAGAATGTATTTGAGGGGAGAGAGGGGGAGGGAGGGCCATCACAATGACTAGAAATTGCCAATAAGAAATGGATTTTATATATATACGAAAAATATAACAAAATTAATTTAAAAAACAAAAAATATAAAATATATTTATTTTAATTTTACTTATATAATAAAAATAATAATTAAAAAATTATTTAAAAATTTAAAAATATTCTAAAAATATTTAATATTATAATTTTAAAATAATATATAAAATATATATATAATAAAACGCGTCACATGAAATCGATAATAAATCTATTGAATACTATTAGAAAAAAAAAATTTAACGTAGAGTTAACTGTGCAATCGGCATGCATAAAAAACCTTATAAATTAATGTCAACTCTGCATTAATATTCCTGACTCGAATTTGGGAAAAAAAATAAAAATTCATATTTATTTAAATTATATATATTTTAAAATATTTTAGATTAATTAATTTTTAAATATATATTAAAGAAGTGCAAGAGGTTGTGTTTTATTGATTAAAGCATTGAATTTTCATTAATATAAGATAGAAATCATATTTCAACATCATATTAATATTTAAAAAATGATTTTTTAAAATGATTTTTCTTGATTTTAAATTATTTTTCCTGAATATAATGATAAGAATTACATTGAACATTCTATTAATAGTAAAAAATATTTTTTTAATTGACAATTTTTATTTTCATTAAATTTTTAAATGCAATTGTAGATATTAATAGCAGAGGAAAAAGAGGCAGAACAAAAGGAGGTTAATAGCAGAGGAAATGGCGATAGGATTACAGAGAACTTAAGTAAAAGCTCAATAAATGAAAAGTTTCGAATTTTTTGGAGTAAAAGCTAAAAACAAATTGAGAGAGAGCCAAATACAACGAGAAATTAAGAGATTTTAAGTAGGAGTCATAAGAACGATAATCTTTAAAAAAAAAATGAAGTCGGAGTTGAAGATTGTTTTTAGTAAGTTAAATGTGAAGAAAACAAGAAAAAAATTTGAAAGGTTTGTGTGATTTAAAGGTCTTACTGGTGCACAGACGATTTTTTCGTGTGCATTTAAATTTTCGGCGTTAAATGCACAAGAAAATATTTAGATTTTTGTATAGGAATGCTTTGTGCACGGAGTAAATGGAGTTAGAATTCCAGAGAAAGCAAAAAAGATTTTGAAATTATTTTAACAACATGATGAAAATAATATGTCAAATTAAATGAGTTTTGTTTTTATTGACAGAAGTTGGCAAATCCAATTGAGCCTGTGAAGAGCACTTTGGTTTGTTTTCTGTTTTATTGAGGTATCGACATGTCTACCATTACCATTCCTTATTTCACAGCTCTCGCCACTTATTTTAGCTATCTCCTGCTCTTTATTTTCGGCGGTGTCCGGGATATCTTCAGATTCTTCTGCAAATCCGATAAGGGCACTCCAGAGGTACTCTTATTTGTTGCTGCTTATTTCATGAATTTTCAACTGATCTCTTGTTTTACTCTAGTTTTCCACTAGATTTTGCATTCTGTCCGGTAGAAAGATTTTATTTCCTTTTTGGGTTTCTGGTATTTGCTTCTCTGTTATTACAAATCATACTTTGTAATCCTCTGATAAGATCCTATGATCAAAGCTGGTTGTCCTGTCAAATTTCTGTTTGATTTCTTTACTCTAGATATTCATAAGACTTTCAAATTTCAAAATCAGATGCAAAATTGTAGTATAATCGAAGGAAGAAATAACCCCGTTTAAAGATATTTAGTTTCGGAAACCGGACACGGTATCCTATAATCATAGTTGGCTAATTTGTCATATGATCTCGTGCACAGTATTGTGTGGATAGAATGATGATTTATATACATGCAACATATATAATCCTGCATGCATGGTATTTCTGTCATTATAAATTGCTCATGTCATCCCAATTACCATTTATGTGGTGGGCATTTTTGGTGACAACGGTTTAACCAGAAGCTTGCATTCTCAGAGCATGTGCCCTTCTTTCTTATCATCTAGAATTTAGTATCCTCTTGCTCAAGAATAGCTTTCTAAGATAGCTTGATTAAAACAAGGCGGGTTTTCTGCATCATAAATTTTAACATTGTCTTTTGTTATGCAAATTTAGGACAATTATAATGTTAGCTGTGCTGTTCTTTTTGCTTGAAACAGGGATATTCTGTATTCCGCTTGATTTTTGAAAACTTCTACACCCGTAGGCTGTATCGCCGCATTCAGGTATTTTATACATTTGACGTGTGGCCTCCTCTATAAAATAATGTTATAAGATGACTATTTCTTGAAACATTGTTAAATCATTTCAAATCTGCTTTATGTGTTGCTGCTGTTGTTCAAAACTTTAAATCAGCTCACACACAATAAGGATCGAATAGTTTACATTATTAGACATCTTTGTTTGATTTCTTGTTCACATGGTATACATTGTAGATGAATGCATAGAATCATCAATTCATGGAACACATTGGTCCTCTGAGACGCAGGTTATGGCCACTGCCTTTTTAACTTTTTCTTTTATGATATGCCCATTTAATAATTTAGACATTTAAAATCTTTCTAAGTTTATACATGTATGCATATTAAGTTTATATATAACTATATTAATTTGGATTCTACTGTTTCTGGTCTTGAGCTTGGAAGACAATTGATATTTTCTGAGGTTTTGGGGTAAGTGCTTGCTTATCTTTCTGAACATCCATTTATGTTAATGATAATCTTTCAATCCTTTGTAAGGGTTATTGCAAGATCATAACATCGAGCTGGTAAGAAGATTGGATAAGTTTGATGTTATTATATGATGCAATTGAAGGTCGGTACACTAATTGTGATGACAATCTTCGATGCCCTCTCTATGATATGATCTTTTTTGATAGGTACCAATTGAACATTTATTTATGAAGGCTCAAACAGGGTATAGGTTAGATGTTTTAACCATAGTCCATTGGGACGCACCCCTGGGTCTAGATCATGTCCTGAACGCCAAGAACATTTTGGTGATGGGAATGGGCATAATGCACCCCCTCTCTGTCCCCATTTATTTGAAAAAATCAGGATCTTTGAGATATTCCTGAAAAGGGGGACTTCATATTTTCTTACCGTGCCTCTGAGATGACCAGGGAATGTTCCTTGCAACCTAAGTCACAAGGTTCGAATTTGAATTCGAATTCGACAGTCATGAAATTCGGATGAAATTCGACAAGGGAAAAATTCGAAAAAAAATTCGGATAAAATTCGCCTTCTATAATTTTGTTTATTTTTAAATATATGTATACTTCAAATAAATTATCAGAATATCGACCCTTATTGAAGAAAATCCGAGGGCGACCCAGCAGTTGCAAACACCCATGACCCAATAGATACAAAGCATATACAAAGAATACTCTCGACCAGCTGAGTTGTGTTTAGAGGCGGATAGCAGTGCTTTATAGAGGAAATTCGATTAAATTCGATTTTTTTAATAGAAGTTTGAAATTCGATTAAATTCGAACCTCATCCATGAAAATCGCCGTATCCTGTGACATAGCTTGCAACTAAGTCACTAAAAAACAGACAATATATTAAAAACAAAATATTAATTATATATATTATTGTAATAATTATCTCTCAACGAGTTGCACCCCATATATTTTTTTGGCATCCTGTCCTGTCCTTCCTGAAACTCTGAGGAACACTGAAATTTAATTTCCAAATCAAGGATAAATGCAGCACATCTCATCAAATCAAACATTTATAATGTCACACAATGAATGAACTGTCTATCAGAGTTGAAGACAAATGTATTTTTTCATCTTGCAGTTTGAGATCATATGAATAGAACCACAATCCACAATATATGGATAGAGTTAAAAAATATGCAGCTTTCTACTGGGATTTAGGAGCATTACTTATAAATATTACCAACAACTGTATCTCTTTAATTTATACCAAGGTAGTCCATCAATTGGGCCATGAAATTTATATATCAAAAGAGGTTGTACATTTTACTGGTAAAGTTTGCAGGATCTCAAAGGAAATTTGAACGTTATAATCAACATAACTAACCACAGCATCGCGCTGTAGTTAAAGAACATTAAAATTTTATTCTGCGACAGTCTCTTGGTGATAACCATGATTGGAATTTACTCAGTGATGTCCGGGTACATGATATTATGGTTGACTGAAAATTTAAATTTTTTAATGAATGGCATTTTGATTAGGTGCAAAGCTTTCCTCCCATCAAATTTCAAGATTTCAATAGCTAGCAAATTAGATACTTTTGCAATTTGATTAAGATTCAATATCTGCCTGAATTATATTTTGTTATTTATACTATCAATTTAACCCCCAAACCGCTACCTAAATTTGGTCATTTAGACAGAATCCATAAGCCATTCATGAAAGATATGGATGCTAGTGATCTCACTAGAGTGATGCCTGAAATGTGTAAGCCACCTCAGGACATATGCTATGCTTAAATCAGCATTGCGTGAAGGTGCCATGACTTGTGTACCATGGCAGATGATTTCCCGGGGTGATTATTTGGATTAGCCGTAAAAATATCCTTCAGTCTATGGCAAAGCTTTGTTATTTTTGACCCATTTCATGCTATAACTAAAATCAGGATATATGATGATGGAGGTAAGAAGAAATCCCTCCAATACATCAAGTAGTCTCCAGATATTGTTTAAGAGAGCAATTACGTGATTGAACACTAATCTTTGGCATCACAACTTTAACAACAGGAGTCTCCCCTAGATTCTCGTATCATATTTTACTATTTGTAAGAAAGAATCTCAAGGATTGTGTTCTCACAACATTGCCTTTTGCAAATATATGCTTCTTATTTCATCTAGGACTTGCACATTCTAATTTGTTTTTACACTTGAAGTGAGCAAATTTCATGTCATCGAGAACTCTAGCACGAGAAGTTGCTTCCTTTACCAACAAGTCTAGTTGCCATTGGAGGGATCATTTTAAAATGTCTCTAAGGATTCTCTCTGCCTCATTATTTCTGTAATCATGAGCTAGAGCCTTAATGCCAGCAATATTATTTGAATTTCAAGCTGGATCCAAAGCACAAGCCAAGTTTAGAATTCCTTGGCTCTGTGCACTCATAGTCCTATTAGTTACTCACTCTTTTAGTGTACAAAGGATTCTCCCTTAAAAATCTTTCCTTGATTCTTTCTCTTACTTTTCGGTAATAGCTGCCAAGAGAGCATCGCTGATGTTCTATGCTAAATTTAGTCAGTCAATGTTAAAGATTGGATCTAGTTTTAATAAGAGCTCAACAGATAGAGGGCCACAGAAAGAGACCTTAAAGAAACTTAGGATTATCTCCTAATCGGCCAAGCAGATGAGCATTCAATGATAGTATGCAAGACAGATTCTGACTGTTCTTTGCGCTGGGAGCATTAGGATGAACCTTACCAGCTTCTTTTATGAAGTCGATCATGCATTAAGATTTTCCTATGACAGACAAGCCATAAGAAGGTTTTTGAGGTTTGGCCATCTAGAGTTTCTCCAAACTTCGATCCATGATTTCAGACTTTGTTGATAGATTTTTTCTTTATTGATCAATGGATTAGTTGGGATTTTGCCTATTTGCTTAGACTCTATAGATTCATTAGAGGTACTGTTGTTTTACTCAGCAGCGTTCCAATATGGTCTGAGCAGTGGCTAAGTATTCCTTCGCATTCATAATGGGTTGGAGATTATTTTTTTTTCAGTCTCAAATTAAATAAAATGCTGGAAGTTTTTCTTAAAATATTTCCATTGGAATGAAATTTAGTGTACGTATTTTTTGAAACTGGCCGTGATATGACCTTAGGTTTTGTTTTAATTGCATTTTAAGTGTTAAGGTTTCTCAAATATATATATTTTTAACTCACAGGACTGTTTCAACCGGCCTATTGCAAGTGCACCAGATGCTTGGATAGATGTGATTGAACGTTATTCAAATGACAACAACAAAACATTATTGTGGGTGATACTTTTCAAACATGGTTTTATAATTTCAGAAATTAAGATGATATGAATTATATCAAACATATTTACATTTTGTTTGCACTGGCCAGTTTAGAAAGTAGCCTGATGAGCAATATTTTTCACATCGAAGGGATTTATTAATACAAGCTTTTATTTGAAACAGTCAAACTGGGAAGATAAGTAGATGTTTAAACCTTGGATCCTACAATTATCTTGGATTTGCATCAGTGGATGAATACTGCACTCCACAGGTGATTAAATCTTTGAACAAATTTTCTCCGAGTACATGCAGCAGCCGTGTTGATGGGGGTACGCATTTCATTACTTGCAGTCTATCAGAGGGTTGTTTTCCAAAATCTGAGCTGATATGATTGAAATGTATTGCAGAAATTGTGCTGTTGCCTGTTGGTATGATTCTTTTTTGTCATCACTTACAGGATCAATCAAATCTTACGGTTTTATTTCTGGTAATACAACAGGTACTACTGTTTTACACAATGAACTTGAAACGTTAATTGCTAGCTTTGTTGGGAAGCCTGCTGCTTTGGTTTATGGAATGGGATTTGCCACAAATTCAACCACTCTTCCAGCATTAATAGGAAAGGTAAGCTTTTAAATTTAAACAGACGGAAATTCTTGTTTTGTGACAAGTTTGCTTTATATGTAGCTTTGTTTTAGAAATTATATAGTTAAGTAAAAGTGTACTTTCTATTGCAATTAAGTGTGGAGTTGAGACTATGCCTCCATTTAGCTGATTCGTCACTTTCTCAGGGTGGGCTTATTATCAGTGATCACTTAAATCATCGTTCTATAATTGCTGGTTCTCAAGCATCTGGGTCAAAAGTTAATATTTTTCAGCACAACAGTCTGTACTATACACCTATCCTCAATAGCTTTGCTTACTGAAAAGCTAGCAAACAGTCCATTTACTTTTTTTGTATGCAAACATTTGGAAAAAAGCTCATCAATTTTACGATACTTTCAGCACCTTCACACTTGGAGGATGTGCTTCGAAAAGCTATTGCTGAAGGACAGCCCCGGACTCATAGACCTTGGAAAAAAATAATTGTAGTAGTGGAAGGTATCTACAGTATGGAGGGTGAACTTTGTAAGCTTCCAGAGATTGTGGCTCTCTGCAAGAAGTACAAGGTTTGATTGGCTAGTTTACTATTATTTGTTTACATTGTTTTCCAGAATCCTTTAATAATTGTTCTTCATATGATGAGGTTTCTATTATTAATATTCATAAACATCTTGAAATACACAACAATCGGTCCTTATATATTCTTGTGGATTAGGCTTACACATATTTGGATGAAGCACACAGTATTGGAGCTGTTGGTAAATCGGGAAGGGGACTTTGTGAGCTCCTAGGGGTGGATCCAGCAGATATTGATATTATGATGGGCACCTTTACAAAATCTTTTGGATCATGTGGAGGCTATATTGCTGGATCTAAGGTTCATAAGATATTCGGAGATCTGAAATGTTATTGTTGAAATTACAATATCTAGTTGACACTGATAATTTTGTTTTGACTGAAGTAGTGTTTGTAATTTAACAGGTTATTATTCTGCACGCTTATTGGTATTCACTTTTTTAATTGGCTTACTGTTTTCTCTCCAGGATCTTATTAAGTGTCTGAAATCGGTTAGTCCTGGACACCTGTATGCAACATCTATGACTCCACCTGGTGTACAACAGGTTATATCAGCATTGAAAGTTATTCTTGGAGAGGATGGTTCTAATCGAGGTGAGAGAACGACAATGAATCCTTCTGCACTCATGCCATCTGAATTTCATTATAGTACCTTTTTGTAGTTTGTTCTTTTTCAAATTTCCATAGTTTGTGAAGAATATACAATTTTGTTGAAGTTGCTTGTTTGTTTTAATATCCTACTTCTCTCTGATATTAACCATCCCCTGAGGTGCTTGTCTGCTTTGTGGATCTCCTTACCATGTGATTATTACCAAAGCGAGAGAAAGGCCATAAAGAAATAATTAGTCATGAGAATTGGTTGTGAAACTGAAATTTGCACAAAAGTAAAAGTATATAATATATAAATTATTTCTTATTATTAGTGATTTTTAGCATGCCTTTTTAACAGGAGCCCAAAAGCTTGCACGCATACGAGAAAATAGCAATTTTTTCCGCGCAGAGCTGCAGAAAATGGGATGCCAAGTTCTTGGAGATCAGGATTCACCTGTGATGCCTATAATGCTGTATAATCCAGCCAAAATTTCAGCTTTCTCAAGAGAGTGCTTTAAACGCAATGTATGAGTAAACTTTCTAGCTGATCATTATAAAAATCGCAATTTATATACCATTATTTTCTAGGGTAAGAAATTACTAATAAATGCAATTTTAGCCATCAGAATAGGTTTGCAGCTATGATCTATTTTGAGGTAATGGTTTCCAATAAACAAGAATGTTTCTATTTGGAAATTGAAATTAGGTCTGTCTTGTGTTTACAGAGTCTGCAGACTCACCATTTCCAAAATTTCTTTTCAATATTAGTTCTTTTGCTCCTAAACCAGTAAATTTCTTTGAGACTAAATCCTTTACTGTTTGCATTTAACTACCATAATTTTCTGGTCGCCAGTTGACCGATTAATTGCAATGCCTTACTAAAAAACAAAATTCCTTCTTGCCTCTATGGTATGTACGGTTATACAGTTGTACAGAGATCTTCTACTGACCATCATTATGCATTCTGACAAACATTCTTGCACATTAATTTTCCAATAATGGGTGGCCTTATAGGCTTATTCTAAAACTCCTTTCGAGAAGTTAAACCTACAATTTTGTTTCATGAGATGGCAAGAGTTTCTGGTGTATTATGATGGGAAGAAAGGATGGTGCATTATGACAGTCGATGACACTGCATAGACACACACACACATGTAAATTAAAAAAGAGGCAACTGTGCCTCAGGCTTCATTTGTATATAGGAAGCATAAAAACAGGATGTGGGTTGTGACAAGCTCAACCGGGAGGATGACTATATACCTCACATGTTAACCAGGAGTTCACGTAGAGTCTAGACAGTTATATAGAAAAGTAAGAAACCACAAATATCAATGTATGATATTTATATTATGATTGAAGTTTCAAATAAAGTGTGTAAGTGAAGACATTGTCACTCAAACTCAACATCAACTCTGAAATATAAATATACATACTAAAATCAACAAAGTATTAGCTTAGCTAATGAGAATAACTAATCTTTGTCCTAGCTGATATCATCAAAACAGTGGAATACAAAGTATACTGACCATTATGCCTGCGGTCCAGAGAGAATCCATAGTACTATATAAGCGACCACAAAATCCAGTACCACACCTTTCACTCACTTTATTCTGTGAATCCTACTCTGGGATGGCTTAAGCTTCAGATTCCACTCTCTTGCACAGGTTCAGTATCCTTTAGCCCATTGATGCTCTCAGCAGATTTTCAAAATTTCAAGTTATATTTCGTCAACATTCTCAGTGCCATTGAGTTCTGCAAGATTAATTCTGGTTTTGGTGCACAGCATTAATCTTTTTGTCCCACGTTGACATTTGTGATACCACACCCTTCATTAGATTCTACATCTTACCCAACACCTCCATAATTTCATGCCTTCATCCTGCTTTCATCCTGCCTTTGTCACCACCCTTATGCATTTCAAAAAGATATTTGCGGAGCTAACCAAAACAATTTGCATGCCTATGAATTTTGCCTTTCTCATCACATTGAGGAGAGCAACAGATTGTTGTGGGTCAACCATTCACATCTATAACAGCTCCAGACCTAGGACCTTGCCTTAAAGACAATTTGGTGATCAAGTTTTGGATTAAGGCAAAAACAGGTTTTGAAGGGGGCCCCGAAACCCTTTACAAAATGATTCTAAGAGGTATAGAATCAGAAAGAGACATCCAAAACAAAACGGGCTGCAAGGATAAGGATAAGAAATAGCAGCCAAAGAGACAACAAAAGCCCAGCCGGGCACAAAAAGATAGCAAAAAGACCAAACCCAAACACAGACAAAACCAGCAACAACAGAACTACCCAATTACATTAGGCTTCTAAGGGTCTCAGCGACCTCAGCCTCGAAGGCATTCATGGTATCAGCAGCAGCCTTCATAGCTTTATGATCCAAATTCTGAATAGCTGCCTTTTTCTTCATGTTCCCTCGGGTCCTTTTGCAGGGTCCTTCACCACCTTGAGCTGCCTCAGCATCATCATCAATAATAACAACAACCTTATCCGGTTGTTCCAGATTATTCACCATGGTATTCATAACCATTGTAGACTGTTTGACAATTTTGTGATTGCTTACCATAATAGTCTTGAGGGTGTCCTGGATCTTGTTGTAGCCTTCCTCGACTCGGGTAATGCGTTCCTCCAGCCTTTTCTTCAGTTGATCAACCCCTTCCCCTATCTTCTTGATATAGTCCATGACCGACTTCTTCTCAGCCTCAGTCCAATTCCCTTAATTATTCGGATTACCATGAGTAGAACCAGCAGGGAAAGCATCTATTTTGCTTCCCAGGGCACTTTGTTTAATCCTTATCTCTTTAAGTTCACGAAACAACCACTTGAGCAAGCTGAAAGTATCAATAGCATGTTCACGAGCCATACCCAACACATTTTCATAATCCTCCCTCTTATCATTAAGCTCATCACTTTTGGGATGAAGGTTTGCAATACCAACCACACCCACATTACCAGTCTCCTTATAGGAAGGAGGAGAGGCCGGGACATTAGGGCAATCAAGGTTCTTATCATCTTCTGCCTTCTCGCTAGAAGAGGGGGAGCCATTCTCAGCAGAAGTAGAGGGGGAGGACATAACAATTTTCTTATGACCTTTGATACCCTTCCTCATCTTAGGTTTTGAACTCGAAGGAATTTCCATTTTAGCTTTTTTTAGGGGAGGGGAAATCTCTTCAAACCCAAACCCAGAGGCTTCATTATCAGAGTTGCCTGCACTAATCTCATCATTCTTAGAAATAATGTGGATATAATCATCAGGGGGAGGAAGAGCACGGAAATGGGCATCAATAAGGACCAACAGGCCTTCATGCAAGATGGGAAACTTGGCAGGGTTAGTGGCTATCCATTTGGTGAACAAGTTAGTGGCTATCCATTTGAACAATATATATTCCTTGATTCTATCTACTAAAGCATTGATTGAGTTATCCATGACAACAACAGTAGTCCTTTGATGGTTTAATCCACAATGATATTTGTATCAATCAATATTTGTAATCTAATGTCTTCAATCAGGACATTGTATGCGTAATGGGCGCCTTCCAGGGAATTGAAATTCAACATTTTTTTTTGTCTCTTCTTGACCACATGCCTGATATTATCTACTGCTTTGTTTTAGCCAACCTGCTACTCCTGATCCTTGAGGATTGACCCATTTCATGTTTTGAAGAACGTGCGCGCACACACACAGGATTGACCTTTTTCATGTTTTGAAGGACACACACATAACCTGTAAATGTTTTCAAGAATATATTCATTTGACCTGATATAAAGTTATTTGTGAATTCTAGGAACAGATACACACGTAACGTGTAAATGTTTTCGGACAATGGTCCTTCCATTGTTCTCTTAATTGTACCCATGGGTCAGCCCCCTCGTTTTTGGCTGCTTTTATTATCAAAAACGTGTAAATGTTTTCAGGAATATATTCATTTGAGCTGACATGAAGTTATTTGTGAATTCTAGGAACAAATATTATCTATATATGTTCTCCCATTTGAAATATGATAGTTTTGAGACTGAAGTAATTGCAAGGTCTACCATTTCTTTTGTATGTTGACAATCCTTTTATGGATCAGATTGCAGTGGTGACAGTTGGCTCTCCTGCAACAGATTTTTTACTATCAAGGGCTCGGATATGCATATCTGCTTCTCATACCAAGGAGGATTTATTGAGAGCATTGGAAGTATGTATATGGTCCTAGATCTTTTAATTCTTCATGTTTCCATTTAGAGAGAAACTTTTATTTGTTACTGTTGTAATTACATTTTTTTTGTTTTGAATGTTGAACCTATGGGTGTTATTCAAATGAAAATATAAATAGAAATAAAAAATTTATCCTATATTTTAAGAACAAACATATTTTTTTAACCCTACTAGATATTTTCTTAATCACGTGTCAACAGGCATTGATTAACATCCCTGAGAACTTCATTCCTCATTTTTTATGGCATTTCTTTGTTGCTTTATTGGTTGAATTTTCTGGTGGACCCAATGAGTGTTGTGCTTGCATTTGGTATTTTTAAAAGACAATATAAGAGTAGGCATCTAGTACTTAAAACATTTTGCTATTAATTTGTTTTATTTCACTTCAAAGATTCCGATTCATTGCATACGTAAGGAAAAAGGCATATATTATCATTTATTGTTTAGATATCTTACTGGAGGAGAAAAATAAGGAATTTTTTTTGTTCTACATGCATACATCTACACAAATTTTCAATTGGAAGCATTTGAGGAATATGATCATGGCATACTGACCTCTATTTGGCATGTATATTCCATTGCATGATTTGTTAATGCAGATTTATTTCCTTTTTGTTTGTTCCCAAGGTCTATGATACTGAAATGACACTAAAATGCATTATCTCGATGCTTTCAACAACCCTTTGGCAGCTATCTACATCTTACATACATTACACAATACTACATATACTCTTATATGATACATACATTACATATCATGTTTGCAACCACACCAACCTTGCTAGTGAGAGTATATTGCAGAAATTAAATGGCATGTAAATGTCCCAAAAATCTTTCAAACCTATGAAAAAGTCAAAGATGACTTATCTGGTCTTATGGTGGCATCAACCTTGAAACAAATACAAATTTATGACTATTGATTGTTGCATAACATGCATGTGAAACTTTTAAGCCATTTTTAAAGTGTGTTCTTTTATCCTGTAATTATTATGTAGCGAAATTACTATAGCCCCTATGATACCAGAGTGTCAGGCTAGACAGTCATGGATGGATGTGGTTGTGTTCCTGTCCTTTAGTATCTGCTAGTATAGTGAATGAAAATTAGTGACAAAAATGATTTACGTGGAAGTTGAGTCCAGAGCCATTAGATCTCTGAAATTAGTTCTCAGCATACCGATGCAGTGACTTCTTCAAACCATATTTCGTACTTAATAGAAATTAAGGGAAGAGTGTTTGATGGGTTATCATCTTATTCAGATACGTTTGGCTTAAACTTAGATGATAATTTGTATTTGATGTAACTACATAGTTGGAATCTTGTGTTGCTGCGTCTTGCATGACCTTGAAGCTCTCTGATATTTACCCAGGATCTGCCATCAGCAATTTATAAACTGTATTAACCTTTATGTGAAACCTTGAGCTTAAATAAATCCACATTGTTTTCTTGAATAGAGTGTATGTATCATTTTAAAATCATGGTGTGGGGATGCCTCATTTTCATGCAGTGATTTTATGTTTTGACTTCTGTATATATGGGCTACTGTACATGTGGATTTACTTGCCCAATCTTCTAAAGCATCTCTATTTCCTGCTGATGTTAGGCTTGTTTTTGTTGAACTTCATTTCAAATCAATTCAATTTCTGGTGTTAAATTTTGATTTCAGGTGATCAGCGAGGTTGGGGATATGGTGGATATCAAATATTTTCCAACAGGTCATCAGCGAGGTTGGAGATATGGTCGATATCAAATATTTTCCAACTGAACCATGGAAGCAGCAGCAGTCAAAAGAAGAGAAAAGCCTAGGTTGAAAACAACCTGAATCAAGAGATGACAATCTTGATCATTGCATGTTTTTGATGATGCTTTTGAAGCAATTATATTTTATTGTTTATGAAGATTTGAGTTGTTTTTCTTAGCGAGTTTATGTCTTCTATAATGCCCGTGTATATGATCCTTTTTAATGGCATTGTATTGTAGATCCTTTTTAATGGGATTACATTGTAAAACCATGAACAGATTTTAGACTAATTATTCAAATCTTTAGACTAACACGAACAGTATTATGCCATCTTGGAATCCATACAATTATTTAATTTATAGGTTTGCTGCACGTTTTCTTTCTTATCTATAGATTGGTAGTCTTTGGTAGTCTTGATTAATTCTTTTTGGGAGCAGACACTCTATCTTTTAGGACCTTAATGATACCCATTTCTATAGAAATCATGTGAATCTCTACTTTTGTAGCTTGTGTGATGCTAAAAAGCTAAAAACCCATGCAATATTTTGCTTTGTAATATCTTTTTATGATAGAGTAAAAGATTCAAAAAGGGGCCTTTAGACCCCATAGATAAACATAAAACTTTTTCAGCGTATGGATTCTGGTCCAGAGAACCAGTCCCTGGCGAAGCCTCCTTTGGCTTTCAGCCTTCATCCCAAGCATCCTAGATGTCAGCACTTCAGATTGTGGGTCTTTCTACATGTTTGACATGGCAGTATTGATCAGGTCTCCCACTTCTAGAGTTACGTCTTTTCATTCCCAAAAAATCCCACATAGATGTTGCAATTCTGCTATCCAAATAAAGGGAAAAAATTAAATTAAAATACTATCCAGATAATCAAGCTCATTTTTTTTAAGCTTTCAGTTTAAATTGAGTGCAATGCTGATAACACATTCTACTTATATTAAGAAAGAGAGTATCCTCTATTCAGTCTCACCAGTCTATCTGCATCACATGAGATTTTTACCTGTGTGGGACTAATCTAGACATTCCTTACACTAGATTGAGACAGAAAGATGGCTTAACATACCCAATTAGAATAGTCTGCCAACAAGCAAAACGGCTATTGAGCTGAATAACGTTGTTTCCTTTATCGGGACAGAAAACTGTTTCCAACTTGGTTATGTTGCAGATTCTACTCGCATTGAATACACTTTAGTTTCACTTATCTTCTAAATCATTGAATCATAAAAAATTTAAAATGCCAAATGACTGTTGCAATTGTAGTAAAAAATGTCCAGCAGCTCGCTTGAGACATAACTCATGTAGGGACTCGTAATATTGGATGTGGCAGATGTTGGCAAACTGTATGTGAATAACTCTCTTACTACAGTTGGGGGCTCTGAAGTCGTTGAGTAACAGGTGAATAGACTTGTAATGAATAATTTTAGATGATTAGGTAAGTGTAATCCTTTTACCATGCCAAATACTTCAGATTGTGAGTTGCACCCCTGCCTTGTGGGTTGAGAATGCAACTTTGGACAAATACTGATAGTCGGATGTTCAAAAGGTCAGACATGCCGCAGTAAGAGAACAAATGAGTCAAATGAAAAAATGGAAGAAAAGTTTGTAGGTGACAATTTTGACCATAGTTTATTGTAGCAGGGCACACCTTATGGTTTCAGTCACTCACAAAGTTATCATGATAAGTAGTCAGCTACACCCATCTGAAACTGTCCACGCAGACACTGATAATTTGTTGCTCTAGGGAGGTGGCCATGATAGCCAATTGCATATATGTATGAAAGGATTTAAAATTTTGGAAAGATAATATATATGTGTACACACATATACACATTTGTATATACACACATACACCATATACACATATACACGTTTGTATATGTATATATACACACATATACATATATACCTACTCCATAACAATGAGATTTCACTTTATTTATCTTATGAATTTTTATCTCAATATCTTCCTGTAAAGCGGAAAATCGCGATCGAACCCTAGTTGTTCTCCCCTCTTCCAACTCCGAGGAGAGAGAAGGGAGGTTCGCTAGGATTCGATGGTTTTCACTTAGGGGAGAGACTTTACATTCAAAAGAGGGGTTGAAACCCACTAGATCCAATCCCACGCAATGCAAGATTGGATGCTAAATGTGTTTCAAGGGTTAAGACAGCAAGGCTACCCTCTTTTGTAAAGAATGTTGATAGAAGAATTAAACTAAGCATGCATAGAAAGTGACAAAGATTTGCTTATAAATTGAGTTCGGATTATAGGATGAAGCTGCGGACCTGGAATTAGCAGTAAAATGTCGATACGGCGCTGTCCTGCAAATTTGAGCAAAAGTTGTCGGGACGATGGCGCCCGGTGCCACGGTCCTCCGAAAAATCCGCGAAACGAAGGGGGATCTGTTCGTCTCTGCACAAGGATTCCAGATCTTCAATTTCAGCCGCGTACCTGCAACCTACACACAGAAAAGCGAAAACGATTGGGGGGTTAGGGATTAGGGGTTTGCCTTTAGGTCAAACCCCGGTTTTGGAATTAACCAAGAAATGAGCAAGAGCTGTAAATGTAAATGACTGTAAAACAAGTACTAATACCTTGTTCTAAGGATGTTTGTATCCTTATGTGCGAAGGTTTAGATGTTGTATGTTGTATGTTGTATGTAGCATGTAATATGTGATCTCCTCTTCAATGGTTGAATCCTTGTCTTGAATGCAACACTTAGCCTTGAATGGACACTTAGAAGGAATGCTTGAATGCTTGAATGCTTGAATGTTTGAATGTTTGAATCTTGCTTTCGCCTTTTTTCCATCTCCCCAAATGAGAGAGGAAAATGTAGTTTATATACTTGTCAATTAGGGCTGATAGACTGATTTTCCCGACCTTAGGCCGACCAGGAAAGTTTATTTTCCAAATTGCAAACAAAAAGACCCGAGCCCCTTAGGAGACCGGGCCCAAAATAGGACCCAGGGACCAGGGCGCTGGGCGCCCTGGTCCTGCGCTCTGGTCCCACCTCCCGGGACAGCAGGGTGCAAGGAGGTTCAGGCCAGGGTGCTTGAAAAATGCAGTTTTCAGTGTCGTGAGCAAGTTTCAGGGTCTCCATTCAGGTTGCGTGTTGCGTCGCCATCGTGAAGACCAAAATGTAGTCGAAATTGCAAGTGTCGCAATTTTAGGACGCTACATTTAGTCCCCACTTTAGCGGGAGTATGTATGCTCATACTTCCGGTAAAGTACAAGGAAACCATATTGAAAGACTTTCACCACGTCAAGGAGGCAAGATACACCAAGCCCCCAGTGGACTAAGGATCTTACGACTTCGATTGACAAAGTAAAAGGGAAGATCACGAGGGAGAACCATGACTGTCAGTAGTAAGGTTCCCTCACTATGAGTCATGCAAGAAAAGATATCAAAAATTTTCAAGGCAAGGCTAAATTTACCAAGAAATTTTCAAGTATCTTGAAAAGATATGAACGGGATGTATGCCCCCCTACGTTAAAGCGATCGCACACACCTCACCGGGGGTGATTGTTTTAACGTAGTGATACACATAAGAAATGAGAAAGGAAAAGGAGCACGTTATCGCAAGGATTTAGCCCCCAAGTGTGAGATAAACCCAAGGATAATAGACACAAAACACAAAGCACGAGGTGACTTTGCTTTCCTCGGGGTCAGTATGCTGTATGATAATTCATGTATATCATATGTATGTATGCATAATTGTTCTTCATTCCCCAATCAAGGAAGGTCACCTAGAAGAAGGGAACACATGTGTCTTTTGAGTCAACATGAGAGAGATCGAGAGATCTCAATGCTTTGCATCGTCCTCAAGTAGACAACACTAAGGACAACAAATAGAAGAATGAGAATAACATATAGAAGAAGTAACATAAGAGAGGAGGAGAGAATCTGCTATGCTAATGTAACTAGTCTAGCACGTCATCTACCCCCCGATCTTGCTGATCAATGTTTCGGGAAGGCAGGGAACACGCTAGAGGAGGAACATCCAACACAGCAGATGGAGCTATCACAAGATCCAAACAAGGGCTATGTTCATGTCCCGAGCCACATTGTTCTTGTCTAGGAGCTAGGATAAGTGCTTTAGAAAATTCATTAGATAAATGGTTATCAACATCAACAAGTTCATATTCACTATCAGAAGCAAGAGGAGTAACATTTTCATCATGAATAACATTTTCATCTATATCATCATCAAGATTTATAAAAATAGGATCTTTAACTCGCACAGGATCAAGACCATCATGCATCTTATGTTTAGGAGATTTAGGCTCAATGTCCGGCTGAGGAGAAAATGGAATAATGCTTGTTGAAGGTGTTTTTGGAGATTGCAAAGTTTGAGAGGCAACTGCTTGAGCTCTAAGACGACGCTTTCGCCGGCGTTCACGTGCAGAACGATTTCGTCTAGTCTTAGTAGGAAGTGGAGAAGACTGAGGAGGAGGAATGTTCTCATCCCTATCACTTGGGTGTTTAGGTTGTGGTCTCTTAGGCTGGATAATAGGAGAAGAAGAAGGTCTCTTCTCTCTATAAAAAGAAGGAGGAGGAACTGCTCCATATAAAGGAGGAATATTTGGTTTAGGGAGAAGACCAAGTCCATCATGACGAGGAGGTATAGGTCTACTCTTAGGAAGTTTATTAGGCATAGACATAGTCACATCCATAGGGATGGGCTGGGAATCTTCTTGAGGAAAGACATTAGTTTTATCTTTCAAAGGAAGAACTTCCTTCTCAAGAATGATAGGAATGTCAAGTTTAGGTGCTCTAGGTTCACTTAGAGATAGGATCATATCTGTTTTCCACTTTTGATAAGATTTGAAAAGATGATCACTTCGCGGAGGAAGAGATTGGAATTGTTTAGGCCAAAAGTAATCAATAGGAACGCTAGAAGTTCTTTCAGCAGGTTTAAAGAGACTATGATTGACAGTAACAACTTCACCATTATGGGGA
Source organism: Cryptomeria japonica (assembly GCF_030272615.1). NCBI lineage: Eukaryota > Viridiplantae > Streptophyta > Pinopsida > Cupressales > Cupressaceae > Cryptomeria > Cryptomeria japonica. Next base: position 418,625,654 of record NC_081407.1, read on the forward strand.
AATTTCAAACACTTGTGAATAGGAGAAGCAATAGCTTTCATGGAAGATAGCCAAGGATAGCCAAGCTTCACACGAAATTGTTCGGAAGATGGAATAATAGCAAAGTTCACATCAAGAGATTTGTTATGGACCTCAATAGGCAATGTAATAGAACCAATTGCAGGAGAAGAAAATGCATCAAATAGTTTCACGATCACATCTGTTTTGTCATAGATCACTTGATTCAATTGCAAAGTAAAAAGGAATTCTTCAGTAATAACATTAATCATGCACGAAGGATCAATAAGCACTCCACGACAAGGTGTATTCTTGACTTTTGCAACTATGTATAAAGGACCATCAGGTGCCCTAATGGTTTCATTGGAATCAAATGTGATGGAAGGTTCTTTAGGGATTTCTTGCTGCTCTACAAAGTTAATCACATTCGGAGTCATAGACACAAGACCATCAGATGAGAGAGAGGAATCATTAGCCTCAATTGCATTAGAGGTATGAGAAGGCAATGGATCAGTGAAAATCTAAAGATTTTGATTAGGAGGAGCTACAGATGTATTGCCTTTATCATTCACTCCAGAAACAGAGATAGTATTGTTATCAATCAAATCTTGAATTTTACCCTTTAAAGAAAAACATTTTTCAGTATCATGCCCAGGCTGACGATGAAATTGACAAAAGGCTTTGTTATCAAAATAAGGTGAAGTAATCTTTGCAGGATCAATTTGCCTTATAGGAGGAAGAGTAAGCACATTTTGTTCCAATAACTTATTCATAATACTATGCAATGATTCATTCAAAGGAGTATACTTTCTTTCTTTCTTGAAAAATTTAGAAATAGGAGGCACACCTGATGCTGCATTCACATTGTTGTTGATGATGTTTTCATTGAATTTGATGGAATCTCTGTTCGGTTTAAACTTCCCAAATGGTTGTTGACTGCTATCACCCTTATCACTCGGAGCCATAGGATGTGATTGTTCCATTTGACTCACGGTCAGTTGATAATTGTGAAGAGTGGCACACAACTGTTGGAAAGAAGTAAACTTAGAAAACAGAAGTTTGTCTCGAATATCTTTTTGTAAATTAGAAATAAAGATTCTTTGAATATCATTGTCAGGCACTGGAAAAGAAATTTGAGCATACAAATGCTTATATCTACCAATGAAATCAGTCACTTTTTCTTTAACACCTTGTTTACAATGCATTAAATCAATCAAAGTAACCTTAGGACTTATATTGTTTTGAAATTGTTGAATGAAAGCATTTGCAAGTTGTTCGAAAGAAGAAATAGAATAGGAAGGCAACGAGCAATACCATTGTAGGGCTTTGTCTCTTAATGTTCTCGTAAACAGTTTTGCAAGCAACCTTGGGTCATAAGCAAAATCAGTACAAATTGTTTGAAAAGTCTTAACATGTGTTAGAGGATCTCCTTTACCATTATAAAGTTCCAAATGCGGGATTTCAACATGTTTAGGGGGAATAGCTCGGACGATGTCAAGAGAAAGTGGGCTCGCAACATCAAATGTGGGCACACTAAACTTAGATTGATTCATAGAGGCAATTTGTTGCTGTAAAGAAGAGACAGTTTGTGCTAGATTGTTAATGGTCGCTTCAGTCGAAGAATTCATATTGGATGTGTTAGATTGAGATGGAGGTGTTATGTTATTGAAAGAAGGCAAAGAGTAAGGTGGTGGGACTCTATGATAATTAGTCATAGGAGATGATTGGACAGGAGGAACACTACAAGGAGGGATGGAATGGTTAAACGAATTGCCCCCTTGCGTCATGTTCATTTGTGGAGATGTAATAGGAACACTCATTGGAGGAATGAATGAAGAAGTCGGATTAAATGAAGGAAGAGGGTTAATTGAAGAAGAAGGGTTGCCCCCATGACTGGTGATCATAGGAGGAATGTCTTGTGTAGAAGTAGCCATTATGTTTGATGTAAAGGTAGGTATACTAGCAATGGGAGTCATCAAAGGGATAGAATGATTGACTTGAGTAGGAGGTTGTGTATAACCCAAATTTTCAGCACAACTCTTCATAGGCATCACATTCGAATCCATGATGTGTGCAATACCACGCAAAATATCAATTCCATTCTTATCACTTTGAAGCATACGTTTTAGACCCTCAATTAAAGGAAGAGCTTGACTATCAGGGTATTCTTGAGACATCCATTGTTGAAAATCGTCAAATTGGTTATCCAATTTCAAAAGTTGTTCTTCAGAAACCTCATGGAGAGCTTCTTCATCATTAGGAGGATTAGAGGAATTACCCATGTCCTCGTTAAAAAGGCTATTCAAATTAGGTTCCATCTCCTCAGTGGTTAAACTTCGGAAAGACTTAATTCTACGGCTTCGTCTAACGGGAATAGTGTAAGTAGGGCTTATTGTTGTAAAACTCATGCACTAGAGAAGGAGAGAAAATTTTGAATTTAGAGGTAGCAATTTTCAGTAAAATCAGCCAATCTTCTGGATTTAAGCTGTTAAATGCAATCACGACAGTCTCCCGAAATTTCGGAAAAAATGTCCGGGACCGTGGCGCTCGGAGTGCAACACGGTCCTTGCAACTTTTTTTGAAATTTGCAGGGATGAAAGGTACGATGATTTTAGAGCTAATCTGAAAAAATTGAGTGATTTTATGATCTGTAGATAGGCCAAATTAAAGTTGCAATCTCAAAATTGAACCCTACCCAGATTGTCGAAAAATGCAAAATTTGAATTTTGAAAAAGAGAGGGAAACTGAAATTTTGAATTTTATGATTTTAGAGGGAATGTCAAGAGCAATGCAAATTTTGAAATTCAAAAATTGACTCAATTTCACCCAAAATTCAATTTTGAAAGCGGAAATCAAAGTTGTTGTAATTAAGCACTTAATTTCAAAAGTCACAAATTGTAAGAATTTGAATAAAGCACTGAAATTTTTAATGAATGCAAACACACTTTTCAGATTTAGGACAGTAAGAACACAATTTTGACATAAAATTTCAGTTTCAATGATTTTTAAATGTTTAGAAGCCTTAATCCAAGCAATCACAAGACCAACTTTGATTGTAATTTTGAAGGTGTTATAATTGATAAAATCAGCCAAAATTCTGAATTTTAGCAGAAAAACACAGTAAGATCTCGCTCCCGAAATTTCGGAAAAAATGTCGGGGACGATGGCGCTCGACGCCACGGTCCTCGTAACTTTTTTCCAAATTTTCAGGGATGAAAGATGCTGTGATTTTATTGCGGAATCCAAAGTTACAGCTGATTTGGAGATGTTTTGATCAGTGAAATTGTCGGACAAAGGTTGAATCAAGAGGGTTTCAAAAATTAGGGTTTTGACACTTAACCACTTAATTTTCAAAATTAAAGCATAGATATGAATTGATAATTTGTAATAGAAGGACAGATCTGAAACAAGCATGAACAATTAAAAATTCCACAAGTTTAATTACTAAAAAGAAATTTTAGGGTTTTTATGCAATCACCTCTAAAATTTTGCAAAAGATCAAACATGGAAATGTAATCAATTTTTTCAGATCTAAGCATGAAAAATCAAAAAGGATGTTCACGTCGGGTTCACCAAAATGTAAAGCGAAAAATCGCAATCGAACCCTAGTTGTTCTCCCCTCTTCCAACTCCGAGGAGAGAGAAGGGAGGTTCGCTAGGATTCGATGGTTTTCACTTAGGGGAGAGACTTTACATTCAAAAGAGGGCTAGATCCAATCCCACGCAATGCAAGATTGGATGCTAAATGTGTTTCAAGGGTTAAGACAGCAAGGCTACCCTCTTTTGTAAAGAATGTTGATAGAAGAATTAAACTAAGCATGCATAGAAAGTGACAAAGATTTGCTTATAAATTGAGTTCGGATTATAGGATGAAGCTGCGGACCTGGAATTAGCAGTAAAATGTCGATACGGCGCTGTCCTGCAAATTTGAGCAAAAGTTGTCAGGACGATGGCGCCCGGCGCCACGGTCCTCCGAAAAATCCGCGAAACGAAGAGGGATCTGTTCGTCTCTGCACAAGGATTCAAGATCTTCAATTTTAGCCGCGTACCTGCAACCTACACACAGAAAAGCGAAGACGATTGGGGGGTTAGGGATTAGGGGTTTGCCTTTAGGTCAAACCCCGGTTTTGGAATTAACCAAGAAATGAGCAAGAGCTATAAATGTAAATGACTGTAAAACAAGTACTAATACCTTGTTCTAAGGATGTTTGTATCCTTATGTGCGAAGGTTTAGATGTTGTATGTTGTATGTTGTATGTAGCATGTAATATGTGATCTCCTCTTCAATGGTTGAATCCTTGTCTTGAATGCAACACTTAGCCTTGAATGGAGACTTAGAAGGAATGCTTGAATGCTTGAATGCTTGAATGTTTGAATGTTTGAATCTTGCTTTCACCTTTTTTCCATCTCCCCAAATGAGAGAGGAAAATGTAGTTTATATACTTGTCAATTAGGGCTGATAGACTAATTTTCCCGACCTTAGGCCGACCAGGAAAGTTTATTTTCCAAATTGCAAACAAAAAGACCCGAGCCCCTTAGGAGACCGGGCCCAAAATAGGACCCAGGGACCAAGGCGTTGGGCGCCCTGGTCCCTCAGGACCAGGGCGCTGGGCGCTCTGGTCCCACCTCCCGGGACAGCAGGGTGCAAGGAGGTTCAGGCCAGGGTGCTTGAAAAATGCAGTTTTCAGTGTCGTGAGCAAGTTTCAGGGTCTCCATTCAGGTTGCGTGTTGCGTCGCCATCGTGAAGACCAAAATGCAGTCAAAATTGCAAGTGTCGCAATTTTAGGATGCTACACTTCCTCTTAATTAAAAAAAAAAGTTTGATATAAAATAAATTAAAAAATTAAATGAAATTAAATAAGATTTTTCAAAATTAAATTTAAAGGCAATATGAAAATTATGAAGTTGAGACATCAAATTCAAAAGGCATTTCGAAAGCTAAATCATAAAGTGAAGTAATAGAAAGTCAAAGTTGGATTAGTGCATGAGTGATAAAACATGGAATAATGTGAAAGGAAAGGAGTGAAGATACATGTAAGGGAAAAAGGCAATATGAAAATTATGAAGTTCAGACATCAAATGAAAAAGGCATTTTGAAAGCTAAATCATAACCTAAAGTGATAGAAAGTCAAAGTTGGATTAGTGCATGAGTCATAAAACATGAAATAATGTGAAAGGGGAGTGAAGATATGGGTAACGGAAAATAATGAAATTTAATAAAGAATTCTATTAAAGTATATCTTTTAAAATAATTATTTTATACATTAATTAGTTGAGTAATAAAATAGGGAATTTCGTGCTAGATTGAAGGACTGAAAATATGGTAATTTTTATTTTATAATAGGTTAGGGTAAGAAAGAAAAGGAGGTAGCATGAGAGTTTTATCCATTTTCAAAGTAAGATAAACTTATGTGTATGGAGCTCTTGTGAACAAATAATATTTTATATTGTATAAATATTGAGTTCGTATTCAATTAGCGTATGGGAGAAAATCTATAGTTGAGCATGTTCTAATAGTTGTTATAACATTTGTTGATTTAATGCCTAATATTTTTAATATCATCTCACTAATAGTTGTGTCTTTAAAGTTATTAGTATTGATCACAAGTATAAATAATAGAATGAAATGTATTCCTTAGATCTAAAAAGCAACAATTCATATAATGTCACATTAGTGCATCAATAAAATATGATTTAGTGCACAACTACCAATCTAACTTTTTTGGGGGTCATTTTGGACACCTCAACGAAAAGCATGTTTATGTGGCATCATATTTGATGATGTGGATCTAAGACCTTAGTTACAACAATAACACTTGCCAAGTAAGCTACTGTAAAAAAAATGGGAGTCATTCAAAATTGTCACGTTGGATTTTGAGAGGTGTGAAATCAGGGTGCTCAACTATTAAATCCTCTCCCCTAGTTACTCATGGGCTTTGATCTACAAGTTTACAAATTGCATCTTCATAACAAGAATCAATATTGGGTCTTTTGGATCCACTATGAACCCTAGGTTAGACCACCCTTTAAGGGTTGTTTTCATTTCTCACAAATTAGTAGTCTTGTGTACACATTTTATTGTTGACTAGTATGCTTGTAGTCCACAAAGGGTTAGATCCAGTCAATAGTTACTACATCAACTAACATCTTATTCTATTGTATTATCCTTATGTCATTTCAATACACCTTTTTTTATCCATGTATTTTAGCCAACCTTTGTTCATTATATTGTCAACTATATGCTTTAGTGTTGGATTGATACTAATTGTTGATTGTTACAATAATTGAGAATGATGTTGGGTTGATACATTGTCTGATTCAAATTGAACTAAAATAATATAATATGACAACATAAATAATTTCTTTGTTACATACAACAATCTGTAGCCCATGCATCACCATGTCATTTAGATAAAATTTAGTGAGGACATATCCAAACATCCCTAGTCATTACATGCATTAGTTAAAAAGTGTATCATAGTTTTCAAGATCCATATATCTAATCTAGATCTATCTTAAGCAATAAATTTTCTTAGATATCAAATTGATCTAGTTTCTTTATAAATAATAATGATTAAAATAATTTATGTTCTATATAAAGTTTCAAGAATAGTCATCATTGTTTGTTCTATATAAAGTTTCAAGTATAGTCATCATTGTTTGTTCTATATAAAGTTTCAAGTATAGTCATCATTGTTAGTCAATCCATTCAAGTGCTTTGAAACAATGTATAAAAATTGCATGCATACAACACCAAATATTCCACTCGAGTGATTTTATATATTGTGAGTTTATCCTTGCAATTACACAATTTGTATGTATGATCATCACCACCAAGAAATCCACTTAATTTGACATAGTGTGACTAGGTCCATCTTTACAATAACATACACCAGTTACATGTATGATCATATCAATTTTAGGGACTCTGTCCAATTAAGTAATTTGATAAAAAGGAGAATATCATTGCAATACATATAAATATTGCATATATTGTAATCATGTCATGGATTCCACTTGAGAGATTTGATCATGTGAATATATGCTTGCAACAATATGCAATTGACATATTGCATGAAGTTTTTCCTCTTTCATAATTTGTATTGATTCCAAATTTGTTCTACATTTAAAGCTGCATCATTGCATCAACATCCAACATTGCAAAATGTGCTTTGTCTTGTGCAAGGATTTTGGAACTAAGGGTGGTTATTACAATCTTCACCGGATATAAATGAAACTTCTCTATGTTCCCCTTGTTGTTCATACCTATATTTATATTGTATTACAAGGATTATTCTTAAATATCAAATGGTTCAATAGTTAAAGGTAGATTTTTGTCCATAAATAATAAATTATTTAAGACTTTTATGGCTTGATATATGTAAACTTGCTATTGATTGTTTGACTATTTGTAAGAAGTAGAGCACTAGAGGGGTTGAAATACACGTACATAAGGTAAATGAGGCTAGGGAACTCATTTAGATGTCATAATTGTTCATTTCATTTGCCATATTCGCACTTTAAGTGGCATCAATCATCATCAAACTCTAACATTTGACATGTGCAAATTCAACTACTTACAACTTCAAAGAGTAGATTGATCCAAAAGCCACTTCAATATTTCTACTTATAATCCTAAACTTGGTTTCTCCATCAAATTTTAACAAATAAATATTCACTTAAATGGAACTATAAGAAAACTAGTAGAGTTCACTACGTACATCCTTTAGACCTAATACTTAACAATAGATTGGAACAAAATTCTTGTTTGGCTTTGATAGTCAAATTTAAGGCAAATATGAAATTGGATAATGATTTATTCTCAATATAGACCTTGGATTTGATCTATTTATAGAATTTGATTGATCCCAAACTCAAGAAAAATCTTAGTTTTTTTAGGCCCACAACATTACTGAACTCGACGATCATCTTAGAAAATAGTATATTTGTATTAATAATTTAGAGAAATGATTAATATCCTTAACATATTTTTAACTACAGGCCATAGTTTTTAATTAATGTTGATTCTAGACTTATCCTTAACTTAATTAAAGATCAAAGTTTTTTCATTTCAATTTGACTATTTCATCCTTTTGATGTTGCCCATATTTTGATGGTCTTGAGAAAGAGAATATAAAATAATTATTTTAACATTCCTAAGGTTATAGATATACATGTCCCAATATTTTGGGAATTTAACTATTTCAAAATACAAGCTTAAAAGTCATTCATGTGAGATTCACACACTTGTTAAAATCTTGCACCTTCTACTTGTCCTCAACAGATAAAAAATTACCAAATATTTTGACTCTTCATCATTCAACCATTGATAAAATCTTGGTTGCTTAAACTTGAATAACATGATGAGGCCTTATATACATGAAATCAACACCAACAATTGAGCATATGGTTTAGAAGGTCATATGGAGGGAACAACGTTTGTAGGTGGAAATTTGAAATCGGGAAATGGAGGGAACAACGAGGATGGATCCTTTGGTTCTGAATCCACTGCAGCTCAAGGACAAGCAATGGATGATGAGGATGGGAGATAGGATGGGGACCCATGGCTATGGGACCCTCCACCTGACTGCAAAAAGTTGAAAGATTCCTAAGAATCGAGCCCCGAGGTGGTGAAAGTTGACTCAGAAAATATCAAGGAGGGGAAAGTTTCCAAACACTGGAGTAGTCTTTTTGCAAGGAAAGCATCTGGAAAACCGACTGGTAAATTGTCTTTCCCCTTAGTGAAAGATATATCAAATAATAAAACGGGTAAACTTGCTATTGAGATTCTTGATTTAGTTATCGATCATAGCATCTCTTTAATGGCTTTTTCTCTAGTGGGGAAGTTTGTTGGACCTCGACCTAATATTGAGGATGTTAGGTCTTCTGTTAAGAGAAAATGGAGAATGAAAGGTCAGGTTGATGTCTCTGCCCTGCCCAGAGGCTTTTTTGTATTCTCATTCTCTTGTGGGGAAGATATGGAAGCTTCTTTAAGTGGTGGCCCTTGGATGTTTGGTAAATCTTCTTTATCAGTGAGAAAATGGTCTCCTAACATGGAACTCAATGACTCTTTCTTTGAATCTGCTCCGGTTTGGGTAAGGCTGCTAGAGTTGCCGTTGGAATACTGGGTGGAGGATGTTTTCGTAGGAATCACTAACTCCTTTGGGGAGCTTGTTGCGATAGATCCAATGACAGCAGCTCGCAAGAGATTGGTTTATGCGCGTATCTGTATCAACATTTCGTAGAATATGGACCTTCCTAACACTATTGATATAAGCTCCACACTTAGATTATGGGAACAGTTAATAGAGTTCGAATCACTCCCCTTTGTGTGCTTTTCTTGCAAAAAAGCTGGTCACTGGGCTAAGGCTTGTCCTAGCAAACCTAAAAAACCCGTGATGACAATTATCCACAAATAGGTTTGGAAAGAAAAGAATAATAACAAATAAGGTAACAAGTTAGAAGGAAAAAGAGGAACCTCTGTCAATATATTAGAACCATCAGAAGGAGATAGAAATGACCTTCCTAAGAATCCCCCTATGAAGGAGAATAAAAAGAATGAAATCAGGGAGTTTGAGATCAAAACAGTCAATACCTTTGAGGTTCTACAGACACAGGAGAAGGAGAATGAAATCAATGAAGAGACACTTGAAGATGATGAGATTGAGAATATCACTGACTCTCATCATGAGGTCTTTCAAGATTCTATATCAAAAAAAGATGAACAGTGCCTAGATGAATTTGAAGAACATGAAATTAAACTTGGAAGGAGCAACAAGTTTGGATCGCCTCAGGTAAATTTAAATGCGTTATTCCAGAATATTGGAGTTGATACGCCTACATCATCCCAGAAAAGAGGAGAACTATGGAGTAATATGCAAGATGAGCCTAGAGCGGAACAAGAAGAAAATATAACAGGAAATGACAAGAAAATAAAAACTAAGAAGGTAGGAGGCCTTAATGGGGTGAAAACCAGAACTGGGTCCAAGGCTGATTTTGGTGCTTCAAGATCCCCACCGGGACGTAAAACTATGAAATGGCATACGGACTAGAAGAGAAAGCAAAACATAGCTGATGGAAGGTAGCGAACTATAAAGGAATCTTGCCCTCAGGCTTCCAAATGAAGGTAATATCTTGGAATATCAGAGGCCTAAATGGTCTCAATAAACAGGATATATTACGGAACCTCATTCGAGATCAAAATCCGGATATTATCCTGGTACAGGAAACCAAAATGAGTAAAGAGAAATTGGAGAAATTAAACTTCTTTAAAAATGGAGGAGTTTGTGGCAGTAGCTCGAATGGAGCATCTAGAGGGGTAGCAATTTTCTGGAACAAGAAAACCATCTCTGGAGAAATGATTGATGTAGATGGCAATATTTTATCCCTGAAAGCTAAAAGCATCTTTGATGGAAAGGAATGCTTTATTACTAATATCTATGCCCCTAACTCCAAATCTACTAGAAGCAAATTCTGGGATTAAATTCAACAAAAAAGAAAATCTTTCCCTTTGAACACCTGGGTTGTGATGGGAGACTTCAATACTCTTCTGCAAGACATTGATAAATATGGGGGTATTCATGCTCAACCAGACAACAAATCTGACTTGATGGACTTTATTAATATTAATGCTCTCATTGATATGGATCTCAATGGGGCATCCTACACATGGGCTAACCAAAGGAATGGTGAAGATCTCATTTAGGTAAGACTAGATAGATCCCTTGTCACTAATGATTGTATTCTTTCTCATAGATGCTCCCTTTCTGTTATTAATAGAATTGGTTCAGACCATTATCCCATCTCTTTTGTTGCTGAGAATTTAAGAATAATCAGAGCTTCCCTTTTTGGTTCGAAAAGATGTGGATTTCCCACCCTAATCTTGAAAAATCTATTGCTAATTGGTGGAATATTGATGTAAATGGAACCACCATGTATAAAGTTGCCAAAAAACTTAAAAATATCAAAGTCAACATTAAGATATGAAACAAGAAGGTCTTTGGTGATATTTTTGATTCAAAGAAAAAGCTAAAGGAGGAGCTGGATCAGATCCAAAATTCAATACAGAAAGATGGCTATAAAAAGTATTCCAAAGCCATGGAAGATGATGTTCTAGTCAAACTCCACAACATTATTTCTAGGGAAGAAATCTACTAGAGGCAGAGATCTAGGGCAATCTGCCTGGAGGCTGGGGACAGAAACACTAAATTTTTCCACATGACATCTTTAAAACATAAAGCAGCGAATATAATTTCAAGACTTATTATAGAGGACAAAACTCTTCTTAATAAGGATGAAATCAGGGATGAAGCTGTCAGGTTCTTCAATTAGCTCCTCACTAGTAACAAGGACATTGATCATACCCACCAACACAATTTGGTTAATATCATTCCTAAGATCATTAATCCTATTCAGAATAAGGCCCTATCTGCTATCCCGTCTGCTGGAGAAATTAAAAAAGTTGTCTTTTCATTTCAAGGGGATAAAGCTCTGGGTCCTGATGGTTTCCCTATGCTTTTCTTCCAGGAATTCTGGTATATTGTGGGAGAAGACACGGTTAATGCAGTCAAAGAATTTTTTGGATCTAGAAGAATCCTTAAGGAAATCAACTCCATGTTTATTTCCCTAATCCCTAAAGTTGCTAGGGTGGATTCTATGGGAAAATTTAGGCCAATAAGTCTATGTAACTCTTTCTATAAGATCATATCCAAAGTTTTGACCACTAGAATTTTGGTTGTTCTCGCCTTCATCATCTCTTAGGAGCAGAAAGGTTTTGTTCCTAACAGGCAGATTTTGGACTCTATCATTCTTGTGCATGAGAACATTCATTCCCTCAATTCTGCTAAAAAAGAAGGCTTCTTGATAAAGTTGGATATGGTGAAGGCTTATAATAGAGTGGAGTGGCATGTTCTTTTCAAAATCATGGAGGCTTTTGGTTTTGATGAAAAGATAACCAAAATTATCAGAGAGCTAATCACCACTCCTATGTTCTCTATTCTGATTAATGGATCTCCTACAAAATTCTTTAAAACATCAAGGGGGCTCAGACAAGGAGATCCCATATCTCCTCTTCTCTTCACCATTTTGGCTGAGAGCATGAGCAGATTGATTCACAATCTAAAATTGAGTAAAACCATCAAAGGTCTTCAACCTTCCTCTGCTAATGTTTTTTGCTCTCATCAATAGTTTGTTGATGATACTATCCTCATGGGATATTCTTCTATTAGGGAGGTTGAGGCCTTCAAAATTGCTCTTAATTCCTATGCTTTGTCTACTGGTCAGCAAGTCAATTGGGACAAATCGGCTATATATTTTATGAATACTCCGGTCATAAGACAACAAAAAATTGCTAAAATTATTGGGTGCAAGGTGGACATGCTCCCTTCCACCTATCTGGGCTTCCCTTGGGTTTAACTCCCCCAAAATCCTTTTGGAATATGCTTATTGATTAATTCAACAAAAAAATTGTTGGGTGGAAAGGTTCTATTTTATCTCAGGCTGGGAAATTGCAGCTCCTTCAAGCTACACTCCAGAACCTCCCTGTTTATGCCCTTAGCTTATTTGGTATCCTGTCTAAATTTGCTGAAGCATTGGAAAGATCCAGAAGAGATTTTTATGGTTAGGAGTTGAAGAAAAAAAGAGGATATCCTTGGTTGCTTGGGACAAAGTTTGTAGACCAAAGAACAAAGGAGGGTTGGGAATTAAAGCTCTAAAAACCTTTAACAAATCTCTTCTAGCAAAACATTTATGGAGAGATTATGATACCAAGAAAGATTGGAATCAAATATGTTTTGATAAATATATTCAGAATCAGCCTATCCAAGGGGTCCTTAACTCTGAAGACATTCCTGTTGGATCCTTCATTTGGAATAGTATTATCAAATCCATAAAAGTGGCCAAAGTTGGAGCTAGATGGGTCCTTGGAAAAGGTGACAAAATAAGGTTTTGGGAGGACCCTTGGATGAAGAATGAAGCTCTTTATGATCAAGACAATAGTCAAGTTATTGAGGAATGTAAAAGGAGGTTTGGGCTTATGGTGTGTGACTACTGGAAGGAGGACAAATGGGCGAGGCTTGATGTTATACATTTTGGATTTTCCTTACTCCAGAAGGAGCTGCTATCCTTTTCCCCTAACAAAGACTATGATGATGTTTTCCCCTGGAAAAGTAATCCTAGAGGTGAATTTACGGTTGGTTCAGCCTACAAAAACACTTTTTCTCAGACCAGTAATCCCATTTGGAGTAAATTTTGGAGCAACATTCTGATCCCTAAAGTCAATATTTTCTTTTGGCTTGCTTCTCATAATAGTACCCTCACTCTTGACAATTTGGTTCGAAGAGGTTTCAAATTCCCTAATAGATGTGAGCTATGCTAGAAAGAGGAAGAATCAGTTGATCATCTCTTTTTTCACTACTCCTTTACTTGGGAAATTTGGTGTAAAATGTGGGAGAAATGGAAAGTTAATTGGGTTATGAACAAGAGTATCAATGCTATTATCTGGCAATGGAATTTCCCCACCAAATGCCAGCTTATCAAGAACCTTTGGTCATTGACCCTCCCCATGATTTGCTGGGGCATTTGGAAAGAAAGAAATAACAAAATATTTAGGGAAGCTAAGTGTAACTCTCAGGTGGTTTTTGAAAAAATTTGTAGGGCTATAAAAGAGAACATCAATATTCCTCACAAGAACAATAAGCAATGGTTTGTTACTGATATGAATGATATGGAAAAAGATATCCTCACTGAATGGAACCTAATACATAAAGTTTGCAGATCTGACAATAAGAATAGGAGAGATAATATTGTTTGGTGCTTTCCTGATCATGATTGGATAAAGGTGAATTTCGATGGAGCGGCTAAGGGCAACCCTGGGAAGTCTGGTGGTGGAGGAGTTATTAGAAATGCTCAAGGAGTCTGCATTGTAGCTTTTGCTTCTCCTTTTGGGGTCCAAAATAATCATGTGGCTGAAGATCTGGCCATGCTAAAAAGCCTCCAGCTTGCTCAGGGATTCAAATTCAAAAAAATCTAGCTCGAAGGGGACTCCTTAAACATCATCCAAGCCCTCAAAGATACAAGCTCTGTTTCTTGGAATATTACTAACTTAGTTAAAAGTGCTAAATATTTGTTAAATGACTATTTTAGTATTAGCATAACTCATACTCTAAGAGAAGGCAATAAGGTAGCGGATCTCTTAGCTAATGAAGGGGTCAATTTAGAGAATGATGTTAAATATATTGGAGAAACTCACTGTAAAAGGGAGGTTAAAGAGCAATTATATTTTGATCGTATCAATGGGTCAAGTTAAACTCATGATTATATTTTGGGGAATGAATTCCAAAGACAAATTTTGGGGGCAGATTAACTGTCAGTTAATGAGTGATTTTTGGCATCATTTCCATGATCATATGTGTGAGGAAGATTATAATAATAAATTCTGGGTTTGTGTGGCCATAAACATAAGTTTCAAAACAACGAAAGAGTCTCTACACTGTAAATCCAGAAATTACAAGAATTTGGGGTTTCATCTGCGGACTGTGAATTATAGTAGTGGGTATCTCTACTTGGAGCTCAAAATGGGTTGTAACTTAAACATGAACAAGCCCCTAGGATGTGAAAATTGGAAGAGTGAACGAAAGGTTTGGAGAAGGCTTCACAGATACGACTTTACTGACTATATGGAAAAGCTTCACAGAAGCAGAAATTCCATGTCACATGGTTTTGCCAGAGGTTGGAGTAACAAAAGAGTCACATTGTTCCAGAAGATATGGCAAATTGATGAGAACCTGGTTGCAAAGGTCACGGGTCTTCAGAAGGAGGGTACTAAATTCTATAGAGACCAGAAGTATGCAGCTGAAGCGTTCAAAAATTTCCTGAAATCAGAGGATGAGAAGGGCAAGCTTGTGAAGAAAGACAACATCTCCTACTACATTCCCCAATAGGTAAAGCCTTTTTGGCAAAAAGTTTTAAGGGTTTTAATGGAGTATCTCACTGTTGATAGTAGATTTACAAAAATATATAATTATCACTTTGCAATTTTGAACCACTTCTATCATGGGGCTAAAATATCCCTGCCTTTTTATTTAGCATCCTCTTTGAATGAGAGCCTTGCTGACCGTGCTGAAAAGCCTAACTCTTACCCTATAACCCATCAGGGGCTTATATTGCTCATTTATGAACATATGAAGGACAAGGCTAGAGCTACCAAAGATGACCCCCTGATCACTAATGCTCATATCTGTGAGAGTTGCAAAGATTCTAATTTGGATGAGGATCAACCTAATGCCCCTACCCACAAAAAAAGGAGAGCTGAAACAGAGCATGAGGAAACGGAGGTGCATTGTGATGTGGAGAAGGAAAAGGGTAAGGATATTGAAACTGAAATGGAGTATGAAAAGGATGAGAACATTGGTGAAGAGGATGAAGGGGATAACTCTGAAAACCCTCACTCTAACCCTATGGGCTTAGACATTAAGAATGTTGCTCTAAATTCTAAGGAGGATGACAATACTAACTCTGTGGGCATTGAACAGGGTAGGGATTATGCGAACACTATCTTGAATACTGCTCGTAACTATACTTTGGAGTCCCTCAACTTCCAGAAATGGGTTGTCGACAACATAACTAGTGTGCAAAGTAAATAGAGGGATCTGGAAAACAAGATTAATGAGCTGATTAAGGATACAAACTCTGGGAAAAAGAATGATGAGATAGAAATCAGTGAAGATGAGGAGGAAATCGAGATGGAGGATTGGCTGGAAAAAGACCTGATCAAAGGGGATTTGAAACACCTAGAGGATGTTATCAGAATTTGAAAGAATAGGCCAAGGAGGATAAAGACAACATCAACACTCGGGTTGCCCACACCGAGAAGGCTCTGAAAAGCTTCATGAACCATAGTCTCCAGGTCCTTAAAGTTTCATCTCAGGACATGAATGTTTTGGTGGATCATTTGGAAAGGAAAAATCAGGATAAGAATTTGGTAATCATTGAAGATGTACTAACTTCCAGCTCCACCCACCAGATTCCTAGGCGTAGAACAAGGCAAAACACTACTAGGATGGAGACCAAAACGAAAGATAGCCAGTTGAGACAAGAAAGCAACGACTTGAGGGAAGCGGCCAAGGCGATGATGCTCTTGGTTCAGAATGTTGAGGAATCTATTAAAGTTTTCAATTAATTTGTAACACTGGGTTTGGGGCCAACTTCTTGTTGGCTTCTTGCTATCTTTTTCTTAGCTGCTGGTTTTCGTGCTGGTCTTTTGCAGCTATTTTGTTTTGTCTCTTTCATGCTCTTCTTTCGTAATGTAATTAGGTTTTGAGTCCCTTAAAACCTGTTTTTACTTAATCAAAAACATGATGAGGCCTTAAATTGACTAAGATATTAATCATACCAGTCTAATTCAACAATTGGTTGAGTAAAATTTAGCTTCTTTAAACTGGCAAGGCATAAGGCATCTATGGGGACCATAAGGTTTGATCCACATTTTTTATTTTAAAGATCATATTTAAAAAGGAATTGCTCCACAATAACATATTTCTAATCTGAGCTATCCATTATAAGACATCATTATACAAATTATTAGGGGATATTCATAGAGACAAGCCACCTTCAATGTTAAAACATGCAAATTTTTAACATGCGGATTATAGCGGTAAAACCAAAATCATATAGGAGGGGACAAGAAACGATTATCCAGTCTTTAAGATACACCAAGATATTAATATCCTATATCTATTATTAATATATTGTAATAGATATTTGATACATCCTAAAGATTGTATAACCATTTCCAAAGGAACATGGCATAAAAATTTTCAACCAAGCAATAAAACAAAACTAGACTGAGGTGCATAAAATATGAACCATAGGCAACAGTAGCTTTCCCATAATGCCCGATTTCAAAGGCTCCTTTTTTCATGCGAGTTCCATCTTATCCATTTTATTAGCTTCTCAATCCTTATTTCTATCAATAAACCAATTTTCTTAACTTGCTTTTTGAGAATGTGGATATATCAAATCAGGTAAAAGGAAGTTGACAACATCTACAATTAGTTCAAAATCTCTGCAAACTTTTAATTCCTCAATTCCTCCTCCTTTAGCTAAAATAAGGCAATGTTTGAAAGCCTAAGACTCCACGATTGTTATTAGTATTTTTAGCCAGACCCAAAGCATAGTTGAAAATTCTTTAACCATTGTAGGAAATCATTTCCTCCACTTCTAGTTGGACCAATCTTTCCTTTTGATAAACTATGAGCAAAGTAAAATTTTATCTTTGTAAGAGTGAGTTTAACGGATTCTTTGAGAAACTTGAAGCAGACACCGGTGAGGAGGGACCTCAAGGAGATCAATCCAAACTAGTCAACAAGAGTAAACACAATGAAAACACATAGACATGATGGAGGCAATGCAGAACAGATGATTTTATTGCATGAAATTTTATTACATCTGACCGGTAACAACCGGGTTACAACATACCGACACACAAGCCTTGTAGAATAGGTCACACCGGGACCTTGAATCGAAAGATCTATCTTCTAGGCATAGTCTATCTCTAATTTATTCTAATTGATCTTCATTTTGATTACATTATAAAACATTATTACAAATATATATTGATTCAAAGGTTCTAGTCGGCCCAAAAAGGACCAAAACCCAAAGAACAAGACCTAACGTGCAAAATAAACAAGGTTGGCCTCCACCAAGAGACTCCTCCATAAAATCCAAAGGATGAAATGTAGAAGGTCAGACACATGCCAAGAAACATCAAGATCAATGCTCAAGACTCCGCAAGCTTCAAAATGAGTTTTGGTAGATCACCAAAATAGGTCTTAGGGAACCGGTGACAAAGGAACAACCAGTAACAAGAAACTATCATGGAAACCGGTAGCGATATCTTGTCGGAAAGTGATCCAAATGAGATGCGGTTTGAAAGAAAGAAAGATGATCAAGTCTTCAAGCAAAATCCTACTCCACAGTATCTGGTGAGCCAAAATCGGGACACACAGAAAGGAACACTGAAACTGCAAACAAAAAACAAAATAGAAAAGAAAATGTTTTTGGTTGATGCAAGGTTGTTGTGAACTGGGGATGCTCCTGCATTAGACATCTAGGGTTAATGAAAAAGTGAGCCTCTCACTTTGCTGGTGTTAGAGGGAAACCAAGGTGGTCTACCTCTTCCTAAGAAATCCAAGATGAATCTTCAACTAGTTTGCTCTTTCACTTCACAAGATATTCTTTGTACTGACTATTCTGGGTACTACACCCAATCATATTGTCCAAAATCTCTTCAATATGATCTGGTTCCTTCTGGGGCAATTGTTTCTCAAGGTGTGCAGCACTATCCATACTCATGAAGTTCTGCAATGTTGAATATAGGTGAAATACTTAGACTATCTGGTAGCCCTACTTCAGATGCATTTCCAGAATTGAACTTCCTCCAAATCTTACAGGGTCCAAACTTCTTCATCTGCAACTTATTATAAGTTCCAACCGGGAATCTCTCTTTTCTCAAGTATACCATCACTTCATCTCCAACTTCAAATTTCTTATGTCTCCTCTTCTCATCTGCCTTCTCCTTATATTTTCTATTCATGTCTTCCAAATGTTTTTTAACCTGAATGTGCAATGTTGGAATGTGATCTGCAAAATCTTCTTCTTTTGAACTCTTCCGGTCTTCACTGCTAATGTCTCTCAATTCTACTACTCCTCTAGGATGTACTCTAGTAACAATCTCAAAAGGTGTTTTTCCGGTACTTCTATTCACCGAATTGTTATAGGCAAACTCTACTTGTGCAAGGATCAAATCCCAACTTCCGATTTTATCTCCCACTAAACATCTTAATAAGTTGCCCAAACTCCAGTTAACTACTTCGGTCTGTCCATCAATCTGTGGATGAAAAGTAGAACTAAACTTCAAATATATCTTCATATTCTTACAAAGTGTTATCCAAAAATAGCCAACAAACTTAGTATCTCTGTCTGAAACTATGCTCTGAGGTAATCCATGCAATCTCACCACTTCCTTGAAAAATAGGTCTGCTACATGCAATGCATCTAATGCCTTCTTACAAGGTATGAAATGAGTCATCTTTGAAAATCTATCCACTACCACAAATATAGAATCATTCCCTCTCGGTGTCTTAGGCAATCCAAGTACAAAATCCATGCTTATATCCTCCCAAGGTCTTACCTGTACTGTCAAAGGTTTATACAATCCCACATTCTGACTACTACCTTTTGCAACTTGACAAACTCTACAACTTTGCACATATCTCTTAACATCCTTATGAATCTGGGACCAAAAGTATTGCTCACTAACTAATGCAACTATTTTATCAATGCCACAATGTCCAACTAAACCTCCACTATGTTTATCTTTTATCAGGTTGTCTCTCATGGAACTCTTAGGTATGCATAACTGAACTCCCTTGAATAACATCCCATGCTAAATGAAACAATCCAACCATTTTCTTCTATCAACCATAACCGGTTCTCTACATGCTTTCCAAGGTTCTGCAAAATCCGGGTCTTCATCATACAAGGTCTTCAAATCTTCACTCTCATCTCTATCAACAAATTCCTTCTCCTACTCAATGCATCAAAAAATTTGTTATATTTCCCATTTCTATGCTTCAACACAAAGATGTAACTCTGCAAGAATTCTATCCATCTCATATGTCTTTGATTCAACTTACCCCGACTGTTCAAATACTGCAAAGCTTGATGATTTGTATACAACACAAACTCCTTAGGTAACAAGTAATGTCTCCATTTCTTCAAGGCTTTAACTATGGCATAAAATTCTTGATCATACACTGAATATCTCTTCCGGGCATCATTCAATTTCTCACTGAAATATGCTACTACTCTCCCTTCTTGACTCAAAACTGCTCCTATTGTTGTTCCACTTGCATCACAATCCACTTGAAATACCTTATTGAAATCCGGTAAAGCTAACACAGGCTACTGAGTCACTTTTTGTTTCAATAATTCAAAACTTTTGTTTTCTCTGGTGGTCCACTTGAATTCCTTGCGATCTTCTCTCATGGTCTTAGTCATAGGGTTACAAACTGAACTGAAATTTTTGATAAACTTCTGGTAAAAACTAGCCATTCCATGAAATGATCTTACCTCTCCAATGATTTCTGGTGTAGGCCACTCAACAATGGCTTTCACTTTCTTAGGGTCCATCTTCAAACCATCCTCAAATATCACAAAGCCCAAATAGACTAACTCATCCTTCATGAAAGTGCACTTCTTGATATTGATCAACAACTTTTCTTCTCTCAACCTCTGTAAAACTTGTCTTAACTACAACAAATGCTCCTCTTTTGTCTTACTCAAAATCAGAATGTCATCAAAATACACAATAACAAACTTACCCAAGAATTTCTTTAATACCTCATTCATTAGCCTCATGAAAGTGCTCGGTGCATTAGTCAATCCAAAAGGAATCACCAACCATTCATATAGTCCTTCATTTGTCTTAAATGTTGTCTTCCATTCATCACCTCCTCTAATCCTGATCTGATGATACCCTCTCTTCAAATCTCTTTGTAAAGTATTTTTCTCCACTCAAACAGTCTATTATGTCATCCATCCTAGGCAAAGGAAACCGATATTTCACTATGATCTTGTTTATTGCTCTTGAACCAATACAAATCCTCCATTATCCATTATTCTTAGGTGCTAATATTGTTGGTACTGCACAAGGGCTTAGACTTTCCCTAATCAAACCTTTCTCCAACAACTCCTACATTTGTCTATTCAGTTCTTCATTTTCTACTGGTGTCAACTAGTGTGAAGCTTTGTTAGGCAAACTAGCTTCGGGAACCAAGTCCATGCAATGACTAATACTTCTAATAGGTGGAAATCCATCAGGTATATTATCTGAAATGATGTCCTCATATTCTGTCAGCAAATATCTTATCTCTTCTAGGTGTTCTCCTTCCGCTTCTAGTCTCTTTGTCTTCTTAGGAATTAAGGCAAAACACACATTCTCATGTCTCAGTCCATCCATGAATTTCTAAACAGATTTTGGTATTTGTACAGACTTCACTCTTCAAAGGTTCCTCCAAAGGTAACAAGGTTTGCTTCATCCCATTGGCCACAAAAGTGTATGTATTCTTCCTCCCATCATGTATTACATGTCTATCAAACTGCCAAGGTCTTCCCAATAAAAGAGAAATATTTGTAGGCATAATATCACACAAAACTTCATCATGATAATTCTCAAATTTTCATTTAACCAAACACTGCTCACTTACTAACAAATTATGTTCATCCTGGATCCATGCTATCTGATAAGGCTTAGGGTGTTTCAATCTCTCCAATTTCAACTTATTCGCCATCTCTTTTGAAACAAGACTATCTGAACTACCACTATCAATAACAAGTTTACAACACTTATCAGATACCTTACATTTGGTCTTGAACAGGTTCTTCCTCTGCAAGGGTTCTTCATCTCCTCCGGTATGACACAAAGCTCTCCTCATCATCAACAGTTCTCCATCTTCCGATTTATTGTCAGATTCGATGGGGTTTTCTTCCACCATTGCTTCTCTTCCGGTAGCCTCTGTCTTCTTACATTCAAATGCATGGTGTCCTTCTCCTCCACACTTAAAGAAGGTTCCTCTAAATGTCCTCTTGTCTTGTCTTCCAAAGTTCTTGTTCTAGTAACCATTCAGTTCTCTCCTCTGATATAAATTTCTATCATTCTTTCGATATGAATTACCTTCTTTGCTCACTTCCTTGTCCTTGTTCTAATCTGTACTGGTTCCTCTTCCTCCAGTATATCCTCTTCCTCCTTGAAATCTTCCTCTGCTAAACCTTCCACCTCTACCTCTCTATCTCTGCTCATGCCTTTTGTTCAATTTCTCTTCATCCTTTAGTGCATATTGGTAAGCCTCTTCAACACTCTCCAATTTGATCATACCGAGTTCATCTTGTATAGACATCCACAATCCATTCAAATATCTTGCAATTTGTTCAACTTCATCATCAACATGTCTAGATATGATGTTCAATTTGTAAAATGCTTTGGTGTACTCCTTCACACTAGATTCATTTTCTCTCATATTTTGCAATTTCCAGAACAAATCCACTTGATAATTCACCGAGACAAACTTTGATTTCAACTTAGCAATCATCCAATCCCATGTCTTAATCTTTTCTTTACCTCTTCTTTTTCTATCAACTTGCAAGTTCTCCCACCAAAGAGATGCATGACCTTTCAACCAGGTACATGCATATTTTACCTTCCTCTTTTCTACAGTGTTTTCAAAATCAAAATACTTCTCCATCTTCGAGATCCAATCCATCAATTCATCAAAATCTAACTTCCCATCATATTCCAATGGGGTAAAATGAGGTTTAGTGTTCACCCTACTCAAAACCCTTAAAAACCTTTCTTCATCTAGATCAACTCCTGATAGGTTCACTTGTTCTGTCGAGGCTTCTTCTCCTTCATCTTCACTTACATCTTCAATATGTCAGCCTCTTCTCTGGGTTGTCTCCACGGCTTCTATTCCTTGCAACATCTCTATCACAACATGGTCTACATTCCCACGTGCTCCACCATTCCTAGTTCCTCTTACTGCCATTGATTCACGCTAGTCCTCTGCAATTGCAGGTCAGATCCGTAATCCACCACCCTACAACAAAATTTAGGACACACAACCTCCAGAATGAAACCTTTCTCTGATACCACTTGAAGCAGTCACCAGTGAGGAGGGACCTCAAGAAGATCAGTCCAAATTGGTTAGCAAGAGTAAACACAATAAAAACACATGGACATGATGGAGGCAATGCAGAACAGATAGTTTTATTGCATGAAATTTGATTACATCCAACCAGTAACAACCGGGTTACAAAATACTGACACATAGGCCTGGTAGAATAGGTCACACCGGGACCTTGAATTGAAAGATCTATCTTCTACACACAATCTATCTTTGATTTATTTTAATTGATCTTCATTTTGATTACATTATAAAGCATGATTACAAATATACATTTATCCAAAGGATCCAGTTGGCCCAAAAAGGATCAAAACCCAAAGAACAAGACCTAATGTGCAAAATGAACAAGGTCGACCTCCGCCAAGAGATTCCTTAGAAAATCCAAAGGATGAAACATAGAAGGTCGGCCACATGCCAAGAAACATTGATATCAACACTCAAGGCTCTGCAAGGCTCAGAATGAGTTATGGTAGATCACCATAATAGGTCTCAGGCAACCGGTAACAAAGGAACAACCGATAACAAGAAACTATCATGGAAACTGGTAGCAATATCTTGCCAGAAAGTGATCCAAATGAGATACAGTTTGAAAGCACGAAAGATGATCAAGTCTTCAAGTAGAATCCAACTCCATAGGATCCGGTGAGCCAAAACCGGGACACACAGAAAGGAACACTAAAACTACAAACAGAAAACAAAATAGAAAATAATTTTTTTTTGGTTGATGCAAGATAGTTGTGAACCGGGGATGCTCCTACATGACAACTTCTAGACAATTGTTTTTTATTAAGGTAAAAATAAGTTTTGAAGGGACCCAAAACCCTTTAACAATATAACATAGAGTAGTCTAGACTTAACAAGGCATTAAGCCAAAAAGAGACCACAAAAGACCAAACTGCCCCATAAGATATACATAAAGATTCATAACAGAGAGGGGGCAAACAAAAAATCAGACAAAAATAATAGAAGCCTAAACACGATAGAGAAAACTAGAGAAGAAAAATGCCAGTAGGAACAAACCCAACTAAGAGGTAGAAGAACACCAACACTAGTCCAACAGCTTCATTAACTATGTCATTTCCTTTTCAATCTCAATCATTGTGTTGGTAATCTTCTTTAGCTTCTGAAAATCAGGGGGAGGTCTCACTACCTTTCTCTTCAAAGTGCCTTTCATTCTTTTGTTAGGGCCTGAGGAGATATCCTGATCATTATTTGTGTCCAGATCCACAATATCTTTCAGCTGAAACTGTTCTTCAATACTACTAATCATATTCTTAAAGCTCTTGACCATGGCACCAATCACACCATGACTAGTTTTAACAACAAATTTGATGGAATCCTTTATTTTCCCAATTTTTTCTTCTTGGGTCACCATCATAGTTTCATAGTTTTTTTTGAAATTATCAAAGGCCTCCATAGTTGTCTTTAGGCAATTAATAACAAAGGTCTTCTCTTTCTCAGACTAGGGACTATTCTCATCATAAGCATGCACATTACCCATATCCTTAACTTTTTCTTGCATTACCTCTAAGTTACTACTATCTTCTCTCTATTTAATTTGGATATATTTGATCTCATGGAAGATCCATTTGAAAATTTTGGAAGTATCCACCACCCCATCTCTGGCTAAGGAAAGGACATCAAATACAAACTCTTTCTCGACACTGAGTAGAGGCGAAGAGGGGTCAAGGGTATTCAAAAAATAAGGTTGCCTCTCAGTGTTAAGGTTAGGTTGAGAATAAATGGAAGCCAAAGGAGAGAGATTCTTTCCTTGACCAAAGGTAGTCAGCCAAAACACAGAAGTCTTAGAACCCAGGTGAATATTCTAGACAAGGGGAGGGGAGCTGGAGCTACAAGGTTTTTTAGATTTGGGGCTTTTAATAGTAAGGGATTTACCCTTGGTCTTAGGAGGGGACACTCTGGGAGAGAATCCATCACCATCTATGTCAGTATGGTAGTCATCCCTCAAAGACTAAGAATCAACAAAATCAAGATTAACCTCAGGGGGGAGGAGGACACAGGCAGTTGAGACTTGGCATGTTAAAAAATTAGAAGGATTAAACCTTCATGCAAGACATGGTTTTTAATAGGACCCTTCTTATGTTCTACAATGCTAGCATTCAACAAGGATGCAAGGAAGAAGGGGAAAGAGATTCTAACCTTATGTCGAAAGTGATTAAGGAGTGCAAAGTGGTAGGCAAAAGCTCTTGTGTACCACCCATCAAGGGTAATGTACTCCATGAGAACTTCCAGGACATCACCCTAGATAGTCTTCATCTTCGTTGTGTTGTAGCTTGTGGTCCTGTCTCTCACCAAGTCTTTCTTCTTCTCCTCCTCTTTTGGAAAAAGATTGATTGCCTTATCCAAAAAAAATTGGTCTTTACAAAACTTCACCCCATTAGTTGAAAGACCAATAACCTCTCCAATAAGGTATTCATTAACAACAATTTCCCTTCCAAAAAGGGTGATCATCCCCTTGTTGTAATTTTTGACAAACCATCTCGTCACCTTGGCTTTGATGTCATACAATTTTTCAATATAGGCAGTGAAACCACCCTTCTCCAGAATACGCCATATGGTTTTGTTATTTTTCAACTCAGTGTAGTCCATCAACTCCACCCATTTCAAATTCCCACCCATATTGTGATAACCATTGTGCACAGGAAGAGGGAATTTTTTGTATCTGACAGAAGCATTGGAGTTCTTTGAATAGGGAATGGCCCCAAACTGAAGGTGAACAAAAAATAACCCCAATCACACCTAGAAAATGTGTGAGGAGAAGCCCCTAGAATGGAAATTAATGCGACGATCCCATGATGTGTTCCTTGCACAACAAGCTTGACATACACTCATGGAAAAATTAATCATGGCAAGTTAAGTTCTTTGTTGGTTAGGCTATCCAACCTTAATAATCCCCTCACTTCATCATCCAATTGGTCCCCTTTTTGCCATATTATTTTATCATAAACTTGAACTCCAAAGTTGGCAAAATAATCCACAATTTATTACTTTCCCTAAATATGTGGGAGATGTGACAATTTTTAAAAGAGTCAATAATTTTATGGGATAAACCAATCCAGCTAGCAATGTTCCATGAGGGATTAGTTTCTTTTTTGAGACACTGAATAATGTTTTTGGAGTCCCCTTCTATCCATACCTTTGAACAATTTATTTGTTTAGCAATCGAGATATCCTGGTAGGATCCAATGGATTCGACAATGTGGTTTGTCTGGCTACCCAAGGGGAGCACCATTGCTGAAATACAAATGCCATTACAATCCCTAATCACTCCCCCACACCTAGCTAGACTCGGATTTCCCTTCTTTGCCCCATCAAAGTTAATTTTTACCCAACCCGAAGGAGGCACATGCTAGCAAGTACCGTCATGAGGTTTTTTGATATGCTTGAAAACTCTTGCAATATCCAACTGAATTTTCCAAGCATTTGCAATCCTGTGATCATAGTCAGTGCAACTTTGAATCTCATTTCTCACCTGGAAACTGTTAAGACAATTGAAATTATCCTTCACAGCTCTGTAGATTTTATGGAGTACAATCTCAGCTAATAAGGCAAAGTCTCTAAATATCATGTTGTTCCTTTCTTTCCATATACCCCAAAATAGATGAGGAAGGGTATAAAACCAAAGTCTTTTGATTACTTGATTCTGACTAGGAGCTCTCCATTGAAGGAACAATTTTGACATAGAAGATGGAAAAAGCCAAGAAACATCCCAGAGTTGAAGCATTCTTCTCCAAATTTCCCAAGCAAAGGGGCACTCAATAAAAAGATGGGAAATAGATTCAACGTTGGCCATATAGAGAAGATAGATGTTGGGAAGAAAAAACCCCTTTTGCATAAGTTGTCAGTGGTAAGGATCTTGTTTTGGAGGAGAATCCAGGTGAAGATATTAACTTTTGGGATAAAGTTTTTAATATAGGCCTTGGCCCAAATAGGGCTTTAGGCATTATGATTTTGAGAAAGAAGAGAAAAGGTAGAGGAAACCGAATACAAACCAGTAGAATCAACTTTCCACACCATCATGTCCTCTGACTAGTCCAAACAAATCGAGTTTAGAAGAATTTGAAGAGGGCATAACTCTGAACTGATTTGAACCAGATTAACCCAGAAACCTTCCTTCCAATAATCCACAACCATATGGCCAAATCTTCTAATGCAATCTTCTCTAAAGGGATTTAATTAAGTGTTAAGACTAAGAGGCTCATTTCCAATCCAAGAATCCTCACAAAAGTAGATGCTAGAACCATTACCCAACTCCCATCCAACACCTTTAGTAGCAAGACTTCTAACCTTAATGATACTATTCCAGAGATAGGATCCTCAAGGTAAACAATTAGAAGAAACAAAATCCTTGAAAGAGGTAACTTGATGCAAATATTTACTAAGCAATATCGAATTCCATTTCATTCTATTAGAGAAAATTCTCCACACTTGCTTCGCCAACAACACCTCATTAAAAGTTCTTTATGTCCCACAACCCAAGGCCTCCTAATTTATTAGGCTTGTACACCTCATTCTAGGTGATCAAAGGAATTCTCTTTTTATTCTCAAAGCCAGACCACATGATTCTCTTTTGAAAACTATCAATTATTTTAACAAATTTAGTTGGGATTCTAAAAAGACTCAGAGCATAGACATGAAGATTCTGCAAAGTAGCCTTCAATAATTGAATTTTCCCAGCCTGACTGAGAAAAGCACCTTTCCAGCCAGCAAGCTTCTTATAAAATATGTCCACAAGAGACAACTAGAAGGAATCTGATAGCGTAGTTCCCAAAGGAAGACCAAGGTAAATTGAAGGGAAATCTCCTATACAACACCCTAAGATATTAGCAATTCTTTGTTGTCTTTCAACTGGAGTATTCAAGAAAAAGAGAGAACATTTACCTCTATTAACAAACTTCCCTAATGCTTCTTCATAAGTGGTGAGGATTTTTTTGAAGGCTCTGGCCTCTCCAATTGCCGAAGTTCCCAGGAGAATAGTATCATCAACAAATCATTGATGAGAGAAAATAGTAGTATCAGATGAGGGGTGGAGACCCTTTAAACAACCATCTCTAACCATATTTTGCAAGTACCTCCCAAAAATTTCCGCCATTATAATGAAGAGGACCGGGGATATGGGGTTCCCCTGTCTTATCCCTCTAGAAGTTTGGAAGAAATGAGAAGGTGAACCATTAACCAGAATAGTAGTACTGGTCGTAGAAATCAATTGCCAGATAAGTTCCAAAACCTTATTACCAAAACCAAAAGCTGCCAAGACCTTGAGAAGAAAATTTGAATCCGTTCTGTCATATGCTTTAGATAAATCCAGCTTCAACAAAAAACCCTATTTTTTGGATTCCACAAGGGAGTGAATATTTTCATGCACCATAACAATTGAATCAAGGATTTGTCTCCCAAGGAAAAAAATAGTTTGCCGAGAAGAGGAAGAACAGTTAGCAACCTAGAAGTGAGCACTTTAAATATAATCTTGTAAAAGGAATTACAAAGGCTGATGAGACGGAAAGCATCAAAAGAATCTGCTCCACAAACTTTGGGGATGAGAATGATGAAAGTAGAATTAATCTCTTTTTAAATCCTCCTAGCATCAAAAAAATCCTCCACAGTGTTACAAACATCATCAGCAACAATGTCCCAAAAATTCTGAAAAAAGAACTTTGGGAAACCATCGAGACTTGGAGCCTTATTGCCTTCACAACAAAAGACATCTTTTTAATTTCTTGACTAGAAGGAATAGCCGAGAGCATTTTATTATGCTCATCATAAGTATGCACATAATTGCATCAATGAGACACTATTGGGCCTCAGTATTCAATCTCAGATTAGAAGATAAGAGCTCACTAAAGTACAGGACCACTTCACCTCTAATTTCTTCCTCAGATTCAAACATGGTGCCATTTCTCAATATGTAATTGATTCTATTGGAATCTTGGTGTTTCATAGTATATAAGGTGGAAAAAATTGGCATTCCTATCACTAGAAGCTAACCAAGTGGCTCTCGACCTTTGCTTCCAAAATTCCTCTTCCTTAGTAATAATGTCATGGTATTTAGAGAGAACATCATTTTCTCTAGCTAAATAACCATCTTTATAACCTTCTTCCTGGATTTTGTCTTGGATCTCTTTCAACTCCTTGAATAGCAGTCTTATTGATAAATATGTGCCCAAAATAATCCTTGTTCCATTTTCTGATATTCTTCTTTACCTCTCCCAACTTCTTCGCAACTCTAAACATGGTTGTACCATTGATACCAATATTTCACCACTCTAAGACTTTATCGTGAAGAGAAGGATGAGAAAATGTAAGCCACATTTTATCAAATCTAAATGGGAAATTTATTTTCTTTGAAAAGGAATCAACAACAAAACTAATTGGAAAGTGATCAGAACCAATTCTTGAAAGCGTTGAAAGAGAACACAAATAATGACACAACCAATCATTAGAAACCAGGGCTCGATCAAGTTTGACTTGTATAAGATCCTTACCACCTCTTCGATTAGTTAAGGTGAAGGAGGAACCCTTAAGGTTGATATCAATCAGACCATGATTGTTTATAAACTCCAAGAGATCCAATTTACCATCCAACTACACTTGGGATCCACCAAATTTTTCTGAATCATTGATCGGGGTGTTGAAATCTCCCATAACAATCCATATATCATTGGGGGTATTTGGCTCTAAATTCAGCCAGAGACTTCCAGAAATTTCTTTTTATAGATTTACCATTTGGGGCATAGATATTTGATAGAATCCAGCTAAAGTTATCTCTAACATGATGAAATTTAGTAACTACATGATTAGAATTTTCCCAAATAGGAGTACCACTAATAATGTTAAGATTCCAGAATGAGTCAATTCCTCTAGAAGCCCCCTCAAAGTTGTTACCATAAACACCATTGGAGGTAAATAACTTCAATCTTTTCACTGTATCCTTTGGCAAATTTGACTCTTGAACTAGAAGAATATCTGGTTTATGATCTATAATTAGTGTAGACACCTAAATTTGGCTAATTAATTTAATCAAATTTAAATCATTTTCTTCTAATTAATTAATCTAATTAATTAATTCCCTATCGCATTCCTCCTAATTAATTAATTCTCCAACCCATTTCCTCCTAATTAATTAACCTAGTTAATTAATCCCCTTTTTTCCATCCCATTTGATTAATTACCTTTAATTAATTAAATGTCCCTTTTCCCAAAACCCCCATGGATTAATTAATTTAATTAATTAATTAGACTCAAATCCTCTTTGAGCACATGGCTCCTACATTTTAACCACTTTCTTCCAAGCCTCCCCCCAATCCTATCCTTCCAACCCTATCCCATTCTAGTCATCCTATCCTAACAAACCTTATCCTATCCCTTCTAACCTCCCACACATGTGTGCACATTCTAACCAATTTTCCCCATTTTGAGGAAAATATCCTATTTTGGGTGGCCTTGCCCAAAATAAACATGTGTCTCAAAGGACACGTCTTTCCCTCCATTTTTGGGTGGCTTTGCCCAAAATGGACATGTGTCCTCTTGGAAACATGTCATCCCTCTCTCTCCTAGTTGAGACACTTGTCCCTTTTTGGAGGACAAGTGTCTCCTCTTCACCTCCCCTTCCCTTCCTCATCTCTCCTATTTAATCCCTCCATTTTTCGACCAAAATCTCTCAAATCCAATTTTTTAATCATACCGTTGTAATGCCCAATTTCATCCATACTTCATACCATCAAATCCACATATCCTAAATCCAATCAATCCATTTATCATTGCATCAATATCATGGAGCAATATCGAACATCTGAAGACATCATCGAGCATACATAAAAATCGAGGAACTATCAAATCTAAACGGGATTTTGGTTTGGATTTTCTATTTCATTTTATTGTTCTAATCTTGAGGTGTATGATGTCTTGTGCTTGTTTGGTTATTTATCTTGTTCTTTTAACCCTTAGTTTAGCACACACATTTTTCATCATACATTTTCTGGCACACTCGGTGGGACCCACTTCATGGGTTAGTTTAATGTTTTTTGTTGTTTGAGTGTGTTTTTGACAGATTTTGAGCACTTGTAGGCAAAAAAAGCAAAATTTCACTCATATTTCCACCACAGCGGATGTCTATTTTCTCAATCCCAAGATTTTGTGAACCGATGGGAACACGCTCTGAAACAACGGGAATGCAAGATGAAACTGTAGGAATGCTACCTAAAACAATGGGTTGGCATTCCCGCAGTTGGACGAAAGGTATAAATCTCCATTTTAAGTTTCAGGATTTTTGTAAATGATTTTGGCATTTTTTTGCATTGTAGTGGGAATGTCTAAACCAACAGGAATGCACCCTAAACCAGTGGGAACACGCCCTGAAACCATGGGAACGCAATATAAACCAGCGGGTTCACGTTTTAGCTATTTTCATGAAACTTGCGGTTCTATTTAATCAAAATTTGCAAGTTAAGTTTAGTTTGAAATAGCGAGTTTGCACTGTGAAACCGCGAGTTCACATTATGATTTACATAATTTTCGAGAATGTTGTTTTCATACTAATCTACTAACTTATATGTTGGATGACTTAATTTTTTACAAGTCTGCACTTTGAAACAACAGGAATGTGAGAAACATCAGGAACATGCCCTGAACCAGTGGGAACGCAATGTAAAACTATAGGTTCACATTATCATTTACATATTTTTTCAAAATGTTGTTTTAGTACTAATATGCTAACTTGTGTGTTTTTGGATGAGATTTTGCTAACGTTTGTGCAGCAAATCAAGTGATAAGAAGACCCCATGCTTTTAAAACACTAACAACTTGTTGTAGGATCACTAAAGAGGGGTTTTGCGAAAACAATTCTTCCTTTATTACTTTCATTTTTCGTATTTGTGTCTTTTGTTTTAACTAGGCACACTTCAATTCAACTAAGGAAATGGGCATGCTATATCTTCTGAGTAATTAGGCACACTTTAATTCAATTAAAGGAATGAACCCCATGTCTTTTATGCCTTGCACACTTGTGCGCATGTAGAGTGGTCCTACTACTAACACATACTATCCTCTCCCTCTCGCTTTTGTGGTCGTAGGTGCAAGAGAAAAGTGTTAGCGACACTCATTTTTCTTTTTATTAGTGAATCACCGCTTGGGGACCTCATCACCTCAAGGGAGTGTTTCAAAATAGGGACACATTGGGGATAGCATCTCTCCCAATGCAACCTTGAGCGGTGTTTTTTGAGCCGCTATACAAATACCTAGTCAAACGGCTGAAGTGTTGAGTGAATTCATCGTATGTGGAGGCCTTCTCTACACCGATAAGATCAACTAAAGTCTTAAGTGGCTTGCTTCAAGAATCCGTTGTTGGACTGGACCCATCGAAAAATTACTATGAGCCAACTGTTCTTTAGTATCCAAAAATATTTCTATGTGTTAAGTTAGGTGTTGTGATAAGTGCATACCAAAGAAACTCCTCATGGACCCCCCAATTCGAGATAGAAAATTAACTAGGAAGTGACTATCCAATAATTTGAAGCTTGGAATGCCCAAGAAGTGTTGTCAAGGGTGGAGCCAATATTGTCAGGCTTCTATCTATCTGGTTGGATGTGGTATTCTAAACAAGGAGATTTAACACATATTGTCATTTGACTATCCATAGGGTTGTACTTAACTGATTCTATCTGTTTTATGGTCAGATCTTCATGCTTGATGTATTTAGTGTCAAATCCTTTGTCAAAATATTAGTCTAACAGGTTTGAAGTCAATTCTAGCAAGTCTGTGGTCTATTTCAGTAGATTTGTAGTCTTGTATCAGCAGGAATGTTGTTAACTTTGAGCTAGAATTGACATACTTAGCGCAGTCACTATCATTTTCTCAACCAGCAGGTTTGCATCTCAAACTAGCAGGTTTTTCCTTTGCTCTAGCACGTTTGCATCTTGTTCTAACGGGTTTGCATCTTGTTCTAGAGGGTTTGCATCTTGCTGTTTTTAAGTCTTTTTCTAGCGGGTTTGCCTTTTATATTGTCTATTGTGTTGTTCTAGTGGGTTCACACCCTGTTCTGGCGGGTTTGCACCCTGAAACAATGGGTTTGTGGTTTTGGTGTTGTAATGTTGTCCAAGCATTTGTCAATCTTGATCATCTTGTTCTAGCAGGTTTGTGTCTCATTTTGGTGGGTTTGTGGTCTATTATAGCGATTTGGCTTTTATCTTGTCATGATTTATCAGTTAGTCTCGTTATGTTGTGAGATTTTTGTTTCATTGATTTACAATCTTACGATCCCCTACCAGTTAGAGTCTATCTTTTGTGATCCTAGTCTTAAATGTCATTGTACTATCGTTATGTTGTCTGCATTACTTTATACATTTCTTGATTTATCAATAGTTTACACCCATCTTTTATGATTTCAGTCTTAAACGTCATTACGTTGTTGTTATGTTGTCCGCATTGCCTTAGAAACTACTTGACTCTTCGGCTATTAGTTATCTCTTTGATTTTGATCTTAGATGTTGTTACGCTATCAGAATTCTATTTGTTTAGTGATAGAGTTTCCTTGACTCGTTAGCTGTTAGTTATCTTTGTGATCTTGGTCTTAGATGTTAGTGTGCTATCGTTATGTTGTTTGCATTACTTTATACACTTCTTGATCTATCAACAGTTTACACTTATCTTTCATGGTCTTGGTCTTAGATGTTGTTACACTGTCGTTATGTTGTCCATATTGCTTTAGACATTTATTGATCTTTCAATAGTTACAACTTATCTTTCATGGTCTTTTCCTTAGAGGTCATGGCATTGTAGTTATGTTGTCCATATTGTCTTAGAAATTGCTTGATCTACTAGCTTTCAGGATCTATCTTTTATGATCTTGGTCTTTCGATGTTGTTATGTTGTCATTATGTTGTCCGCATTGTGGTAGAAATCTTTGGATTATCAGCAGTTGATATCTTTATCCATGCATTTCTCTAGTCCTAGATATCATTGGTCTAGGCGTTATGTTGTATGTGAGTCTCTAGATTCTAGTTTGATTATTATACTTTGGTTCTTGGCTTCGTGCAACATTTGGTCATTGTGTCCCTTTTGTGTTCAGCTGCTATCAATTTTTTGGTTAGATCACTTTATGTCTCATATCTCCTAGCATTAGGATTATCATCCAACATCATATCTTGCCTCCCAATTTGCATCATCATCTCCTTCTTCCTAAGTCAAAGGTTGAACTTCAAATATCCAAAATTGAACATCAAATTTCATCCTTTGTCCAACTTCTTCAAGGTTAGTCCCCATTTCATCTTGGTCTTTGGTATATCATGCATTCTCATCTTTCATCTCTCCAACTCATCAACTAATCATCATGTCACAATTCTTTTATGATGAGTTTGGTCGCCCTTCATTTTCTTCCACTTCACCCTATGTCAATGATGATGAGGGTATGGTTGATCAATCTGATGACACATATATCCAAGTCATCTCTCAATCCTACTATGATGAGTACGGTCATTCCTCATTTTCTTCCACTTCACCCTATGTTGATGATGAAGAGGGTACATGGTTGATCAACCCGATGAGACAGATCTCTAGGTCACGTGGCAATCTTATCTCACTTCTCCATCCAGTTCTAATCTTCCCTCTTATCTCACTTCTCCATCTAGTTCTAATATTCCATATTATCTCACTTCTCCATCCAGTTCTAATCTTCCATCTTATCTCACTTCACCATCCAGTTCGAGTCTTCCATCTTATCTAAATTCTCCATTTGGTTCTAGTCCTCCCATCTTATCTAAATTCTCCATCTGGTTCTAGTCCTCCATCTTATCTAAATTCTCCATCCAATTCTAATCTTCCATCCTATCTCAATCCTCTATTTAATCCTAATCCTACATCATTTGTCACACAAGCTATGACTGGTGGAATGAATTACACAATGACATTATCATATGTGCTCGCACCTATCCAATCAATGCCACAAGTGGTCAGTGCCCCGCAACATCAACCTCAAGTACCATCACAACTTACTGTTTCACAACTACAATTCAATTATCTACAAGCATTGCCTTCATCCATTGTTGTGATGAACATTCATGAACAAGCACATGGCACCAGTTGCAATCCTTCATCTCAACTCAATCCTCCACCATCCACTTCTTCCTATCTTAGCCCACCATCTTCCATTCTATCATATCTCAATCCAACACCATCCACTTCCTCCTATCTCAACCCACCATCTTCCACTTCCTCCTATCTCAGTCCACCATCCACCCCATCTTATCTCAATCCACCAACTTCACTTTCAAGCCTCACACTTATCATTCCTCCCCCACTTCCTAACACCATCAAGAACATCCCATCCATTAAGATTGTCCACTCACAATCCCTGTCACCTTCTCCTACCATCATTCACACTCAAAATGATGAACCTCCCACCCTTCCATCTACTCCATCTCTCCCAGTTGAGGAGCTTCCCATCCTTCCATCCACTCCATCTACCTCAGTTGATGAATCTCCCATCCTTCCATCCACTCCATCTCTCCCAATTGAGGAATCTCTCATCCTCCCATCTAGTCCATCAACCCAAGTCATTGAATCTTCCATCCTTCCATCCATTCCATTTGAAGAGTCTACTCACTCACCTCTTGTCACACCATCCCCACCAATCCCCTCATGCCAAGATCTTGTTCCAAAGAATGTTCAAAACATCATTAATCCAAATCAAAATCCTATGATTCTATCTCCTCCACCTCAAGATCCCTTATCATCCCCTCTTCCAATTCAAGATCCTACCATTCCATCTCCTCCATCTCAAGATCCCTACCATTTCCTCTTCCAAGTCAAGATCCTCCCGTCCCATATACTCCAACTCTTGATCCTCCATATCCTATCCAAACTATCTCAACACCATCACCTTATATCCTTGGCTTGCTTACATTCGTCCATGGCAATTCATTCATAGTAGAAGAACATCTCATATGCACCACCTATTCTCCTCCATCTGATAAAGGACTCACATCTTGTTACCTAGAGAACAAGTATCCTACTTTAAATAAGATGCTAAAAAAAATGAACTATCAAGGAAAAGGCTTAGGCCTACATGAGCAAGGTACTATGGAGCCCATCCATGTCCAAGCACATCTAGGATCTCATGGTCTTGGTTACATATCCCAAGGAAATTCATCCAAAAATGGTATAATTAATGAAAAATCCAAGCATACTTCCAAACACACCATTGCATCTCCCCATCGTTATGCCAAATCATTTATCGCCATCCCCCCTCCTCCATCATATAAAGCTAAAACAACCATCCATCTCCCTCCTTTATCCTTTAAATCATTTTTCGGTCCCTATATCCCAAAATCTACCTTCATACATTCCCCACATGCTAAATCTATTTTGGGCCCTTATATCCCAAAATCTCATCCTCCATCTTTTCCTACTCGTCCCTCCATACAAAAATCCACTATCTCCATCACCCATCATAAGCATCCTATTCCTTTCATTCCTAGTTAGGATCAACCAAGGCACATGTCCTCGCATTCCATCCAACATCCTACATCCATCAGTTCACCCATATTCCCTCCATCTCCTCCATGTTTGAACACTCCTTCCAATGCTACTCATAGCACTTTGGATGCCAAATAAAAAATGCATATAGCTAAACATCCACAACAATTTAAAGATGATCATGTGCACTTAAAAAGGCATGATCCAACAAAGCAAAAGTTGCTAAAAAATGCAATGAATCCCAAAGGATGCAAAGGCCCACCAAAGAAAAAACAAAAACAATGTGGATCCCAAAGCAAGCAATGCATCAAAAAGAAGAATCTCCAATGGCACCCAAAGTTGCTAGTTCACAAGCTAAAAATGCTTCCCCTCCATCTCCTAGATCTATTTTGGGTCCCTATGTCCCAAAGATACCTCTCATAATTCCTCCATCATATTCACATGTTACATCCATCTCTTCTCCACTTATCTCACATCCTCCACAACATGTGCCAATTTTGGTCCTGACAACATCTCCCCATCACACTTGCCACTACCATATACCTTACATTCCCCATCAAAGCCATCTAATCCAAGCCTTTGTATAATTCCACTCCTTCCTAATAAAGTTGTACCAAAATCCAGTGTTCACTCCAAATTGGCTCCTATTACCTTGATATGGAACTTTATGCTTGAGTCCTCCATCCATATCCCATATCACCTATCTTCAGAATCCTTTTATCCTCATCCCTCCCCATCCATGGATTTCCTCCCAAAAATTGGAAAATACCCAAAAAACAAAAATTCATCCACTGGTGAAAACTTGGCAAACAAGTGTCTTGGACAAGTACCATGATGAAAACCTGGCAAAAAGGTGTCATGTGTAATCCCCCTCATCCTTTTTATCTTTGCACTTGCGGGAAAGTTCTGCCAGACATCTAGCCATTTCCTCCTCCATTCCATCTGCCTACCATACCTGTCATATCTTATCCAATTTGTTTCCTTCATCCTCCCTTGGATCTTGATAAAAAGAAACAAAAGGCCCCTGTATATACATGCTTTGGACACCTCTTGGCCTCCATGTCCCTATCAGGTTGATATTTCATTCATCTTCCTACCATCCGTATAATCCTTCCTCATACTTTCATGGTCCTTATCCATTTATCACCATATCCTTCTGTCAATCATCTTATCATATCCTTTCATCCACCAATCCGTATCTCCCAATTCCTCCTATCCAATCATCTTCCAATCCTTTGATCTCCCAATTCCTCCGT
This sequence comes from Cryptomeria japonica, assembly GCF_030272615.1. Classification (NCBI taxonomy): domain Eukaryota; kingdom Viridiplantae; phylum Streptophyta; class Pinopsida; order Cupressales; family Cupressaceae; genus Cryptomeria; species Cryptomeria japonica. Next base: position 418,663,133 of record NC_081407.1, read on the forward strand.
CACTTCATCCATAATCCGATTCATCCAGCATTCCTTATCTCCCAGTTCCTCCATCTCCATCTATCCAGCCTATCCTTATCCTTTAGCTCCTCCATCCCTTCATCCATAACCGATTCCTCTTCCAATCCTCTTTTATTGTCATCTACCTTTTTCCATTCACCCCTCATCCTTTTATCTCCAAACCTGATCCATCCACAATGCTTTCATCTTTGAATCCTTTTTCATCCTATCCTCCATCCTTTCATTCCTCCCATCTCAGCATTCAATTGCCTCTTGCATCTCTTGTCCTTGGTATCTCACCCTAGGCTTCCCCCCACGTAGCCATTGTCCTCCTTCCCTTTGTTCTCTTTTTGGCTCCTCTCCTCGTCCTTCGGGCTGAAGCGCATTCTCGCTACAATGGGAATGCTCTCTAGCTGCCTCACCTTTGGGTGGGAAAACATTCCCGCCGCGACGAGAATGCCCTCCTGTCAGTCCTCCTTATAGTGGGAGCACATTCTCACCATGGCAAGAACACTCTCCCACTACCTCCCCTTTGGATGGGAAAGTGTTCTCGCCTCGGCGGGAGTGCATTCCCACCATGGTGATAATGCCATCTCGGTAGCGGGAGCGCATTCCCGCCATGGCGGGAACACTCTCCCGTCGCCTCCCCTTTGGGCGGGAAAGCATTCCCACCTCGGTGGGAGCACATTCTTTCCATAGCAGCAACCCCCTCCCGCTAGCCCTCTTGGTGGCGGGAGCATGTTCCCGCTACAACGGGAATGCAATCCCACCCCCGTCTCTTTTTCCTACCATTTCTTCTACCCCTCCTTTTGGAAAGACTACCATCCCACAACATGTCAATCAATAGAAAAATAAAACCCCTCAAGGGGCGTTGCCCCTTGACTCCATCTTGGGGGCCCTACCCTGCAACCCCCATAGAAAAATATGGGAGAAACCACACCGATAGAAGTAGGGAAAATTTAACCTCCGAGTCTGATTAGGCTCCACATAACAACACCTCCTTCGCTCATCCTTTTGAATCAATTCATTCACCTCTCAATTCCCCTTTGCATTCCAATCTTATCCATTCTTCCTAATTATCTAATCACTCCTATCTAATCGAATTCTCTAATCATTATCACCATCAGGTTTATTCAAATCACTCTCCTCTCTTCAATCAATCCAATCAATCATCAATCTATCATGGCTTTTCATCTTGACATGTGCAACCTCATGCTTGTCCCTAGGTCTTCTTTCTTCATCCATATTCTCTTAGGTCATGTTGTATATAGTGTCCTATATAGAGGTGTCGTTGTACATAGGCGTCCGTTGGTCCTATTCTTCGAGATCATATCCTATCAACTAGCTCTTCAACAATCATCATTGATCATCTTTGTCATCATTATCCTATCAGATCCTTTTGTCGATCATCATTAGTCTTTTATCCTGGTGTTATTTCAAGATGTATCCTTCTCACCAGCACCCATCATTAGTTTGCACAGGATGTGTCCTTCCTCAAGTCAGACATCTTTGGGATGTATCCTTCCCAAGGAAATAAAATCCATTATCCTTTTGACAAAAGACATCTGAGACAATCGTGTTGGCTTTGATTATTTTTTATCTTTGTTTATCTTTTTAAGCTCCCAAGGGCTCTATTTCGTCTTGGTCACCATGATATTTTATATCATGGTGCACTAGGAATAACAAGGCTCGGGATGTGATCTTGTTTCTTTTGGTTTTTCTTGGCGCATCTTTTGGATGTGTCCCTTGTTGTACCCTCATGAGGTCTTTGTCATCTCATGTTACATTGGGGCATATCTTCTACTTGGGGTTCTTCTAACACTGTTGCCTGCAGGGTCTTTGTAACTCTATGTGGTGCTAGATTAGCTTGTGCGTTTGTTTATATATGTCATTCCATGCATTGGTTGTGAAAATCCACCCTGGTTCTTCATACCTTGGTGAGTCACAGACATTGCTAAATAAAAATAAGTGCTCTATACATGGCATCCTATTTCGTGGGTGCTCGAGCTCCATGATCATTTCATCCATATCATCCATTGCATTTGCATTTTTCTTCCCTTCTTGTTTTGCTTCTTTCTTTTTATCTTGTCCGCCAGGGAAATGTTTCTTTCAAGAGACCACCAAGTTCCTTTTTCCCTGTGCACTCTCTCAAGGGAGCATCCCTCCCCATTCCTTCGTCAGGCCTAGGGCATTTTTTGCTTCCTCGCTCTCAGGTGTTTTATTTTTCTTGACACCGACGCTATTTTAGGGCCACCACGAATTGGGGAAAAATGTATACACCTAAATTTGGTTAATTAATTTAATCAAATTTAAATCCTTTTCTTCTAATTAATTAATCTAATTAATTAATTCCCTATCACATTCCTCCTAATTAATTAATTCTCCAACCCGTTTCCTCCTAATTAATTAACCTAAATCCCATTTTTGCCATCCCATTTGATTAATTACCTTTAATTAATTAAATTTCCCTTTTCCCAAAATCCCCATGGATTAATTATTTTAATTAATTAATTAGACTCAAATCCTATTTGAGCACAAGACTCCTACATTTTAACCACTTTATTCCAAGCTTCCCCCCAATCCTATCCTAACCAACCCTATCTTTCCAACCCTATCCAATCCTAGTCATCCTATCCTAACCAACCTTATCCTATCCCTTTTAACCTCCCACACATGTGTGCATATTCTAACCAATTTTCCCCATTTTGAAGAAAATATCCTATTTTGGGTGGCCTTGCCCAAAATAGACGTGTGTCCCAAAGGACACATGTCTTTCCCTCCATTTTGGGTGGCTTTGCCCAAAATGGACATGCATCCTCTTGGACACATGTCATCCCTCTCTCTCCTAGTTAAGGCACTTGTCCCTTTTTGGAGGACAAGTGTCTCCTCTTCACTTCCCCTTCCCTTCCTCATCTCTCCTATTTAATCCCTCCATTTTTAGACCAAACTCTCTCGAATTCACCTTTTTTATTCATATCGTCGTAATGCCCAATTTCATCCACACTTCATACCATCAAATCCACATATCCTAAATCCAATCAATCCATTTATCATTGCATCCATTTCATGGAGCAATATCAAACATATGAAGACGTCATCAAGCATACATAAAAATTGAGGAACTATCAAATCGAAGTGGGATTTTGGTTTGCATTTTCTATTTAATTTGAATTTCGTTTTCATTTTATCGTTCTAATCTTGAGGTGTATGATGTCTTTTTCTTGTTTGGTTATTTAGCTTGTTCTTTTAACCCTTAGTTTAACACACATTTTTCATCATACAATTAGATTACACAAAATTTCTTGTTTATGATAGCTATTTAGCCCTCGCATATTCCATGACAATATCTTCATTTCTCACCTGGAGTTAGGTTCTTACGAATCTTAGGGATAGTACGATGTATCTCATCTACAATGTCTTGGCTACTATCTTTCTCTCTATGCCATCTTGAATATTTTCTCCCAACACTTCCTCTTGACCCCACATCAACTCTTGTTCTATTCCTTGTAGACATTCTAGGAGCTTGCTTTTTCTTAGTACTTTTCTCCCTCATGATTACTGTAGAGAACCCATTGTCCTCTTTGTAATCTATTTCTTCCACACTCAAATTCTCTTTTCCCTAATCATAATTTATCTCTTTAATCTTTCCATTTATTTCCTTTTCTGACATTAAAATTTCGATGTGCTCCTCAGTGGTAGGTTGAACAACATTCCCCAAAACATCCTAGCCATCCAAGGGGAATGTAGATTTGACACAGCTGACAGTTTCATTTGAGTCTTGAGACACATTCTCACTCTGGCTACTCAAGGCTTCCTCTGAAGACGGTATGGGAGAGTCCAGGATCGCCTCATGGTGAGATTCTTCTCTATGATCCTACTTTTCAATAGACTTAGGGACATTATCTTCCTTCTAAAGAAATCCCTAACAATCTCTTCCCCCTTTTCACCAAAAATCGCCTCTGAAAATTTTGCTTCAGGCTGGGCATTTTTCTTTACCTCCATTGGATTCTCTCTGCCATCAAGGGTAGAAATAATACCAGCCATCGCTTCCTTGGTACCATGAGATTCCTTAGGGATTTTTCCTTTTGGAGGATCATTCTTAACTTTCCAGACTTTTTTTGCCACGACTTTTGGTTTCATAGCATTGTTCGAACAAATTTTTGCCCAATGACCCAATTTTTTACAGTTGAAACACACAAAAGGAAGGGTCACGGATTCAATCGGTTGAATCCATTTCCCTAACTTAGAGAAAATCTCAATCAAATAGGGGAGATCAGTTGATTGAACAATACTCACACAAATCCTGGCGAAGACCAATCTCTTCCTAATAGCAGTCTCTTGATCTATTGATAATAGCTCCCTGAAAGAGCTTGCAATTCCTCTAAACACATCTTCATTCCAAAATTCCATGGGGAGCCCAAGAATCTTGGCCCAGATTGGAAGAACTTCATAGAAGTTTCTAGAATCAATACCATTAGGATTCCACTTTTTAAAGCCAATAATGACTTGCTAATAACCAAAGGCCCTCCACAACAAACTGCTGAAATGTCCTCTTCACATGAGAATGAGAAGGACAAAAACACCTTTAGGCAAAGCAACAACCTCCACTTTCCCTTTCAAACGCAATTTATTTCTCACAAACTCTCTAACAGTTTCGATATTTGGCCTTGGACCCATAAACTTCCCAACCAAAGATAATGTCATCAGGGAAATGTTGTGGTCAATCACCAGGTCTAGAACCTATATTGAAATACAACCACTGCTGGGATCAAAGGAAACCTTTACAGGTGGAAAAGAGGATTTACCATTTGGCTTGACTCCAAAGAGGGAAGCCCAATATTTTTTTCCCCAACCTCTTTCTTGCCCAAATTCAAATTTAAATTTTGAATGTTTCTACCAAAAATGGAGTCATTGACACTAGGCCCCAAGGCAGAGCCATCTTGTGCATTCAACATCGCCATCTTTTTGCAACCATCTACCATCTCCGCTACCAATATAGATACTTCTAGACCATTGTTGTTGATGCCTAAGGAGAAGAATTTTAGTACTAATTGTTAGTTAGCTGAGAGGGGGGGGGTGAATCAGAAAAACTCACAATCTAATGATCTATCCAGATTCAACCTCCGTAGAACTTACTTGATATGCAACTATGACTGTAAATCATTCAAACTCATAAAGCGATAAACTTCAAACAACAAAACACATATAACACCAGATTTAACGTGGAAACTCAAATAGGGAAAAACCACTATGGGATTTCAGACCCACTAAGAAAATATACTCTTCTAGAGTATGCTCGGTTAAAAGCCAATCTTGTTAAAGATTATATAAACACATTGCTAGCTGTGACCCGGTCAAGGGATTTCCCTCAGATCTATCAGAATCTTCCACTTTGTTAGAAGTGACCTTGTCAAAGGAGTTCAAACACTCATTTAGAATGTTACCTTGCTAGAGGATTTACAAATAAGATTATTAGGTCCACTCGATTAAGAGATTTCCTGTCACTTACAAAAATAAATAACAGTAATAGAATATATCTACAACTTCACATCTGAAATGTTAAAGCAGACTCTATGTGCTCAAAATAATCTTGTCATAAGACTTATCTTCCTTCTTGCTGGGCTTCTCAATCTGATCTTCAATCAGATCTTCAATCTTCTGTACTCGGTAATCACCTCTGCAGTATCACTGCTCTTCTATTTGCCCACATATTTTGTTCATCAACTTTTCCTTATTTATAAGCAACTCCTAACCGCTTAATCTCCTTAATCACATTTCCCATGATTAATCTGAGCCATCAGATCTTCAAACTTGACTAGGTTCATTGAATCCTTCGAACTGAAAAATGTTTTATCTTGCCTTGAAACTTGTATTCCTTCCTTGGTACTTGTGCTCGGTTATGACCGTTCAATCTGTGTTGTAGATCTAACTCTTGAATTTTCATTGTTGTTGATCCTTAACAAACTTCTTGCACGATATTCCAATCTTCTATAAATGTCCAGCTCATCAGCATCCTTCATTTAATAATGTATTTATTAATCCAATGCATTCTATTATTGCTTGGTTGATACTTTGTAAATACTGAACTTTACTTGGTAACTTCTTTCTTCTTTAACCGAAACTGATAACCTTGGTGTTTACCGACTAGCTCCTTGCTCGGTAAAATAGAACAGTATCAAACCTTTACTTCTGTTACATGAAATCTTTTCTCCTTCTTGTTCAGTCTTCGAATACACATATATAGGATATCAAAACAATCAAAATATCATAATCTCATCACTGTCTAACTCAGTAATAGTTGCCCATTGAATAACTTATTACTCCCCTTCATTTTCACATTCTTTTTGTGTCACTTACCGACATCTTTATACTCATCAAAACATACTCTTTAAGATATGGCAACATCATACTGAATTAGAAAATCAATTGCTTGACATCAATGACAAAATAATATTATTAAGACAGTAATCATCCTTTATCAATTATATCATCAATCTCCAACAAACTTCTCAGTATCATCATACCAACAATCTCCCCCTTTGGTATTGATGGTAATACCAACTTGATTTATTCCAATTGATTCGGATTGTTGTTATTCTTCTCCTATTATCCTTGAGCTGTAAAATTCTTCTGTAATCTTCTCCCCCTGTCATTAGTCTTCTCCCCCTTTGACAATAATGCCAAAAGTAAAACTAATCCATGATTACTTCTCCTGTAAAATAATTTCCTTGCTTGTTAAAACATATACAAATGTATCATCTTAGGCTCGGTCAGGGCATCTTGTCTTCATTCACTGTTTCCTGCACAACTTTAGGCAACCTCCTCAAGTGAGTAAATCAACATCAACTCACAAATAGTATTCTGTAGAGTCATAGAATTGATGCTTTCACCGAACTCTGTCAGTGAGTACTAGATAGGGGTAGGACCCCTAACTTACTTCTGAGATACTCAAAAGTGTCCCTTGACAGTGGCTTTGTGAAGATGTTTTCTATTTGTTCCTTTGTTCTAACATACTCCAGCACAACTTTCTTTTATTGAACTTCTTCTCTTAGATAATGATACTTTACAGAGATATGCTTTGTCTTAGAGTGCATTACCGGATTATTTGAAATGTTAATAGCACTTGTATTATCACAAAATATAGTTACTGGCTCGGTAACTGTCTCATTCATACCTTCCAACAATTGTTTGATCCATGCTATATTGGTACAATTCAATGCTACAGCGACATATTCAACTTCAGCTGTTGACTGTGAAATGCATCCTTGTTTCTTGCTAAGCCAACTCACTAGTCTTTCTCCCACAAAGAAAGCTCCACCGCTTGTGCTTTTCCTATCATCAATATTTCCCGCCCAATCAAAATTAGTATAGACTTTTAAGTCAAAATCATTCCTCTTTTTATATAGTAAACCATAATCTTCAGTGCCTCTCAAGTATCTAAAAATTCTCTTGATTGCTGTCATATGGGTTTCTTTGGGATCTGCAGAAAATCTTGCAGCTATACCTACTGCATGTGCTATATCAGGCTTGCTGTGAACTACATATTGCAACTTTCCAATCATAGATCGGTAAAGTGTCTCATCAATAGATGTAGATTCATCATTCTTTGATAGTTTACAATTAGTAGTCATAGGAGTACTTACAGGTTTAGAATCCTCCATTCCAAATTTCTTCAAGATTTCCTTTATATACTTGGATTGAGTAATGAAAATCCCATTTTTCATTTGCAGTATTTGTAAACCTATAAAATACTTTATTTCACCGCTTAATGACATCTCAAATTCTTTGCACATTTCATTTCCAAAGTTCTTGCATAAAGATTCATTTCCACAAAAAATAATATCATCAACAAATATAGCTGAAATCAGTATTCCATTATCCTCATCATTCTTCATATACATGTTGTTGTTTTCACTAGTCCTCATAAATCCAATCTTGATTAAGTAAGAGTGCAACCTTTCATACCATGCTCTAGGTGCTTGCTTTAGGCCATATAAAGCTTTGTTCAACTTACATACCTAATCTTTATTCTTCTCTTCAATAAATCCTTCAGTCTGTTCAATATAAACTTCTTCTTCTAGTATACCATTCAAAAATGTAGATTTAACATCCATTTGATATACCTTGAAATTTTTGTAAGTAGCATATTCCAACAATGTCCTCACTCCCTCAAGTCTTGCCACAGGTGCAAAAGTCTCACCATAGTCTATTCCTTCTTCTTGAGCATAACCTTTGCAAACTAGCCTTGCTTTATTCCGAATGACCTCACCTTTTTCATTTAGCTTATTTATGAAAATCCACTTTGTACCGATTACATTTTTCTCTTTTGGTCTTGGGACTAGTGTCCATGTTTCATTTTTCTTGATTTGTTCAATCTCTTCTGTCATAGCATTCACCCAATCTTCATTTCTTAATGCCTCTTTTACTATCCTCGGTTCAAACTTAGATATCAGACATGTGTTCTGTCTCAGTTTGTTCCTTATCATCACTAGAGCATCCTTATCTCCTATAATCTGACTTGATTCATGATTTCTTCTAACATATTTTGCTAATATAGGCTCGGTAGGCTCTGTATGATCTTCTTCATCACTCGGTAACTAAGTATTTTCTTCATTGGCTTTCTCAGTTAGACTTCTTGGTTGTACATATACAAACTCTTCATAATCTTCTGGTTCTTTAGAGTTTCCTTCATCATTCCTTTCTACAAATTCATCAATTTTCACATTTGCACTTCCCACTATTTTGTTAGATGACTTGATCAGACATTTAAATGCTTTACTCCTAGAGGAATAAGCAAGAAATGTTCCTTCCTTGCTTCTCTGATCAAATTTTCCATTTCTGTCATCTTTGTGAACATAACATCTACTTCCAAATATTTTAAATAACTTACATTTGGTTTCTTGTCATACCAGATTTCATACGGTGTCATCATAGTTCCTTTCTTCAGTTGTACTCAGTTCAGGGTGTAAACTGCAATGCTTATTGCTTCTCTCCAAAATGTTTGAGGTACTCTCTTTTCTATCATCAAGGTTCTGGCACAATCTACAATTGATCTATTTATTCTTTCAGCTATCCCATTTTGCTATGGTGTTCTCGGTGCAGACACTTGTCTCTTTATACCATGATCGTTGCAAAATAAGTTAAATTCATCTAAAATGAACTCTCCTCCTCTATTAGATCTTAGACATTTCAACTGTCTTCTTGTTTCATTTTCAACTCTTGCCTTATACCATTTGAACATTTGAAAGGCTTCTGATTTCTCTTTTAAAAACATAACTGACATCATCCTTGAGTAATCCTCCACAAATAATATGAAGTATTTATCACCATAATAACTTTGAACTTTCATAGGACCACTAAGATCAATGTGCACAAGATCTAAAATTCCTTTAGAAGTGTAAGACTTACTTGTAAAGCTTGATTTTGTCATCTTACCCATCTGACATCCTCGACATATTGCATTCTCAGGCTTTTCCAAGCTCGGTAGACCTCTTACTCGGTGCTTCTTACTTATTTTGATTAGGTTATCAAAATTTACATGACAAAACCTTTTATGCCATAACCAGGTATCTTCTATTTTTGTATACAGACAATTGTTTCGAGTTGAGTCAAGATGAAATGTATTACCTCTTGTTTGAGTCCCGCTAGCAGCCAACTTTCCATGTTTGTCATGAACTTTGACAATTCCTTTCTGAAATTCTATTTGGTATCTAGTATTGTTTAGTTGTGCTACACTCAACAAATTGTATTTCAGACCTTCAACCCAATATACATCATCACATTTAGCATTGTCAAGAAGTGTGATAGATCCTTTACCTTTCACAGGACATGGTGCATCATTACCAAATCTTACATAACCACCATCATAATCTTCTAATTTAGCAAACTTGCGTTTATCATCTGTCATGTGATGTGAGCATCCACTATCTATGATCCAAGAATCATTATTATTTATGTGTGATATTAAGGCTTTTTCTTCATACCTTTCTTCATCTGATCCATCTTTGATAGCCACATATACAACTTCCTCTGTCTTAGTCCCATCAGATTTTTCATCATTGGATTCCTCATCAGCTACTAGGCATGTCTTTCTATATCTCCTTCTAAAGTCTCGGTGCCCTCTGTATTGGTTCTCTTTCTATCTGTCATCTCAATATTCTCTCTTTTCACTAGATTCTTTGTCAAGATAGTTTGAAGCCATATGTCCAATTTTATCACAGTTAAAACATTTCAAAGGTAACTTTCCTTTATACTTACCTTTGCCTCTTGGTAACCTTCTGGCCAATAATTCTTCAAACTCTTCTTGCTTTCTGATTTCCTCATATAGTTTGTGTACTTCTTCCATGTTTTTGTGAAATCTCTCACTTGCTCCACTGTGATTTCCTTCAGCATACTTATACATTCTATCATTGTAATCATTAGATTCATCAAGATGAAAAGAACTGAATGCAAATTCAACTTTGTTTACCAAAGACCCATTGTTATCAAAATTACTTAACTCAAAAGCATGTAGCTTACCGATAGTAGCATCCAAAGACATTGGCATGTTTGGTACAAACCTTAATTCATTAATTGCAGAGACTCGAATGGCATAAGCAGGTAGAAGTGTTCTGAACAACTTACTTGGTACATCCTTTTCTTCAATAGTCCCTCCTGCTCCTTTGATTTGATTGATAGTTTCCTTTATCCCTATACTATATTGGATTATGTTCTCACCTTCATTCATTCTCATGGATTCAAGTTGTCCTCTTAGATTGTCTACTTTTTCTCTTTGAACATGTTCATCACCACCATACACAGATATAAGCTTATTCCACATAGCTTTGGCATCATTACAACCTTCTAGATCATTAAACTCCGAGTCAGTCAATGCTAATGTTATTTCAATCATTGCTTGAATATGTTCTTGCTTTGCCTTTATCTCTTCCATTGTCATCGGGTAGGTGCTAAGTGCAGTGTAATCATTCTCTAGATAATATGTTGCATATTCTCCAATTCCTGATAAGTGCAGCTTCATCCTTTTCTGCCATGTGGAGAAACTTGACTTGTTCAACTTTGGTGCATCCCTTTTATACATCTTTGGATCTTACGTCAAGTTCCTTTAAACTTTTCTTTCAGAGTTCTAGCTCTGATACCAATTGTTAGTTAGATGAGAGGGGAGAGGGGGGTGAATCAGATAAAATCACAATCCAATGATCTATCCAAATTCAACCTCTGTAGAGCTTACTTGATATGCAACTATGACTGTAAATCATTCAAACTCATAAACTGATAAACTTGAAACAACAAAACACATATAACACCAGATTTAACGTGGAAACCCAAATAGGGAAAAACCACTGTGGGATTTTGGACCCACTAAGAAAATATACTCTTCTAGAGTATGCTCGGTTAAAAGCCAATCATGTTAAAGATTACATAAGCACATTGCTAGATGTGACCCGGTCAAGGGATTTCCCTCAGATCTATCAGAATCTTCCACTTTGTTAGAAGTGACCTTGTCAAAGGATTTCAAACACTCATTTAGAATGTTACATTGCTAGAGGATTTACAAATAACACTGTTAGGTCCACTCAGTTAAGAGATTTCTTGTCATTTACAAAAAGAAATAACAGTAATAAAATATATCTACAACTTCACATCTGAAATGTTAAAGCAGATTCTATGTGCTCAAAATAATCTTGTCATAAGACTTATCTTCCTCCTTGCTGGGCTTCTAAATCTATTCTTCAATCAGATCTTCAATCTTCTATACTCGGTAATCACCTCTGTAGTATCACTGCTCTTCTATTTGCCCACATACTTTGTTCATCAACTTTTCTTTATTTATAAGCAATTCCTAACCACTTAATCTCCTTAATCACATTTCCCATGATTAATTTGAGCCATCACATCTTCAAACTTGACTAGGTTCATTGAATCCTTCGAACTGAAAAATATTTTATCTTGCCTTGAAACTTGTATTCCTTCCTTGGTACTTGTGCTTGGTTATGACCGTTCAATCTGTGCTGTAGATCTAACTCTTGAATTTTCATTGTCGTTGATCCTTAACAAACTTCTTGCACAACATTCCAATCTTCTATAAATGTCCAACTCATTGGCATCCTTCACTTAATAATGTATTTATTCATCCAATGCATTCTATTACTGCTCGGTTGATACTCGATAAATACTGAACTTTACTCGGTAACTTCTTTCTTCTTTAACCGACACTGATAACCTTAGTGTTTACCGACTAGCTCCTTGCTCGGTAAAATAGAACAGTATCAAACCTTTACTCATTCTGTTACATGAAATCTTTTCTCCTTCTTGTTCAGTCTTCGAATACACATATATAGGATATCAAAACAATCAAAATATCATAATCTCATTAGTGTCTAACTCAGTAATAGTTTCCCATTGAATAATTTATTATTCCCCTTCATTCTCACATTCTTTCTGTGTCACTTACCAACATCTTTATACTCATCAAAACATACTCTTTAAGATATGGCAACATCATACTGAATCAGAAAATCAATTGCTTGACATCAATGACAAAATAATATTATTAAGACAGTAATCATCATTTATCAATTATATCATCAATCTCCAACAAACTTCTCAATATCATCATACCAACAAACTTATTGTAATGCCAACACTAATAGGCCAATTCATACAATTGTTCTCTGACTGAGTCTTTTTGGAATATCAATGGCTTCTTGAAAAGAGTTGGGGGTTTGTGGGGCATGTTAAAACTTGTTGATAAGAATATTTCATAATGCCTTTGCATAGTTGCAGCTAATAGAAAAATGATTTTTGTTGTTTTCTTTGTTGTGCTGGCAAAGGACACACCAGTTCGGTCCAATGAAGTTCCCTTCATTGGTGATCGTGTAGAGTAAGGTTTTGATTTTGCATCACATGCCAAAGAACAAATTTCAATTTTTTGTATCACACTTTTGTACCAAATGTTCCAATTTGGCAAAGGAGAATCAAGAGGAGGAGTGCTAATAAAATATGAAATATGAAATGAGGAGACAAATTAAGATCCTTAATAGATCTAAGCTTGATAAAAGCATTAAAATCCAATACATGCTAAATATACTTGTAGTTATCTTGAGTCAACCATACTTTGAGAACTTTGAATAACATGGGTTTAAATTACCCACACAATGAAGCAAATTATTTCTCCATTTCTTGGCATCCAAAATGTGTAGTCAAAGATCTTGGCATTTTCTATGTTCCTCTAAATCCGAGTCTTTTTATCTATATGATTGTGAAGGATAGTCCCTCTTTTAATTTAGTAGATATATAGATAGATTTATCTTTTAATAGAATGATCTTTTAACGTCTACTACACTAAAAATAGTTTATGAGATATCTAGCCTCATCATTTTCGTCTTCTACATTTCAGTCCTTTTTCCTATTAAGAAAATGATAAGCATCCCTGCCTTCTGAATAATTTCCTCACTGAATAAATTGTATCAAGAAATAGTTGTCATTATACTAACATGCTTGTTTGTGGTATCCTTGAAGATATCATACTCAATAATAATATTAATACTTGTAAAATAGAAAAACAACCCACCATTGTTCCTAAAAATAAAGCATTTTTTAGACAGTATTATTAATTATAGCCAACTGTTCATAACTGATATCCCTAAGACCAAGGCCGCCTTTTTTTTCTAATTATAAGAACTGTATTTCATTTTACTAAATGAAACTTCCTTTTATTGTTTTTTTCTTCCCTCCCACATAAATTTTCTGAGTTATTCCATTTTATTCAAAACTAACACATGGGTGCATAGATTATGCTCAATTAATATATACATGTCGCTTCTAAAACTAAATTTATGATAATAACACAAACTAGGGAGTCAACCAAGCATTAGACTAGATGCTATTTTTTCCTTCATTTTGAAAAAAATCTTATCCCAATGTTGGGATTTTGGATAAAAGAAGGACATGAAAATTCTCAAGTATAGAAAAGTTTGAAATCTACTAATTTTATATTTCAAAATATTTGAGATTTCAATGCCCTTTCTAATATGAGCATAAGAGAAGTTGATAATAGATTTTTGTTTGTTAATTTTACTTTCTCTAACTTCATATGTATTTTTAGAGTACATGAGAACATTCTAACAATCTATGTAGTAGCAGAATAGTATCATCAAATTTTCTCATTCTAACAATCTATGTAGCAACCGAATAGTGTCATCAATTTTTTTAAGCATGATTTAATTTTTTCCTTTGAAAAGTGAGTATATCAACAATTTATTATTGTTGTCTTTGTTGCTCCAATTTTCTTCCTTAATAACTCAACATTGATAATAAATGGGGGGATAGAAGTGACAACCCTGTCTCAATCTTTGGATATTTTGAAGAAATGTGTAGCACTATCATTCATCAAAGAGGCAATTGAAGCTCCACTAAAACAAGCTTTAGTCTAATTTATAGAGTTTATCTCAAACTCGAATTTGAAATAGTATTATATGTGGCTTCATGACTTAATTGGTTAAAAGCATTAGTTATATTCACTTTTATTGTAATAATATTTTAGTCATTTTGCTGGAATATATAGCTTCTCTATTGAGGATAATGCCTTTACAAATGTGTCTTTTTGGACAAAGTGTTGAGAAATATACAAATTCTAAACCAAAGGTATAAAAATTTCAATCTCTATTCAAATAATAAAAAATATGAATCCAATGGATTAGATACAACTCTTGGACTACTATAATATTCAAATTTAAAACTTATATGCAAATCTGAAATTAAGTTGCTCTAATATGGAATTACCATGTGATTAAATTCATCTTCCTTATGATGTAAAAAATCAGCTAATATATCATGTTAAATAAAACTACCTTATGTGAACTTATAACAACAATAAATAATGAATAATATCATCATAAGATAGAAATAACAAAGCACAAATTCACAACATGGGAGCATCACATAACATAAGATTTACATGGAGAAACCCTTACAAAAAAAAAATTCACCAAGAAGAGAGGTCAAGTGTGCATTATCTTCAAATAAATAACATTACAATACATTCACATGCCTTCTCCTTTTTTCCTTCAACATGGTAGTGATAGTTCTGATACTTAATATACGTACAGATCCAATAGCCAACAAGGTGAGAGGGGGGGGGGGGGGGTGAATCATACAAACTTAATCTTTCATAAAAACATCAGATTCAACCTCGGTAACATATATTTCAGTAATATAACCAAAACTGTTAAACATGCAAACTCAAAATCATATAAACATCATAAACCTCATAACACCAGATTTAACGTGGAAACCCAAATAGGGAAAAACCACTATGGATTTCAGACCCACTAAGAAATATACTTTTCTAGAGTATGCTCGGTTAAAAGAAAATCCTGTTAAAGATTACAAACACATTGCTAGATGTGACCCGGTTAAGGGATTTGCCTCAGATCTGTTAGGATCTTCACCTTGTTAGAAGTGACCTTGTTAAAGGATTTCAAACACTCAATCAGAATGTCACCTTGCTAGAGGGTTTTACAAATAAGACTGTTAAGTCCACTCGGTTAAGAGATTTTCTGTCACTTTCACAATAATAAAATCTATCTGCAACTTCACATCTAAAATGCTAAAGCAGATTCTTATTTGTTCAATACAATCTAGACATAGAACTAATCTTGTCCATCTACTGGGCTTCTATACTCTGTTATTCAAACAGGTTTTCAAGCTTCTGTGCTCGGTAATCACTATGTAGCATCCATGTGCATACACTTGCCCACATACATTGTTTATCAACAGTTTCCTATTTATAAACAATTAGGTAACCACTTAATCTCCTTGATCACATTTCCCATGATCAATCATAGCCATCAGATCTTCGATCTTGTCTAGGTTCAATGCATCTTTCGATCTGAAAACATTTTACCCCGCCTAGGAACTTGCATATATTTCTTGGAACTTGTGCCAGGGTATTGTGGTTCAATCTGTGTTGTAGATCTTCATGCCGACTTTCTATTGCCTTAGATTCATTAACAAACTATATTAATGGTATACCAATCATTCAATCAGTTCCAACTCATCAACTTCCTTCATTAAATAATGCATGCAAACATTTAATGCATTCTGTTATAGCTCGGTTACAACTCGGTAACAACTCAGTAAATAGTAAACTTCACTTGGTAGACATTCCGCCGTCATTAACCGATAGCGATAACCTTAGGGTTTACCGACTAGGTTCCTTGCTTGATAACATAGTATAGTATTAACCTTTACAATTTACAACATATGTATGATGTTAAAACAATCTAAAACATCATGATCTCATCATTGTCTGACTCGGTACTAGTTGCCCATTGAATACCTTATTCATCCCCTTATTCATCATATTCTTTCCTGTGTCTTTTACCGACATCTTTCTATTCTTCAAATCATACTTCTCAAGATATGGCAACATCATACTAAATTAGAAAATCAATTTCTTGACATCAATGACAAAATAATAATATCAAGACAGTAAACATCCTTAATCAGTAAAACCTTATCTCTTAGAGTTGTTGTAAATAATTTTGCAAGTAATCTTTGATCATAAGAAAAATTAGTTTAAAATGTTTTGACATGCGTTAGAGGATCACATTTTCTATCATAGAGTTCCAATTGAGGGACCTCAACATGCTTAGGTGGCACATATTTAACAATATCAAGAGAAAGTGGGGTCGCAACATCGAACATGGGCACACTAAACTTGGATTGACTCATGGAAGCAACTTGTTGTTGTAAGGAAGACATGATTTGAGCAAGATTGTTAATGGTCGCTTCGGTAGAAGAATTGATGTTAGAAATGGTTGATTGAGAAGGTGGTGTGATGTTATTGAAGGAAGGAATTGATTAAGAATAAGGTGGTGGGACATTATGATAAGTAGGAATAGGTGATGATTGAGTAGGAAAAGGGACACTTAAAGAAGGAATAAAATTGTTAAAAGAATTGCCCCCTTGTGTCATATTGATTGGTTGAGGGATAATAGGAATGCTTATTGAAGACATGGGTAAAGATGGAGGATTAAATATAGAAGAGGAATTGTCCCTATGACTAATTGTTGTAGGAATGACATTTTGAGTTGAAGTAGCCATGATGTTTGAAGTAAAAGTAGGAACACTTGTCATAAGAGTATTCAAAGGAATAGAAGGCTAGAATTGTGTAGGAGGTTGTGAATAACCTAGGGTTTCAGCACAACTCTTTATAGGCATGACATTGGAATCAACAATATGAGCAATGCCACGCAATATATCAATTCCATTCTTATCACTTTGAATCATGTGTTTAAGGCCTTCAATTAATGAAAGAGCTTCATTACTAGGGTATTCTTGGGACATCCATTGTTGAAAGTTATCAAATTGATTATCGAATTTTGAAAGTTGATCTATGGAAACTCTAGTCAAAGCTTCTTCTTCATCATGGGATTCATCAATGGGATAGATAGGGACATGATTAAGATGGGAAGAATTAGCATTATCCTCATTAAAAAAGTTACCCAAATTAAGCTCCATCTCCTTTGTAATTAAACCTTGGGAAGCCTTAATTCTAATGCTCCGTCTAACGGGGATAGTATAGGTAGGACTAATAGTGGTATAACTCATGCGTTAGAGGGAAATTTGAATTTTGAATTATAGGAATAAAGTTTACAAAATTGAATAATGCAAAATTTGAGAAAATAATGTTTAGATAATTTTTAACTTTGTTGAAAGGGGAAAATGACACAATTCCCAAAAATAATAAATGAAAGGAAATTGAAATTTCAAAATTAGGGCCAAGGGGATACCGCTTAATCTTAAAATTGACAAAATTAGAATTTTTAAAATCAAGGTAGATTATAATTAACCACTTAATTTTAAAAGATTTCTTGAAATTTGAAATGTTGAATTTGGAAGGTATTTTTTAATTTTAGAGAGATAAAAAATCGACAAAATCAACCAATCTTCTGGATTTAAGCTATTAAATACAGTCATAACAGTCTCCCAAAATTTTGGGAAAAAAGTCGAGGACCGTGTTGTAAGAGCACACAGTCTGACCAACTTTTTTCAAAATTTTCAGGGATGAAAGTTACGATGATTTGAAAGCTAACCCCCCAAAATTGGTGGATTTTACGATCTCTAGATAGACAAAATTAAGGTTCAAATGTGAAAATAGGAACCTATTAGGGTTTTGAAAAAAATGAGGAATTGAATTGCAAATTTGAAAAGGGTCAAACCTAATGGATAGGGACACCTTGAAATATGCTTAGAAAACTGAAATTGATTGAAATTTACACAAAATCCAATTAAATTTGAAAATTAGGGTTTTAGAACCTAACCACTTAATTTTTGAAATTTTGAAATTTGAAAAAGGAGGGAAATTGAAAATTTGAATTTTAAGAAAGAGGATAATTTTGAAAATAGTCACAAGTTTGAAAATTAAATGGAAATTCAATTTTTGCATAAGTTCAATATTATTTTTGAAAATTAGGGTTTTGACAATTAACCACTTAATTTTATGAATTTGATTTGCAAATTGAACAAGATAATGAATAAATTGAATTTGACAAAATATGCAATTTTAAGATCTAAGACAACTAACAAACAATATTTATAAAGCACAAGTTCAATTTCATTTTTTTTTAAACTAGGGTTTTAAATGAATTAACCACTAAGTTTGTAGAAAAATTAAACTTGTAAATAAAAAATATGCAATGATTTTCAGAATAAAGTATGCAAGACGTCAGGTTCACCAAAATGTAATGGGGTGAAAAGTGAATGATGGAGAGATCAAGAGAAAAGATTTTCTTCCCTCCAAGGAGAGATGAAAGTTTCACTCCAAATTTCCCTTCAATCACCTCATGCACATTACATTTAAAAGAGGGGGGATAATTAAATAGATCCAATCTCTAAGGAGAGATGTTGAATACTCAATGAATTGATAATGGTGTGAAATGACTAGTTAATCTCTCTTTTAGAATGAGTAATGGTTGAATTGTGTATTTTAGGACTAAGTGTAAAAGTAGCAAATAATTGATTATAACTCGAGATAGAAACGTGGGATGAAGTTGTGCACCTGGATCTGATTATAATATGTTGAGACGAAGTTGCCCTATGAATTTGAGGAAAAGTTGTTGGGGTCGTGTTGAAAGTGCACACGGTCCTATGAAAAATCTGCGAAATGAAAAGGGTTTTTTCGCATTTGCAAATGGAGTCCAAATCTGCAAATACAGTTGCACACCTGCAACCTACAAACAAAAAAGAGAGGAAAAGAGGTTGGGATTGGGGGTTTGCCTTTAGGTCAAACCCCAATTCTGGAATTAACCAAATGATGAAAGAAAATACTTGCAAGTAAATGTAAATGAAAGATTGAAATGTAATTCACCTCAAGGGAGGTTGTGATAGAAATGTAGGTAGATTTGTTTGTATGGAATTGAATTTTGAAAGGGATCTCCTCTTCAATGGTTAAATATTTGACTTTAATGCAACACCTAGCCTTGAAGGGAGACTTGAGAGCTTGAAAGGAATGCTTGAATGCTCTTGAATGATTGAATGTGTGATCTCATGTATTCAAACTTATGCCCTTCACCTTATCCAATTTATGCAAATGGGAGGGCAAATACGACATATATATTCATTAATTAGGGTTATTAGATTGATTATTTGTCATAGGCCAATGTAGGGGAGGTTTTCCCACTTTAATCACAAAGTTCAATGCACAAATTGAATGAAGGGGCCCCAAGATAGGGCAGGGACAGGGGCGCCACGCCCCCGTCATGCCCTTAACTCAGGATAGGAAGCGGGTTTAGCTAATACGAAGGACAAAAAAAGGTACAGTTTCAGGGATTGAGCAAGTCTCAAGTCTTCGATCAGGCTTGGGTATTCTATTTGCCAACGTGAGGACCCTAATGTGGTCGAAAATTGCAAGGGTCGCAATTCTATGACACTACACCAATGATAAACCAAGTCGGCCTAAGATTGAAACAATATTAACCAAATAATAAATCCAACCAATAACGCATTGGGAGCATCCACCAACATGTTACATAAACCGGTCCATAACCTAGCAAAATAACACCAGACCTAAAATAGGTTGCCATAAGCTAAATGAAATACCACCAATCAACTGGAACATGAACACAATAACCATCAGCATCCTGAAAACCTTCTAGAAACTACACCAACACCACTTATCAAATTCATCAAAAGATCTTCAATGAAGCTCTGTCAATAGAATCCTTACCGATAACCAAAAGGCTTACTAGAACATATGATAGCTTACAGATCACCAAATCCTGAACCAACTAAATGTGGCAAGCATTTGAACCACATGAATGACTAAACCAAACCAATTCCACCAATCAAAACATACCGAAGACAAATCTCATGATCATCATCAAAGTCAAACCACTCTATCGGAACCTAGTAGATAACCAAAGAAGCTAGTGTTGACATCAATGGCAAACATCAATGCAACACATAATCAATTCCTCCAAATTTCCAACATATAGACACGAAAAAAGATTTAAAAGTCTCCAACCCTTGGATTCCCTCCTCAAAATGTGAAAGCTCTAGTTTTGGCTCCAATAATTTCCCTCCAACTTGGGTGCCCAAAGTTGGAAGATAAACATTACATCAAATGTAATAAATGACAAAATACCAAGAGACACTTGTTGCCTCTTCCAAACACCCATTGGGAGAAGCCCAATAGTCACCCATTTGTCTTGTTCACATGTCATTGATCATCCCATCTAAGCATTCACATGTAGCCAAAATAATAAGTAATAATTATGTCCATAAGTCACATTTACGACTACTTGTGGAACCCATCACCCCTTGTGAATGTACTACAAACAATGGTGTGAATAAATATTACAAATTATTTTTCCAATTTACCCTATGTACCTAGGGAAGTTATCCAAATATTTTGGAACCATGCAATATGAAATTGGATTTACAAGGTAGTTGATGTGTTAATCCTAACACAAAGTCTATTTATTTTTTAAAGATAAGGCTTTGAAAAAGAGGTTCAATCCTCTTAACAATGAACTTATTAACAATTTTGTAAGAGTTATTATAAAGATATATGGGTCTATATCTTTCAATATAAAATGCTCATGCTTCTTAAGAATCAAGGTCAAAAGGAGGAATTAATCCACCCACAAAGTCTCTAAGTAGGTATAAGTCTTTCACCATTGTCAACAAATTTTCTTTTATATATATATTTTTAAATAATAGTGATCATTCAAGCTATTCAACTCTCTCTTTATTAAAAAGGAGCACTTTTCAATCCTTCCATTGTCACCATTTTTAAACGATCTCCATTTTTCTAAGGGATATTAGGAAGAAGTTTGTTTAGCTACCCACTTCTATCTTCTTGGTGCAACTAATGAAAGTGACTAGAGGTAAATTTCATGTCTTGAAGAATAAATTTACAATTAATCTTCAGAGTTCTAGAGCTTAGTAATGATGTTGAAGCTTTTTATTTATTGGCTCTTTCTAATTTTTTTTTTTTTAATATTTTTTTTTAATTTATTTTTTTCATGCTCCCTTTAGTCAACCAAGCCATTCTTGATTTAAGGTGTTATATCTACACCTCTTTATTCATCAAGTTGAGAATGTTTGAGTAGTGTTGCTACTAATTTAGTATATCCTCACCCAAACCCCTATTTTTATATCTTTTGGATGTTTTCTAAGTGTTATTTTAGGGATTGTACATTTTGATTATGAATCTAATGCCTTGTGGCTACTTGTCTAGCTTTGATCTTATTCATCCAAATTTGTCTAGGAAAAGTATGAGGGTAACAATCCTTCTAAGCAAGAAGGAAAATTTAGTTGAAACCATCCTCAATGGCCCATGATAAAGATTATTTAAAAGGATTTGGACTATAATTTATCATTTGTTTCAGCCAGAGACTAATTAATCTATGATTCAGGATGGAATTAATAATTATGTCTATTTAGGGGATGACCCCACGGTCGAGTCTTCGAGCTCGCTTGTTGTTTGAACCCCTGTAGGTATTGAATAGACTTTGATGGATGGTGTTGATGTGGCCTGTTGACCAGGACAATTAGCAATTCTGTAGGGGTGTTAATTCCCCATTGTTTGCAATCTTCGGTCTGCAGACAAGGCTTCCCGTCAGACGATCAGACCAGTACGGTGGTGACAATGACAAGAGAGATATGGAGACCTGACTTGGAGAGATAAGGTGTTGGCCTGAGCTTCAAGGGTGGAGAGATAAGGTTTTTGCGAGTGATGGAGTGATAAGGGGTTGCTCATGGGAAACAATACAACTAAAAAATTGGAGGTGTTAATACCTCACAATTGTAACCACAGGGAAGGGGTCCCCCAAATGTGGCCCTCACTGGTTAGAAACTCCAGTATAAAAAAGACATTACCAATCAAAAATAAATAAATAAATAATAATGTCTATTTAAAAAATAGGGAAATCCTCAAGGATTTACTTGACAATTATAAATTTGTCAATCCTTGTTATGAAGATGCCCCACCTCTTATTTTTTTAGGTATATTTATCTTGATTGATATGAAATCCTATTGAATCCCAAGTGTCGATGATGTTATGGCCACATTCTCTTTCATTATATTTGATAAGAAGGCCACCATTTTCCATATGGAGGACTAAATTAAAATCCCCTCAAAGAATCAAAGTTTAAAGATTTATGACTACTTGTAGTTTTCTTTAATAGAGTTTCAAATTTTTGTCTTTGAATTTGGATGATTAGTAATTATAAACAAAATATTTGATGACTTTCTTCTTAAATTTCCTTGGATCTAATTAACAAATTAATATTCTTAAATAAATTAGTTGATCAATCCACAAAAACTCCTTTGGAGGAACCCTAGTAGAAAATTACTCTTGCTATTTAGCCAAATTTCTTGTGTTATTATCTAATTTAGTTTCTTAAATTAACAAAATTTTATTCTTCCTAGGAAACAAAAAATCTCTAGTATATTTTTTTTGTACCTATTTTTTGTTTGTTTGTAGTGCATACAATTTTATTTTGGATCTAAGTATGGGGCATATCATTGTAGATATGAGTTTGGCCTCAATTTCTTAATATGGCTACACTCAATTGTACCTTAAGGTATGTCCACAATGAAATATAGGGATGGGCTTTGTCCATGCATTGTCGTACATGCAAATCTCACTTCTAGGTGTCCTATGGCTGCTACAAGGATTTCTCCATGTGGTGGGATTTGAACTTGGGTTTATGGTGTAAAATTTAATTACCAATCACTAGAATTAAACTTGATAGGTCAAAAATAAAGCTCAAACTTAGTTTCATTGTATCTTCTCTTTTAAAATTGCCACTTGATCATCATTTACATTATTCTAGATAAAAAAAAAGATAAAGTATCGCATCAAGTATTTTATATGGAATTCCTTGAAGAAAATATGAGATTAAATATTCATGATTCATTTTATCTTTTTTTCAAAAGATCCTTATACTTAATTATGTGTTTAAGTAATATTAATGTTCCTATTCTTTGGGCTTGCTACGATGTTCAATTTATGAGTCTATTTATTGACATCTAATTTACTTGTGTTTCAACAAGCTCATTCATTCAATAGTGAAATGTGCTCCATGCAATCACATTATCTAGAGGTTATGCTATTCCATCCAATCTAACACTTATTAGAACATATTTTTATTTTAGTAATTTGAATATTATCTATACAGATGAGAATTGGTTCTCCAGATCATCTCTTAATAAGGCCTAAGTAAGTTGCACTTTCTAATAATATTGAATAAAAAAAAATCATTTAGTTTTAAAGCTAAGAGATGATATGCTTCAAGAAGAGATACATTTCAAAATTATTTCAAACTCAATCTTAATTATACAAACAATCAAGTTACTACTTGATATTAAAAGTATGTATCACCCAAGATCCTTAAAACATTTTTGACCATAATTCTCTTTCTTGGCTAAATGAATCTACCGAGGTTTCTCATCCAACTAATCACCCTCACAATGAGAATAAAGTTACATAGAAAATGTATTGCATTATCTAACTACAACCAAATGCCTCATTGCATCTTATTTTCATCTAAAATTTGTTCTCCTAGTTGACCTTCTTAGAATACTTAACAACTAAAATATGACCTCAATATGCTCCTCTTATCTTGACCACCCATCATCAAATAACAAACTTAGGATCCCACCTATTTTCAACAATATTAGTAACATATACTCATGTGGGAATCAATATAGGTTGAACAAAATTACATTAATTTATAATTTTACATACATATTGTGGCTCTATAAATTGGGATCTCTTTGTTACAATCATTTATTTGTGTGCACATACTTTAATACCTTACCCCTTGAATGATGGGAGCGCACAACCTAAAAGACCAATATTATAAGTAAGCTAACAACTATACAATACCATAGTTGGCAACAACCCAACATTAAGGAAACAACATGTAGTACCCCTCCTTGATCAACCTCTTTTTGTATGTTTTTTATTTACTTCAGTGATTGTTCAGTGAAACATTATTGTATATTGATTCGGATGTTATGCGATTTTATTTCATGCTTTATCTGGATGTATGGTGTATGCTTTTATGCAGTATCTCAATGCTTATGTTTAATATTATTTTATGGATCATTATCATAGATTGACACTTTTACCTTATATTGCTTTGCGTTATTTATATGTTTCATGTTTGCAAGTGTATAGGGATGCAAGGGGATGATTTTCTTTCACTCACTCCAGTGAGACAGGGAACGTCATGATTCTCCTTCATCGGTGTGCATAGGGATGCAAGTGTATAGGGATGCAAGGGGATGATTTTCTTTCACTCACTCCAGTGAGACAGGGATTGTCACGATTCTCCTTCATTGGTGTGCATATTGTGTCTCTATATATATTGGTCTATATGAATGTGTGGTTCTTTGGTGTAGGACATTGCAGGTACTAGTACCAGGTAGGTATGGGGTATTGACTCCACCTGGTTTCACAGGTCTGAGCATGCCTTTTATATCCGATGGGAGTAAAGGAGATAGTTGTGGTACCCTAGCTTGACCCGCAGTTACACTCGTGTGAGTGTTGTCAGTCAGATGTCTTTTCCTATCTGGTTGTTATGCGAGTCATAGTGCTTTGGTTTGGTCATTTGTGAGTCGGCATTTGATCACCCTTTGTTTGCATGCTTTCGTTTATTTAAATGGTTATTTAATTGAATGGATGATGCTATCTTATGTTGGCGTAATTAGTTGATTATTATACTCTGTGATTATTGATTTAATTAATTGATGAATTGCTAGATTAAATGGTTGAAGGGCTTATTTTATTGTGTAAGTGGCATTAATATATTTTGTGGAAGGAAATAAATAATTGCCTAGCCATTTAAATGTTAAATGATTATGTTGAAAGAAAGTATTTTTGGAAATACAAAATAAAATGAAAACTTTCATTTTTACTTTTTCATTTGACCTTTTCATTTTAATTATTGGAAAAGAATTATTTTTGAAAAGAAGTAAATCTGATTGCTTTTTAGTTTTAAAAATTTGAAATCTGATTGGTTGTGAAACTTTTTAACCTAGAAAGTTTAGGTTAAAAGATAATTTTCATGCTATTCTAGGGATTCACGGGAAGAAGGGAGAGGGGAATTTTGGAGGAGAAATTCTAGAAAAACTTCATGGAGGAACTGAAAATTCGACCTGGTTTGCAAGACTGGAAATTCTTCATCTCTTTGCTTGCTATTTCTTCAAGGTTGGAGGTTCTCTTCTTGTTTTGAAATTTAATTTTTGAATACTTCAGTTTCTTCCTGTGTGTTTAAAATGCAAATCTGCCTGTAGATTCTTGTGAAATGTTTGGGTTAGAAGAAAGATTGCTTGATATTGTTTATTTTGTGAATTTATATCATATGGTTGCATTTAAGAAAGAAATGGTTTATTTCTCTATCTACTATGTGGTTGTTCTTGAAAATCAATTTCTGGTTATACCTCTTTTATTTGGAAAGAATGAACTAGATTTAGCTTGTTATGTGCTTTCTAGTATTTTATTGTCCAATATTTGGGGTTTCCATGGGATTTCATTTCACCATTTTGCCTTATTAGTAAATTTCTATTTGAAAATTGGATTTGGCACTGTGTATGTGTGTGCTAGTGAAATGTTCTGGAAATGAATTGTTTTCATGTTTAACGATTGGGTGGAGTGTTGATTTTAATGCCTTGGAGGCAAGTATTTTATTTGTTTTTGTTGTTGATCTTACCTCACCCCGTGGTGGGCTAGTCCCACCATGTGGGTCGGTAGTCTCTATTGCCCGCAAGTAGCAGTACTACCGGTCGGTAGTACTGCTATACGGTAGCAGTACTACCAGTTGGTAGCTATTGCTACCAACGGTAGTAGTACTACCGATCAATAGTCACTGCTACCGATTGGTAGCAGTGCTACCGGATGGTAGTTCCTGCTACTGGTTGGCAACAACACTATCCATCGGTAGTGCCTACTACCGGTCGACAACAACACTACTGATAGGTAGTGCTTGCGGCCCCCGACAGCGGCACTGTTGCGGTTTGGTTTTGACCCCTGCATTACCATGTTTCTTTATCGATTCAAACTGGTTAATGCAATAAAGTTAATTTTTAATAAATAAAATTTATTTTGTGAAGTGGCTTTTGTGCTAAATGAAATGGTGAATTTTCATGTGGTTTTTTATTATGTGGTTAATAAATTGATCAATGGAAATCAAGGCATGAATTAAGAATTCAAATTGGTTAATTTGGTTATATTTTGGAAATGAATTAAATGCATGTTAGGGAATTCATGTTATAAATGGTTGAGTGTTTAATGTGGATTTCATTCTCGATGGAATATTAATTTGGAAATTGATTAGATGTGACTGTTGGAAAGGAGTGTTTTATTTAATTTCCAGTCAATGATATTGTAAGTGCTTATGATGTTATTTTTTCTCAAAGATTGTCTGAGTGCAGACTTAGTGAATTAGCTGTCATTGCAAGTGTATAATGTGTTATTTTTGGTCCACGGTTCAGTTGTCCCATGGTGGTGTATTTGGTACCCTTGACCAAGTTATATATGTTGGCTTCATTGTCGTAACCATTTAGTGTCTTTGCCTTATGGTTAGCCAAGAGTCAGTATGTCCTTGTTGACCACTTGTTCTTGATAGTGGTGTAATGGTTGTCTGCTTTTCCATAGGGTCCTCGGGGAGTGACCTTGTCTGTTTAGTGTCCTTTTAGAGAGTGGCTTTCGAGCAGGTTGCCCCTGCGAAAGTTAGATAAGTGATAATCTAATTAATTGATTAGGTGGGTAGTACTCAAACATTAATGAAGATAATGTACCTCGCGCATACGTGAGTGCTTGTATTGAGGCTCATAATGTAGTGAGAAGGCCTGGAATGACAAACTGACCACCTTGTTTTCACGAAAGGCTGGAAGGGTTCGCATGAGACTTAGTTGGAGCTGGAGGTTCGGGAGAGGTTACTAGGACAAAGATTTGGGACCTAGGAGAGCCTACCAAGGTAACCATCAAGCTATACGATGACACTCTCTCATTTGGTTCACTTGTGTATTTGTGATGTTGAGTCACCTGGATTTTGTGGAGTCATATTGTGTTGTCATGGAGTCGTATTGTTTTGTCGACCATGTCATGCTTATGCTTGTTTTAGGGTCCTCATCTATCTCCTAGCACGGTGGGGTGATTCCATTTTGGGAATTACATGGTCGGGTGGTAGTGCCACTTCCCATCAGATGTTTGGATTTGTACCTCCATGCGAGGATTGGCTTCATAGGTGTTCCTGTGGTTCGTGGCTCATGATTAATATCATGTTTGGATATTATTTTTATTTGGAGACCTATGTGGTCAATGTAATATTGATCTTATATAACCTTGTATTTGGTTGAGATGTATCTTTATATGTATATTAAGAAGCTATGTATTGAAAGAGCAGCGTAGTCCTATGTTGGGATGTTTTTATCAGTTTCCTTTATGTTCTATGTACATGCTTATTGAAGTGGAATTGTATTGTATCCTTTCAATCTTTCAATGATGTATCTATATTTTGCTTATGGCTTCGTGTGATCATTGAGTTAATGATGGATTAATTGTATTTGTGGAATTTATCTTTTGAAGTTAATTCTTCGTTGGTAACCGTTAAAGAATTCTAGTGTAAGTCTTTTGCTTGTCTTATCATGCATGTTGTGTAAATGAACTTACGATGTTTATACTTTAAAAAAAAAAAAATTTCACCCTTGTTGTGGGTTTTCCTTCGGGGTTCCTGACGGGGCATTACACAACACTAATAAAATTGGCCAAAGGAAACAATCTTTAATTGACCTTTAATACAACATTTGATAATTGCTTCCAAAATCCTTATGAAAATTCACATAATATAATTCATACTTTTAAGGAGCTTATATGCCACTACTATCTTAGGTAAGTCTCCAAAATATGCATAAACACAAGTAGCCACATATGAATATGAGATTAATGTGTCACATATAAAAAAAATCAAACCATAATTCACCTTATAAGAACATTGTTTAAAAAAAAATCCATTTTTTAAGTTTACCTTTGTTATTTTTAACAATCTAACATCACTTCCTAATTTATCTTTTTGATAATGCATTTTCTTTATTTCTATTCATTTTATAATATTCTCAAAGTTATATTTTATAGACATTTCACGATTTTACATAGGAAAACTCATCAATTAATTGGTAACCTGGTGTAATTCTCTTTGAATTATTTATCTAACTATACCAACATTCCTTTCCTTAGTTTATTTAGATTCCATCAAGCTTGTGAAAAAAAAATGGAACTCTTAAATTTTTGGTGAAGTCATAGAAGGAAAAAAGAAGCTACTTTGAGGTTATGGGTTTGTGGAATAATACTTGTTTAGGATTGAGAAGACTAAGTAGAGGTTTATATCATCACATCAATTCAATAAGAATTCTAAGTAGTTACAAACCTCTTGTTCATTAAGAATATTTAATTGATTGGTAATGAGGTAGAGGCAAAATCAAAATCACAGAAACCATAGGAAATATACACTAAAGATAAAAAAATCTTATTTATTTTATGGAAGGCAATTTTCTAGGGTTATGTATGGACTAATGGTGCATACGACATCTAATAACAATTTTTTTAGTTTTACTTCTATAATTTTTTATTTTTTTTGGTTTTGTAGCTATTTCTATGTTATTAGAGTTCTAATTTTTAATAAGAAATGTTAACTTGCAAGAAAACTAAATTCTTCATTTTACAAAAAATATAAAAATGCAACACATTTTTTTATTGTTTGATGTAATAAAGATGAATGTGACTACATATATGACAAATTCATGTTTAGAGAGTCTAGAGGAATGAATATCCAATCATGTATCTTAGAAAGCACAAAATACTAAAAAACCTTCTCATTATTTTAATATTATAAAATGACTACAATATGGCTTGGTAGCCTGTTACATCTTTATTACAATATATTATACAAAGATACAACAATTGAACAAAACTTCTCAAGTATTCTACTTCTAATTTTTTCCTTTTAAACTACCACTTCTTCTAATCTCTAATATCTTCCAAATGAATTCAACAGGTTTTTATATAGAATTTACATGGTTTAGGAATATTTCTCCTAACCACAAGAGGTTTTAAAATCTTGATGTTTTGTGGAACATGTGGGTAAACCTAAATTTGATTACGAAGCTTCAATAGTTTATTAAACTTGGTGTGGTTCCAATTTAAGGTTCATCTAGTCCCATACTACCTTGTGTTATGGTTATTTGAATGTGTTAGATAGTTCAAATAACCAGAAGACAACTTAGAGGGGAGGGGGGTGAATCAGTTGTAACAGATTACCAAAACTATTAGCAATTTAAACTTTAATACCCGAACCCAAAAACATTAATACCAGAATAGCAGTTTAACTAATTAAGCATAAACAATAATCATAGAATAAACACCATCCACATGACACCAATATTTGTACGTGGAAAACCCAATAAAGGGAAAAACCATGGTGGGAAGCCTACCCATGGTCAGATAATACTTCTACAGTAAGTATGTGAATTACAATTGAGGGGCCTGCACTTGCAAGAAACTCTAATTTTTAATAAGAAATGTTAACTTGCAAGAAAACTAAATTCTTCATTTTACAAAAAATATAAAAATGCAACACATTTTTTTATTGTTTGATGTAATAAAGATGAATGTGACTACATATATGACAAATTCATGTTTAGAGAGTCTAGAGGAATGAATATCCAATCATGCATCTTAGAGAGCACAAAATACTAAAAAACCTTCTCATTATTTTAATATTATAAAATGACTACAATATGACTTGGTAGCCTGTCACATCTTTATTACAATATATTATACAAAGATACAACAATTGAACAAAACTTCTCAAGTATTCTACTTCTAATTTTTTCCTTTTAAACTACCACTTCTTCTAATCTCTAATATCTTCCAAATGAATTCAACAGGTTTTTATATAGAATTTTCATGGTTTAGGAATATTTCTCCTAACCACAAGAGGTTTTAAAATCTTGATGTTTTGTGGAACATGTGGGTAGCCCTAAATTTGATTACGAAGCTTCAATAGTTTATTAAACTTGGTGTGGTTCCAATTTAAGGTTCATCTAGTCCCATACTACCTTGTGTTATGGTTATTTGAATGTGTTAGATAGTTCAAATAACCAGAAGACAACTTAGAGGGGAGGGGGGTGAATCAGTTGTAACAGATTACCAAAACTATTAGCAATTTAAACTTTAATACCCGAACCCACAAACATTAATACCAGAATAGCAATTTAACTAATTAAGCATAAACAATAATCATAGAATAAACACCATCCACATGACACCAATATTTGTACGTGGAAAACCCAGTAAAGGGAAAAACCATGGTGGGAAGCCTACCCATGGTCAGATAATACTTCTGTAGTAAGTATGTGAATTACAATTGAGGGGCCTGCACTTGCAAGAAGGCCAATAGCCTATAGCACACTTCTCATCACAAAAGGAGCCTCACTGACTACATATAAATCCATACTATAATTCAGAGAAGTTTTGAACTGCAAAAGATAGCATCTCCTATGCCTGAGTACAGTTCCAATTAAGCTCAATACCGGAGGACTAAATCCTCTTACATACACCCAATTCCATCTCCAATGATTGACCAACTCCTCTTCCTAAATGATATTGCATTATTCGCACATTACATTCCTTGATCATGACATCTGACCATAACCATGATGATCTACAATGAGATCTTACATCTATATATACAAACCCTTGACCATAAACAATCAGGTTGGTCACCAAATAATAAACCAATTACATAATTACAAACCATGTTGGTCTTAGACCAAACAAATAATATCTAACACATAAGACATCCTAGAAATACATCGAGAGGTCCAATCCACACGTTACATTAAAGTTGGTCCATGTCATGCCCAAAATTTAGGGCAAAAACGGAATGATTTTTTTTTTAAAACAACTAGTTAATTAACAAAGTTCAAACAATTTCTTGATACTAAGTATCGAAACTTAATTACAATTCATTTGCGGGAACTAAATGTTTTAATTTGTTTCCTCATCAAATAAAGTCGATAGTCTAATTTATTTAAATTCATTTAAATGGGTGGACGAAGATAAGCATTGATCTTCCAAAAAAAACCAAATTGACTAAATTTCTTTTTAAATCATTAATTTAATAAATGGATTAAAGTGTCAAATTAATTTCCTAAATGACATTATTCGCTGAGGAAAAATTATCTTTCCAATAATCAATTTAGCTTGCAAGGAATTAATATTCTTTCTTTTTTTTTATATTTAATTCAAGGCTTCACAAATAGTTAATTTGATAAAATAATTAATTGGGATTTAAATTCCCAAGTCCAACTAAATTGAAAACCCTATCTAATCTAAAATTTAGATTTTCCTCAACTTAAAAACAGATTTTTATGTAATCCCTATTTAGGATGTTTTTATTTTTTTATTTATAAACAAGAATTTAACAGTCTATTTTATTATTATAATTTTTATTACCCTAGCCCTACCCGGGCTAGGGTTTGATATATATATTTTTTTGTTTTGTTCGAACCCCGCTTTGCAGGGCCGAACTGAGAGAGAGAAAGCGCAGCAAAGGGCGAACGCAAGGAAGGGTGGGTGTTACCGGTGGCGGCGCGGCCATGGCCGCCCACTGTGCACTGCACAGTGTTCGGCCCTTGCCGCCCACTGTGCAGCGCACAGTGCGCGGCCCTGCCATTCACTTTGCACTGCATAGTGTGCGGCGTTGCCGCCCACTGTGCCTTGTACAGTGCGCGGCTCCGCCGTTCATTGTGCGATGCACAGTGGCTTCGGCCCCTATATTTCTTTTGCTAAAATTTTTTTTTTAAAAAATTTCTTTTTATATTTATAATATAAATATATATATATATATATATATATATATATATATATATATATATAAATAAATACATTTATATATATATTTCTCAAGGTTAATTTTATATGCAAGTTTTTTATAAGAGGAACAAAAGAAATAACAAAGTAATCTCATTATGCTAAATTAATATATATATATATATATATTTATATATATATATGAATAAATCAATAAATATATATATATATATATATATATATATATGTATATATATATATATATACATATATATGTATACATGTATACATCTATATATATATATGTATACATATATACATCTATATATATATATATATATATATATATATATATATATATATATATATATATATATATATATATATATATATATATATATGTATATATATATATATATACATATATATGTATACATGTATACATCTATATATATATATGTATACATATATACATCTATATATATATATATATATATATATATATATATATATATATATATATATATATATATATATATATATATATATATATATATGGTGAATAAACTTAGGCTTCCATTTTCATTCGTTTTGTAGGGTCTTTATATGGCATGCTTGCATAAAAACATATATATATATATATATATATATATATATATATATATATATATGTATATCCATGAATTTTTACATGCATATAGATATAAATAAATATATATTTATGACTAATAGATTTAATTTCTTTTTTTTTCTTAAACTAACATCATAATCATGAAAGATTTTTGATAAACCATTGTAGGAAAAGAAATATAGGTTTCGCTTGTTTTAATGGATAAATATTTGTTTCCAGAACTATATTGAAAACTAAATATTGAAATCTATGGGTATGCAGGAAACATAATTCTAAGACTTATATTTTTTTTTTTTTTAAAGAAAATACTTAAGAAATACTATTTTAGGAAAACTTTATACTTTTCTGAAGCAAATACATTTATGGATTTCTCAACTAATAAAATAACTAATTTTATTTACATGATAACAGCAAGTGCAATTCAGGGTTTTCTGCAATTAAAAAGGAGATAGATTTTTTTTAGCTAAACAAAAGAACCCAAATTTAAATAAACTGATTTTTATATTGCAAAAAAAGCAACTTTTGCATGTAAATCAAAAAGCAATTCTTTTCTTTTTTTTTTGAAAATAGATAATAGAAGCATATCTGGCTTTATACAACTCTTTCAATATTCTGCAAAATTACCAGATGTTTCTTTATTTAACTACAATACTAAATCTCATGTCCTATTTCAAGATTACAACTTGTCTCTCATTCAACGAATAAGGTATGTTTCTACTAACAAATTTAAACAAATAACTACAAATGGATTTAAGTATCTTCAACAATAATCTTCTGCATCTTTTCACTGATCCTATTCTCTTCTCCTGACTTTCCTGCATAATAAAACACAATATGACCACGGAGTGCTCACCTCCCAACCTAGGCTAACTGGTAGCCACCCCCGAGCTCGGAGAACCAAGTCCTAGACGAGTAACAAACAGGCAAACACATAGAAGGCAAAATACATACAGATTTTCAGACACACTCCCAACTTGGCTGCACAGCACCACACTTTGGTGGTGATCTTTTCAAAGGGTGGTAGTGGACCACTACCCTGAGGAGAACTGTAAGTATGGAAAAACAAGTAGCCACTTCATGTCACAATAAATACATAAGAAATCTCAACCCCTTATTCCTTATGCCCCCCAAAGGCATTCTAGTCTTATATCCCTCCTTATGACCCCCATTGCACAAACAGGCCATGCAGCAAGGGTCACACAAAGATCCCTTGTGATCGCTCTCAAACGAGAGTCTCTCACTCGAGGGTTGTCACTGCTACCACCCACAAGATCCTCTTCTCTCCCAAGAGTAAGAGGTCTTGAGAAAACTCCCAAAACACAACAAAACATAATGCAAGATTTTCAAATGAAATTCTAAAACAAGACATACAAAAACACAGATTTCTTTCATCAATCATACCCTCAAACACATACAAGAAAAATAGACATTTTTAAGAATAATCAAACCAACCTTAATCTACCCAATGGTAGTTTTGATGTTTGAGGAAGAGCTGCCCAATCCACGATTCTTCTTCTTCTACCCTTAGTTAAATTTTCTATTCCAAAACTATTCTTTTCTTTTCACCATTTCTCTTGTCTCCAAAAATGGAGAGTGGGTGATTACCCTCCAATTCTCAAAAATCTTGGTTAAGAATCTCTTTCACTGAGTTCTCACAAATTTCTAAAAACCAAAAAGGAAAGAAAAGAAGAATGCAAAAAGACTCTCATTCCAAAAGGAAAAATCTCAACTAGATTAAAACTTCTAATTTTCAATTTTCGCACAACTCAAAAAAGCCAATTTTTAAAGTGTTAAAAAGATCATTAAAAAGTAGAAACTTGCCTAAAATTACCCCTAACCCCTAGGTATACCTTATGGGCTTTAGGAAACCCTATTAAACTGCCCCCAGGTGTTCATTTAACCCATTTTAAACTCCTCTGAAGTTTATTTTCGGGTCAAACATATGTTGACCATTCCAAAGATTATATTCCCAAAGTATTTATGACAACACATTATATTATTTAAGAAAAACTATAATTAAACACTTTCCCACCAAGAGACACAAATAAAACATTTAAATTTAAATCCACACATTTGTCAAGTGACACAAATAAAACACTTTTACAAATTAAAATATGGAATTGTCTCTTGTGGTTTTTACATATTAAATTTAAATAACACTTAACACTCATGCAACATATACTCTTATGAATAAAATACAACACAAACGGGGTGTTGTCTCTCCAAATAGACAACCCCTGGCTTACGAACATACATAAGTCTAGGTTTGGTTCTCCGTAATTTCCATGGTCACATGGTAAATTTCCTGCGCATCTCAATTTTCACATTAGTACTTTCAAATATCCACATATAATATAATTCAAAGGAATAACAATACACATCATCACTTGCATACAATTTTCATCTGCACAGGTTAAATACATCTTTTATCAAGCAAAATTCTCATAAACAATTTCATCCCAATTCACATAAACTTAACCATACATCATAGTTCTGTTATCATAGCAAAGTCCTGCAAATTAAATAATGACATCTATCATTGCAATATCATCCTATCTAACAATCATGTAGTGTTCTATCTCATAAAGCATATAAGTAAATCATCAAAACATAGCAATGTTATCCAAATCCTGAAATCATGTAAGTTCTAAGTCTCAAAATGCATCAAAATAAAGTATCCATAATAGTCTAAATATAAAATCCACTGAATGACAGATTGAGTCAAGGTGAGGCCTCACATCCTCCCCCTCTAGGCATGAACTTCCTCCTGGAGTTCATCAAAGAGGTGGGGGTACTCTAATCTCATACGTGTTGCGTCCTCCCATTAAGTGGTAACCTCATCATAACAATCCCATTGGACCCTAACCTGGTCCAGCTCTCGACCTTGAAGGGACAATGTCCAGCGTGCAAAAATGCGAATGGGCTCCAAAGCTAGCTACCCATCTGACTCCACTTGCAAGGCATCCCAATCTAAAATGTGAGTCTCATCATAGATATATTTTCTTAAAACTGAAACATGAAACACATCGTGGATGCGTGACAGGCTAGGTGGCAAAGCTAAACGGTAGGCAACTGGGCCTATCCTCTCAAGAATCTCAAAGGGTCCTACAAAGTGAGGTGCGAGCTTAGAACCCTTTCTGTAACGGATTGGACTCTTATGCGGTCGCACTCTCAAGAAATCTCTGTCTCCAACCAAGTAGCTACGATCTATCCTCTTTGCATCAGCATATTTCTTTTGTCTATCCTGAGCCTCTCTGAGACGCTGCCTAATCAAATCCACCTGCTGTTCCATATCCCAAACTAACTCAGGACCAATAGCAACTCTATCCTCTATGCGATCCCAACTCAAGGGCATCCTGCAAGGCCTGCCGTATAAAGCCTGATAGGGTGGCATCCCCAAAGAAGTGTGATGCCCATTGTTATAGGCAAACTCCACTAAGGGAAGATACTCCTCCCACCGGGTCTGATGATCCATGACGTACATGTGAAGCATATCCTCTAACACCTGATTGACCCTCTCTGTCTGACCATCTGTCTCCGGGTGATAGGCTGTACTGAAATTGAGCTTAGTGCCCATAGCTGCCTGCAATGACTTCCAAAAGGAAGAAGTGAAAAGAGAATCCCTGTCATAAATAATCTTGTGGGGCACGCCATGAAGTCTAACAATGTCTCGCAAGAACACCTGTGCTACTGCTGGAGCTATGAATGTGGTACGAACTGGTGAAAAGTGAGCTACTTTGGTCAACTTGTCAACTGTCACCAAGATAGCATCATGGCGACGAGAAGACATAGGAAGACCAATGATGAAATCCATGGATATAGTATCCCACTTCCACTCTGGTATAGCATGAGACTGAAGCAACCCACTTGGATGGCGGTGCTCCGCCTTTACCCTCTGACACTCGAGGCATCGAGCGACTATCTCAGCAATGAGCTGCCACATTCCTGGCCAATGATACAACTATCTCAAGTCAGCATGCAACTTCTTAACCCTAGGATGTGCTACATAAGGAGCTCTATGAGCCTCCGTGACAATGAACTCTCGCAACCCTCTGGAGGAAGGTACATAAATGCACCCTCTGTGGCGTAATAGTCCATCAGACTCCAAAGAATAATCCACATATTTCCCTTCTAGAGTAACCTGAGATCGAATCACCTGACCAATCTCTGCATACCATTCATCCTCTGGCAAGTGTTGTAGTATATGATCTCTCAAATCCGTGCCCATGGATATGGTGTAAACCTCATGACGTCTCCTACTCAAGGCATCTGCAACTACATTTTCCTTTCCTTTGATGTAGTGAACGTCAAAATCATATTCGCACAAGAACTCCATCCATCTCCTCTGACGTGCATTAAGGTTCGGCTGAGTGAAGATGTACTGAAGACTCTGATGATCTGAATGCAACTCAAAGTGATGTCCTAAAAGGAAGTGTCTCCACCTCACAAGTGCATGCACTACTGCTGCGAGCTCAAGGTCGTGAGTGGGATAATTAAGTTCATGAGTCTTAAGTTTCCTAGACTCGAAAGCTATGGCCCTACCATCCTGCATAAGAACTACCCCTAAACCCTCTAGAGAAGCATCTATACAAACCATGAAATCAGCTGTAGGATCTGGTACAACAAGGATAGGAGCGCTAGTAAGTGCCTTCTTGAGTTCCTGAAAAGTTTTCTCACACTTCTCTGTCCACTCAAATTTCTTCCCTTTACACTGAAGAGAAGTAATAGGGTGTGCGACTCTGGAAAATCCCTCGACGAAACGTCGGTAATACCCTGCTAAGCCCATGAAACTCCTGACCTCTGTCACACTGGTAGGTGCTGGCCAATCCATAATAGCCCTAATCTTTGATGGGTCAACTGAGATGCCATCACCGGAAATAACGTGCCCAAGGTACTTAACCTTAGACTGAAAGAAAGCACACTTCGATAGGCTGCCAAACAACTGATTATCCCGCAAACACTGCAATACCTGTTTTAGGTGCTCCTCATGCTCCTTCTCATTCTGAGAATATATCAGTATATCATTGAGAAACACAACAACAAAATGGTCCAGAAAGGTATGGAACACCCCATTCATGAGGCTCATAAAAACTGCTGGTGCATTCGTAAGTCCAAACGGGACTACGGTAAACTCATAGTGACCATATCTAGTGAGAAATGCGGTCTTGTGGATATCACTTTCCACTATTCTCAACTGATGGTATCCTGACTTCAGATATATTTTGGAAAAGACTTTGGCACCCTGAAGCTGGTCGAATAAATCATCAATTCTGGGCAAAGGATATCGGTTCTTGATGGTTACTTTATTTAGCTGCCGATAATCCATACATAATCGGAGAGATCCATCCTTCTTCTTAACGAAGATGACTGGTGCAACCCAAGGGGATACACTAGGATGAATATGACCCTTCTCAAGGAGTTCCTCAAGCTGCATTTTAAGTTCATTTAACTCATTTGTGGTCATCCTATAAGGTGCTCTGGAAACTAGCTCGGCTCCTGGTACTAGGTCTATATGAAAATCAATCTCTCTACAGGGAGGCATTCTCGGTAACTCTGAAGGAAATACATCTGAATATCCCTTAAAGATAGGATGGTCATCAAGCAATGTTTCTTTTTCCTCCTCTTCTCCTCTGTCACTGATAGTGATAGCAAAAAGTTGACATCCCTTCCGCATGCTCTGCTTAAGCTACATTGCGGAGATCATACGAAGAGACACGAGCCTCTGAATCCCGATAATAACTATGGGTGAACCGTGATCATCCTCACACTCGATCTTTTTTAGGCGGCAATCCATCTTGGCTCTGTGAGCATAAAGCCAATCCATGCCAAGTACGATTCTGTAAGATCCAAGTGGAGTCACTCTAAGGTCTACTAAAGTGGTGGTCTTGCCAATCTGTAGTTGACATGCCCTAACCTCTGATTCCACTGACACTCTAGCTCCCGAAGCTAATTCCACTTCCCAACTAACACCCTGTCTAGTTGCCACTGGCTCGCAACGCTCCACAACCAATGGAGATATAAAGGAGTCAGTAGCTCCTGAATCAAACAAAATAGATACATTGTTACCTTTGATTATACCTGAAGATTTGATAACCGTGGCCTGATGCTTAGCCTGGTGGTTGTCAACTGCTGCGAATACTCTATGGGACCTACCCATATCACCAACTGTCAGCTCTGAAGCGGCCATCCGCTGACTCCCTGCCACCTGTCCCTGAGGGCAATCCCTCGCCATATGCCCCATGGCTCCACATGTAAAGCAAGCACCCCATGCCTGAAACTGGGCACCCTGAGGCCTAGAGAATGCCTGACCTCCTGTCCTACTGGATCCGCTGTACCCACCCCTAGAGGACTGCTGAGTCCCCACCGGCTGTGTGTACTGCCCCTGTGCTCTTTGATCACGTTTTTGTCCCTAAGTCTGCCACTGCTTGGGCTTGGAGCCCTGTTGATACTGTGGAGGCTTCTACCTCTGGTTCTGTGGTGTCTGTTGTGGAGGAGGGGGTTTGGAGAACCCCTGAGAATTTCGGTTGTTTCCTTTCCAATGTGGTTTCTGGAATCCATAAGTCTGAGGTGCGGGATTTTGGTTCTGGAACCGATCCCTATTGTCCTGTGGTCTGACCTGAATTTCCTCGGCAATCAGTGCCTTCTCTACAGCAACCCAAAGGCTCTCTGGAGCAGACATCCTAACAGGCCCAACTATACTGGCATTTAATCCCCTGATGAAGCGGTTTACAAGAAGTTTCTCATCCTTTAGATAATCTACATACAGCAACAACTCAAAGAATTTACTCTCATACTGGGTTACTGACAAGTCTTTTTGTTGGAGATCATGAAATTCGTCTATACGACGCTGCCTGAAGTGTTCTGATAGGTACCTCTCATGAAACCTCTCTGTGAATATCTCCCAAGTGAGAGTATCAGGAACTAATCCGCATTTGTACTCTTCCTGTCTCCACCAAGTGGAGGCTGTCCCTCTCAGAAGATGAACTGCGACACGTGCTTTCAAGTTGCTCTCATAAGAACACAATGCAAAGCACCTCTCAAGACTCAGAAGCCATGCCTCGACCTCTACTCCATCTGTAGACCCTCCTAAGGATGGTGGTTGGAGGTGCATGACCTCCCTGATGAGATCCCCTGGATCTCGACGAGCTCTCTCAAAATACACTGGTTCCACCGCTGGAGGTGGTCCTGGCATGTGCACAGACTCTGGCTCATTACCACCCTGACTCTCTACAGGAATCGAAGCTGGGCTCCTGCTTCGTTCTCTATCAACAGATCTATGACTCCTAACCTGAGGGTTCTCTGCTGGGATCCTTTCTTGAACTATACCAATAAGATTCTGAATGGTTGCTAAGAGGTCTCGGTTAGGTTCATTTGGCTGTTCGGGAGGTGCTTCTGGGTTCTCCTCTGGAACCAATGTCTCCCTCTCTACCTCTTCGCGTGCTATGCGCACACGTCTAGGACCCCGTCCGCGCTTGCGAGCTTGTCGCGTCGTCGGAGGCATCCTAAGAGAAATAAGGCAAAACAATTAATTAATTAATTTCTTTTAGATTAATATTTAATTCAATTAAATTCAAAAGTTTGATAAGATCAATTTAACAAAATAATTTTAAATATTCTAAGGCGAAACGTAAGTGGAGTAAGGTTCCTAGTGTGGAAACCTTGCTCTGATACCAAAATGTCATGCCCAAAATTTAGGGCAAAAACGGAATGATTTTTTTTTTAAAAACAACTAGTTAATTAACAAAGTTCAAACAATTTCTTGATACTAACTAAGTATCGAAACTTAATTACAATTCATTTGCGGGAACTAAATGTTTTAATTTGTTTCCTCATCAAATAAAGTCGATAGTCTAATTTATTTAAATTCATTTAAATGGGTGGACAAAGATAAGCATTGATCCTCCAAAAAAAAAACCAAATTGACTAAATTTCTTTTTAAATCATTAATTTAATAAATGGATTAAAGTGTCAAATTAATTTCCTAAATGACATTATTCACTGAGGAAAAATTATCTTTCCAATAATCAATTTAGCTTCCAAGGAATTAATATTCTTTCTTTTCTTTTATATTTAATTCAAGGCTTCATAAATAGTTAATTTGATAAAATAATTAATTGGGATTTAAATTCCCAAGTCCAACTAAATTGAAAACCCTATCTAATCTAAAATTTAGATTTTCCTCAACTTAAAAACAAATTTTTATGTAATCCCTATTTAAGATCTTTTTATTTTTTTATTTATAAACAAGAATTTAATAGTCTATTTTATTATTATTATTTTTATTACCCTAGCCCTACTCGGGCTAGGGTTTGATATATATATATTTTTGTTTTGTTCGAACCCCGCATTGCAGGGCCGAACTGAGAGAGAGAAAGCACGGCGAAGGGCGAACACAAGGAAGGGCGGGTGTTACCAGTGGCGGCGCGGCCATGGCTGCCCACTATGCACTGCACAGTGTTCGGCCCTTGCCGCCCACTGTGCAGCACACAGTGCGCGGCCCTGCCATTCACTGTGCAATGCACAGTGTGCGGCGTCACCGCCCACTATGCCTTGCACAGTGCGCGGCTCCGCCGTTCACTATACGATGCACAGTGGCTTCGGCCCCTATATTTCTTTTGCTAAATTTTTTTTTTTTTAAAAAATTCCTTTTATATTTATAATATAAATATATATATATATATAAATAAATACATTTATATATATATTTCTCAAGGTTAATTTTATATGCAAGTTTTTTATAAAAGGAACAAAAGAAATAACAAAGTAATCTCATTATGCTATATATATATATATATATGGTGAATAAACTTAGGCTTCCATTTTCATTCGTTTTGCAGGGTCTTTATATGGCATGCTTGCATAAAAACATATATATATATATGTATATCCATGAATTTTTACATGCATATAGATATAAATAAATATATATTTATGACTAATAGATTTAATTTCTTTTTTTTTCTTAAACTAACATCATAATCATGAAAGATTTTTGATAAACCATTGTAGGAAAAGAAATATGGGTTTCGCTTGTTTTAATGGATAAATATTTGTTTCCAGAACTATATCGAAAACTAAATATTGAAATCTATGGGTATGCAGGAAACAGAATTCTAAGACTTATATTTTTTTTTTTTTTAAAGAAAATACTTAAGAAATACTATTTTAGGAAAACTTTATACTTTTCTGAAGCAAATACATTTATGGATTTCTCAACTAATAAAATAACTAATTTTATTTACATGATAACAACAAGTGCAATTCAGGGTTTTCTGCAATTAAAAAGGAGATAGATTTCTTTTAGCTAAATAGAAGAACCCAAATTTAAATAAACTGATTTTTATATTGCAAAAAAAACAACTGTTGCATGTAAATCAAAAAGCAATTCTTTTCTTTTTTTTTTGAAAATAGATAATAGAAGCATATCTAGCTTTTTACAACTCTTTCAATATTCTGCAAAATTACCAGATGTTTCTTTATTTAACTACAATACTAAATCTCATGTCCTATTTCAAGATTACAATCTGCCTCTCATTCAACGAATGAGGTATGTTTCTACTAACAAATTTAAACAAATAACTACAAATGGATTTAAGTATCTTCAACAATAATCTTCTGCATCTTTTCACTGATCCTATTCTCTTCTCCTGACTTTCCTGCATAATAAAACACAATATGACCACGGAGTGCTCACCTTCTAGCCTAGGCTAACTGGTAGCCACCCCCGAGCTTGGAGAACCAAGTCCTAGACGGGTAACAAACAGGCAAACACATAGAAGGCAAAATACATATAGATTTTTAGACACACTCCCAACTTGGCTACATAGCACCACACTTTGGTGGTGATCTTTTCAAAGGGTGGTAGTGGACCAATACCTTGAGGAGAACTGCAAGTATGGAAAAACAAGTAGCCACCTCATGGCACAATAAATACATCAAGAATCTCAACCCCTTATTCCTTATGCCCCCCAAAGGCATTCTAGTCTTATATCCCTCCTTATGACCCCCATTGCACAAACAGGCCATGCAACAAGGGTCACACAAAGATCCCTTGTGATCGCTCTCAAACGAGAGTCTCTCACTCGAGGGTTGTCACTGCTACCACCCACAAGATCCTCTTCTCTCCCAAGAGTAAGAGGTCTTGAGAAAACTCCCAAAACACAACAAAACATAATGCAAGATTTTCAAATGAAATTCTAAAACAAGACATACAAAAACACAGATTTCTTTCATCAATCATACCCTCAAACACATACAAGAAAAATAGACATTTTTAAGAATAATCAAACCAACCTTAATCTACCCAATGGTAGTTTTGATGTTTGAGGAAGAGCTGCCCAATCCACGATTCTTCTTCTTCTACCCTTAGTTAAATTTTCTATTCCAAAACTATTCTTTTCTTTTCACCATTTCTCTTGTCTCCAAAAATGGAGAGTGGGTGATTACCCTCCAATTCTCAAAAATCTTGCTTAAGAAGCTCTTTCACTGAGTTCTCACAAGTTTCTAAAAACCAAAAAGGAAAGAAAAGCAGAATGCAAAAAGACTCTCATTCCAAAAGGGAAAATCTCAACTAGATTAAAACTTCTAATTTTCAATTTTCGCACAACTCAAAAAAGCCAATTTTTAAAGCGTTAAAAAGATCATTAAAAAGTAGAAACTTGCCTAAAATTACCCCTAACCCCTAGGTATACCTTATGGGCTTTAGGAAACCCTATTAAACTACCCCCAGGTGTTCATTTAACCCATTTTAAACTCCTCTGAAGTTTATTTTCGGGTCAAACATATGTTGACCATTCCAAAGATTATATTCCCAAAGTATTTATGACAACACATTATATTATTTAAGAAAAACTATAATTAAACACTTTCCCACCAAGAGACACAAATAAAACATTTAAATTTAAATCCACACATGTGTCAAGTGACACAAATAAAACACTTTTACAAATTAAAATATGGAATTGTCTCTTGTGGTTTTTACATATTAAATTTAAATAACACTTAACACTCATGCAACATATACTGTTACGAATAAAATACAACACAAACGGGGTGTTGTCTCTCCAAATAGACAACCCCTGGCTTACGAACATACATAAGTCTAGGTTTGGTTCTCCGTAATTTCCATGGTCACATGGTAAATTTCCTGCGCATCTCAATTTTCACATTAGTACTTTCAAATATCCACATATAATATAATTCAAAGGAATAACAATACACATCATCACTTGCATACAATTTTCATCTGCACAGGTTAAATACATCTTTTATCAAGCAAAATTCTCATAAACAATTTCATCCCAATTCACATAAACTTAACCATACATCATAGTTCTGTTATCATAGCAAAGTCCTGCAAATTAAATAATGACATCTATCATTGCAATATCATCCTATCTAACAATCATGTAGTGTTCTATCTCATAAAGCATATA
The DNA here is from genome assembly GCF_030272615.1 of Cryptomeria japonica. Taxonomy (NCBI): domain Eukaryota; kingdom Viridiplantae; phylum Streptophyta; class Pinopsida; order Cupressales; family Cupressaceae; genus Cryptomeria; species Cryptomeria japonica. The sequence continues at coordinate 418,707,589 of NC_081407.1, forward strand.
AGTAAATCATCAAAACATAGCAATGTTATCCAAATCCTGAAATCATGTAAGTTCTAAGTCTCAAAATGCATCAAAATAAAGTATCCATAATAGTCTAAATATAAAATCCACTGAATGACAGACTGAGTCGAGGTGAGGCCTCACAGTCCATAACCTAGATCAACTAGGACCCAATATAGGTCCACATGCTTCAGCAATGATCTCCATCCTCCAAGTCTCAAACATGATCATCAACAAAATCCTGGAACTCCACCAGAAGTTACACCAACACCTCTTATGCAATTCATCAAATATCTTCATCAAAAGCTCTATTAGTGAAACCCTCGCTGGAACTAGAAACCAAGCTTCTAAGCAAGCAGGATAACATTCAATCACCTAACCAAAACCAACTAATCAAATATGAGCATGAATATAATGAACAAGACAATTCCATCACCAAACTATATCAGAGCCTACCAAGTCATGCCAGATCCAAATCAACTAGAAACCACTCTACCTACCGAGACCAGAAGGGTGTCGATAAAGCATTCAAACAACTAGTGTTGGCATCAATGACAAAAAATCCATGCAACACATAATCAATTCCACCAAATGGCCAAAAATCTTCCCCTTTGGCATTGATGCCAACACTAGATGTGAAAAACATCTAAGTACCAAGAAATTCCAAACAAGTCTCCCTCAATGGAAGACAACCAACAATCTCCCACATATAGCTCTGAATGTCAATATCTCTCCCTTTACTTTTTTCTTATTCATATCTCTCCCCCTATGACTTTTTATTTTTATTCCTTTGTCTTTTTCACATCAATATCTCTTCCCCTTTGACATCAATGCCAAAAATATGACAAAAATATCAAAGTAAAAACATAAACCACTGAATCACAAAGATATCTACTCCCCCTAATCAGTAGCATCCCACATCAGTGCCAAAATGAATAGTATCTTGGATAATGCATGTCGAACTGATGTCAAACCACATCAATCAAGTCTCTACAGGAGGGGCAGAAATTCCCAATCTATCTCTTAGATACTCAAATGATTCCTTGGGAAAAGGTTTAGTGAAAATATCAACAATCCGCTCTTTAGTGTTCACTTAAACCAGTCTAACTTCATTTGCTTCCACCCTAAACCCTATACCCTAAACCTCCAATCATAGATTTGTATCTTATAGGATTTACCAGTGCAAAAACATCTTTTCTTGTCAATTTCTCACTTGTAACCATAGGAATACTTACTGGTTTAGAATCTCCTATACCAAATTTCTTCAACAATTCCTTAGCATATTTAGTTTGATAGATGAAAATACCTTTGCAAGTCTAAGTAATCTGCAAACCTAAGAAAAAATTCATCTCACCAATCATAGACATCTCAAATTCTTTCTCCATATTTTTTGAAAATTCTATGCATAACTTATCTTCACCTCCAAAAATAATGTCATCAACAAATACTTCAATAATCAGTATATCATCATCAGTGATCTTATAATATAAATTACTGTCAGCACTGCCCTTAGTAAATCCAAGCTTCAAAAGATATTTATCAAACCTTGCATACCAAACTCTGGGTGCTTGTTTCAATCCATATAAAGCTTTCCTTAACCTGTAAACCATATCTGTATCATCTAATAGTGAAAAACCATCAGGTTGCTCAATATAAAATTCCTCATCAAGATCCCCATTCAAAAATGCACATTTAACATCCATCTAATAAACCTTGTAGTTTTTATAAACAACATAGGCAAGAAATAATCTTACAACTTCAATCCTAGCTACAGGTGCAAAAATCTCTCCATAATCAATTCCTTCCTTCTAAGAATATCCTTTACAAACCAATCTATCCTTATTCCTTATAACTTGACCATCCTCATTCAATTTATTCCTAAAAACCCATTTAGTTCCAATAACATTTTTATTTTTAGGCCGAGGAACCAAGGTCCACGTGTTATTTTTTTCAATCTGATTTAATTCTTCTTCCATAGCTTTCAACCAATATTCATCTTTACATGCCTCAATTACTGATATCAGTTCAACTTGTGAAATTAAACATACCTCATTAGTTGTCAGTCTTCTTCTTGCCATCACTCCTTTTCTCTTATCCCCAATGATCCGATCTTCTGAATGGTTCAATCTCACATACCTAGGAGTCTTTTGACTTTCTGTTCCTCTTCTCTATTCTTCAGTTACTGTAGAATTCTCTAATACTGTCAGAGTAACTAGTTCAACACTCTGTTCCGATAAAGGTGCTATTGGTTCAGATATAATCGTTTCCACTACCGGTTCCTTCTCATAAACTCTGATTTGACTTCTGTTCAGCTCATCTACTTTGACATTAACACTCTACACAATTCTCTGCAATCTCTTGTTATAACATCTATATGCTTTGCTTTCATTAGAATAACTAAGAAATATGCCTTCATCACATCTAGGATCAAATTTTCCAATGATATCATCTCTCCTGATATAACATTTACTACCAAAAATTCTGAAATACTTAACTGTAGGTGTATTTCCAAACCATAATTCATAAGATGTCTTGTAGGTTTCTCCTTTGATATGTACTCTATTGAATGTATAAACCTTTGTGCTTACTGCTTCTCTCCAGTAGATTTGAGGTAGACTAGCTTCCATCATCATTGTTCTAGCAGCATCCAAGATAGTTATGTTCCTCCTTTCCACAACTCCATTCTGTTGAGGTGTCTGGGGAGCAGAAAATTGTCTTCTTATACCATGCTTATCACAAAAGTTATTAAACTCACCAAATGTGAATTCTCCACCATGATCTGACCTCAAACATTTAATCTTCAATCTTGTCTCCATTTCCACTTTAGCCTTAAATATTTTAAACTTTACAAATGCTTCATATTTTTCTTTTAGAAAAGTAACCCACGTCATTCTAAAACAATCATCAATGATTAGCATGAAGTATATATCACCATGAAAACTTTTAACTCTAGCAGGGCCACACAAATTAGTATGAATAATATCAAGAACATCATTTGATTTATCTTGTATACTCCTAAAATAGGTTATGACCTATTTACCCAGTTGACATTCTTTACATACCGAATTATAGGGCTTCATAAACTTAGGTATATCCCTAACTACCTTAGTTGAACTGATCTTTACAATGCAATCAAAATTCACATGACACAACCTTTTATGCCATAGACAACTCTCATCAATATGTGTAATCAAACATGTCTTCTCACTGGAGTTCAAATGAAATATATTACCTTTTGTCTATGTACCGGTTGCAATCTCCAAACCAGATCTATTAATGATTTTGCATTTTCCATCCTTGAACTGTAATTGAAATCCCTTATCTACCAATTGTCCTATACTCAAAATATTATTCCTTAAACCTTCAACATAATAAACATTGTCATTATTGTTCTTACCATCCAATGATATATTTCCTTTTCCTTTGATCATACATGCTTTGTCATATCTAAATATAACTAGACTGCCATCAAATTCTTGCAAAGATAAAAACTTCCCTTTATCTCCAGCCATAGGATGTGAACAACCACTATCAATTACCCATTCATCCTTGTCTACAATTTTAGTAGCAAGTGCCTTCTCTTCAGGTACAATCTCTTCCACCATCGGATCATCTTCTTTGATAGCCAAAAATACCCATTCCTTCACATTGTCGAAACAACTAGCAGAGTCTTCTGTTAGTTCATCATCAGAATCAGTAATGCCTTCCTCATCTGCTATGTAGCATGATTTATCTTTCTTTTTCTTGTACTTATACTTGTTTTGATATCCAAGGTTAGGCTTAAATGATCTTCTAACTCTTTCTTCAAATCTTGAATTTCTTTCAGGACATCTAGATGCAAAATGACCAATCTTATTACATGCAAAACATTTAAATGGTGTTTTTCCTTCATACTTACTTCCTGCCAGTCCTTTAGGTACTCTTCTAGCAAATAGTGCTTCAAGTTGCTCAAACTCATCATCTTCTCTCTTCATATCTTCTAATTCCTTTGCATACAAAGCTTTCCAGTCTTGCTTACCGGTTTTATATGTAGATAAATGAAAAGTAGGTTCAGACTTCACAGCTCCAGAAAGTCCAAATTCCTCAAGCTCAAAAGAAGATAGTTTACCAACCAAAGTATCTTTGTTGAAAGATCTATTAGCCATTGTTATCAACTCATTAATAGCAGTAGCCTTCATTTTATAAGCTGGTGGTAAGGGTCTTAGAACTTTAGAAACAATTTCAACTTCGCTCAGAGTTCCACCACAACATTGAATTCCCATAACAATCTCATTTACCCTTTCCATGAATGTAGTAATCCTTTCATCTTCTTCCATCTTCAAGTTTTCATATCTCACCCGGTAACTATCAAGTTTATCAATCTTCACTATAGGGTCACCTTCATTAAGAGTCTCCAACTTATCTCATATAGCCTTTCCAAATGATTTTTCGGTTAATCCTATCATTTGCTGATCAGAAAGTGCACACAAGAGGGATTCTCTTTCTCTACAATCATTCTCAAGCTCCTTGTCCAGGTTTGTTGGAGGAGGATTTCCAGATCTTGGATTATAAGGTGTGACACCATTCTGTGTGATCTCCCTAATCTCCTTGCCAAGACATCTCATATGAGTCTCCATCTGAATCTTCCATACTATGTAATTTGTTCCATCAAGCCTCAAAATATCCCTCCAAAAGATAGCTCCAGAAGAACTGGATGAACTTGAACTATTAGTTGCCATAGGATCTTCTTCAAGCAGTTAAGATTTCCATAGAGAGGACCAAAGCTTTGATACCAATAGTTAGATATTTCAAATAACCAGAAGATAACTGACAGGGGGGGTGAATCAATTGTCACAGATTACTGGAACTATTAGAAATTTAATATTTAATACCAGAACCCAAAACATTAATACCCGAATAGAAGTTAAACTAATTAAGAAAAAATAATAATCATAGAATAAACACCATCCACATGACACCAAGATTTGTACGTGGAAAACTCGATAAAGGGAAAAACCACGGTGGGAAGACTACCCACAGTCATATAATATTTTTGCAGTAAGTATGTGAATTAAAATTGAGGGGCCTACACTTGCAGGAAGGCGAAAAGCCTAGAATGCACTGCTCATCACAAAAGGAGCCTCACTGACTACTTATAAATCTAGACTACAATTTGGAGAAGTGTTAAACTACAAAAGATAGCATCTCCTATGCTTGAGTACAGTTTAGGTTAAGCTCAATACTGAAGGATTAAATCCTCTTACATACACCCAATTCGATCTCCAATGATCGACCAACTCCTCTGCATGAATGATATTACATTATTAGCACATTACATTCCTTGACCATGACATCTAACCATAACCATGATGATCTACAATGAGATCTTACATCTATATATACAAACCATCAACCATAAACAATTAGGTCAGCGACCAGATAATAACCAATTACATAATTACAAACCATGTCATCCTTAGACCAAACAAATAATATCCAACACATAAGACATCTTGAAAATACATCGAGAGGTCCAATCCACACGTTACATTAAAACCGGTCCATAACCTAGATCAACCAGGACCCAATATAGGTCCACACTCTTCAGCAATGATCTCCATCCACCAAGTCTCAAACATGATCATCATCAACATCCTGTAACTCCACCAGAAGATGCATGAACACCACTTATGCAATTCATCAAAGATCTTCATCAAAAGCTCTATCGGTGAAACCCTCGTTGGAACCAGAAACCAAGCTTCTAAGGAAGTAGGATAGCATCCGATCACCAGACCAAAACCAACTGACCAAATATGAACATGAGTATCATGAACAAGACAATTCCATCATCAAACTATATCGGATCCTATCGGATCATGCCAGATCCAAATCAACTAGAAACCACTCAACCTACCGGGACTAGAAGGGTATCAGTAAAGCATCCAAAAAGCTAGTGTTGGCATCAATGACAAAACATCAATGCAACACATAAATAATTCCACCAAATGGCCAACAAAATGTTGCAACTCATAGGAAGGTCCCACAAACTTTGTGCATTGAACTAATTATTGATTGTTTTGATTATGAACTTGAAGCCACTTCTAAAAATGATACTTGTTTGCAAAAGGGTTCATATCTCCTAAATGAATAATTCATATGCAACATGAAAACATATTAGTTTTTCTATCATAAATTACTAAAAACAATAAATTACATCTATTGCAACTTCTTACAAAACATGAAGCAAAATGAAACTTGAACACACACTAATAAGATTTATACAACTTGCAAGAAAAAAAATCCAAACTCCACACCAAGGTTTATTAAGATAAAATAATATAAAATAAAAGAAAATATTAGAAAACCCACATCCATAAAGCTTCCATAAATATCTAGAAAAATTAGAGCACTAAAACCCCAAATTGTCACTTCAAACCCTAGCCTCCAAGCCAAAACTCTAAAACTGTTAAAATCGTCCAAACCTTAAGTGAAAGTGTAACCTTTGGATAATATTACTCTCAACAACCCTCAGTATCCTAATCTTAGATTACTTGCAAACCATGAACATTCTATTCAACTTGTCTCTATCTCCATCGGTTTATCAGTCATCGAAGAATTGCAAGTCAAAGATGAAATTGAGAAGTGAAAAATGATGAATGCCTTGGAAAATGCCAAATTTGTTAATATATAGAATTCAAATTTGAAATCAAATATGGTTTCTAAATCCCACTACTCAAAATAAAGGAAACTTACATGTGAATGAAATAATCATTTTTGACAACCATCATAAAGTCACTAGATGCCAAAGATGCCAAAGATGCCAAGGAAACTTTCCAAAAACCAATTCCCACTCTAAGATGACATTAATGAAATATTTATTTATTTCAACAAATATTATTATTAAAACAAATAAGATATTAAATTTCCTCAAATTGTCTTGTCAGTCCAACTTACTAATTTGGGACAATGGGAACTTACTATTTTTATTGTTTTTATTTTTGGATAAAAGGGACATTGATAGATAACTAAATGGATGCCCCCTATTGGCTAGTTCAAACTTAAGTTTGATAATATAGTCAAAGGTAACCCAAACTTTACTAGTGGGGGTGTATTCTACGATCCCCTTTACAAGTTGTTGTGGCTAGTTATTCTAGTTTTTTGGTGTGAACACAAATAATGTGGCAAAAGGCATCTCTTCTTTGGGAAATTAAATTTTCCCTATTTATTGGGCTAAAAAAACACCTCATACAAGGTGAATCTAAACGTATCCTTGATGTTGTAAAAGTAAATATCGATCTAGGTTGGGCTATGGAGGACATATTAATGGTGTCCATAAACTCCTTTTGGGGCTTGATGGGTTTGAATTAGCCCATATATCTAGATAGGCAATTTGGAGAAAACTCACCGAACCTGAAATGGTGGAGTTTCAATTACCTCTTAGAAAATGTTAGAAACCTCCTTTCTAAGGAGTGGAAAGTTCCCAACCTTAATGATGAAAATTTATTCTATGTCTTAGTGGATGATTTGGATACTTTATCTTAACCCCAATTTTTTGTGGCCTAGTATGGGATTGAGTTTGGTTATTAATGATATTTACATGGTTCTGACTAGGAGATGGTTTGATAAGTAACATGGATACTTTTTTTTATGTTGAAGTTGATTTTGTGTAGTGTCTACATGGAGATGACTTGGAAGTGGTTTGAAAAAACTCTATAGATTTTGCACTTGATATTTACTATCTTTTTGTGGGGTGCCAACATGGCGGTGAACTAGACTTGACCTAATTATTACAAGTGGTAATCTACTAGTAATTATGATATTTATACATGAAAATTACATGATGGGATATTTTTTAATAATAATAACTCCAATTTTAAGGCCTCAATTTCAAATAATTATTTGATGGTGACCTATGGAGCAAGGAACTCATTTTCCCTATGCATGCAAAGTACTCCTTGTTTACAAATCATGATTTGTTATTAATTTTGATGGTACAAAGTAATAATTCTTATCAAATTGGCCTACATCTTAAATTAATCAATATCTTTTTGAAGTATTCTCCCGATGATTTTTATTTTTGATGGGTTCTTTTGAGGTATTCTACGAGTATATTTATTAGGAAGATAACACACATTTTATCTTCTTTATTTTATATTGTGGTTTTTAGAATGGAAGGAGATTGAGTTAGAATTGAACCAAGGTAATGTTAGGAATTTTGCAATGATCCTACCATATGGCATATTTACAATGCCGACGTGGTCTCTTCTTACTTGAAGTACCTCAATGGGCATGATGAGAATATTTCTTCTCAATTCACTAGTGCCTGTTGGTGGGATATCTTTTGAGGTTGATGAATAAGTAATTGATTAAAATATGAGTATGGCAAACAAATACTCTAAATGGAAGAAACACAGAAAAGTTGCATAAAATGAGAGCCTTACAATGTTCTTCAATGATGGTGAAATATCAACCAAGTATCATGAGAGGTTTTTGATAGGGATGAGCTACCCAAGCCTTCGAATAAGGTATGTCTCGTGTTTATGAAATATTTTAATGTTGAAGGAAGATACAAGTGTTGATATTTTTACCATTTTCTCTTTCTTAACCACTTCTAGAATAATACTTTGATAATCTTTCCTTCAACTTTCTTTCTTCCTTGGAAGCTTCCATTATGGATGCCCCAAACTTTGCATCCAAAAACATTGAAAATCCCCTATCCCTTTAGCTGTATTTAATTTCACCTACCCCTTTGCCCACCTAAGTTAATTAATGCTACACATTAATGATTCTCATTAGAATAACTCTCCCCATGCACTCCTCAAGTGGGAGTTTTTAGGGCAAAATTTCTTCATCTGCAAAGGTTTAAAAGAATATTTCTATGCTCTGGAAAATACCCTAGCCTCCAATTCCACCACAAAAGTGAAATTAAAAATCCTCGCAATATGTATCAACCCTGAGCTCACTCTTTATACCTCTAGAAATCCTACCCCTCATGGTCATGTTCTTTTTAATTCTCCCAAAGCCCCCATGTTGAACATACAATAGGACTAAGAGGAGGGGGTAGAATTAGTCTAGACTTTAAACATTTAAATACTGATATTCAAAATTTAAATCATAAGCACATAATTATGTCATAAATAAATCATGAAATCATGAGGCATAACAAACACATGAACACCAAATTTACGTGGAAAACCTAAGCAGGGAAAAACCATAGTGAGAATCATGTAAGGAAGTTAAGTACCAGAATAACTTCCTACACTAACCTTGATAGGAGGGTAATGGAAAAAATTTCACATATCATCACAACAGTTACAAAATATAAAAATAGACATAACAACATTCAACCAAAAAACAATGATTTACGTGGGGAAAACCCTTACAAGAGAAAAACCCCACACTCCAAAAGCCGCCCAATATATTATTCAGCAATCAAAATAGATTATGATATACTTGCAGAGAAAGCTCTTAATAGGAGTACCACTAATCAAAGATTCAAAGGTAACTCAATATCCATAAGAATTGTACACACAACCTCTATCTCACACACCTCATATATAGGAGATACAATACAAGAAATCGTCAAACGGTATTACAAAGCCATGGGTTGAAACCACCCAATAAAGTATAGCCAACCTTATCTCCAATCTAGATGCCCTATGATGTGTTAAAACATACATCAACACGTTCCCCTCCCTTTTATAGCTCATTTATGTGTCTGATACAAATTATATTTCCTATTTCAGAAGTACAAACTTCTGGAGGCTAATGAGTTGAGACATTTTCATATTTTTATCCTTAGAACTCTTGAGTTTTTATCGTATTTTGATTTACATAGTAGTAATGATGTTTTAGAAGTTTACTATATGTATTTCAAATGTTAGTCTGAACCTATTAAAAGCATGTTTTGTCTTTGCTAGTTTATTCCTGCAGCCATGTCATTTATTCATGTTGCCATGCAGATTGTTTAGGGAAATATCATATGTGAAATTAATAGATGTCTTGATTAAATAAAATACGTATGTATGTTCTTGTATGTTACTTCTTTTTGAAATGCAAGGAATAAATGATGTTGTGGTGGAAGCTAGCCTATCACGCTAGTTGTAGGAAGAGATACTCAAGAAGATGACTGAAAGATCGAACAACAGAAATGTTAAGAAGTGTAAGGAACGACATAAGATGAGAAATCAAGCAATACTACCAATGTCTAACTTAGCTGGACATTGAAGTTGTAAATACCACCACAGTATGTTATGATAGGGGTTCAGTTTAGATCCACATTTCCTATAGCATAGCTCCAGCTATCTCCTTTCTTGATCAATTATCTGCCTCTTCTTTTAGGCATGATTTGTGTTGTATGCAGTAGATGATTTTGTTTTAATAATAAGCTCTTTATCTTCTCAGAGGTTATATAGAAAGAGAGGAGAAAAAGAAGCAGAGCAGAGGATTTTTCATAAGTGTTTTTGATTTTCTGTTCATATTGAATCATGTAATGACTTCCAAAGAATGATGAATAAAAATATGTTATTCTGAGCATTTAGAGTTGTTTTTGGTAAGCCTAGAATCACTCACCCAAGGGGGCCCACTTGGTGAGTGTTCCTATATAGTTGTTAAGATTAGTTTTATTTTCCTAGCTGCAGTATACGTTCTTGCATTGATTGTTCCTGCAGCCACTGGAAATAGATCCACTGACTGTTCTTGCAGCCAAACCAAAATAGAGTAATTCCTATTTATTAGCATTGAACTTAGACAGTATTGTTTTATGAATTTATGTAGAAGTTTTCCTTTAGCCTTTCATTAGTTTCAATTCTTTCTTATCTTTTTCGCATAATGTTAGTTGTTGCAGTAATGCAGAATAACTGTTGCAGGAACTTAGTGCATATATAGTGCAGACCCATTTCAAGTATTACATTCCTGGGTTGGCAATCAAATGAACACTAGCTATGGAAATAGTGACTTTACCAAGTGAATGTCCAAACTTCGGGTTGAGCCTTCAACTAGAGTTATTATTCTTATTGTTGGGTTGAACATTTTTGGCATCGTTGTCAGGGATGGTGTCAAACTAAGAACCTATTATGGTTATTGTTTTTTAAGTTTTAAATTAATTATTTTTCTGGCATTCCTGATTGCTCAAAAAATTTCATGAATCTACATGCATAGGCGAAGAAGAGATGTTCTAGGTAGATTTTTGTCCACTCATCCTAATCATGCAAGAATTAATTCTTCGGATCTAAATCCTTTTGCTGAACTTTATCAAACCCCAGAAAATTTGAACCACCCTGAATCTGAATTTCCAGAAGGTAGTCTTCACTTCCTCTTTGGATCTCCAGGAGAATAATTTCATATAGTAACTCCCCCCACAAGTCCAATGCAAGGAAACCCGCCTCTAGGTGGAAATAATCAACCACCACCTTTGGACCTAACATTTGACTTCCCCATATCTGATCAACATGATAATGCTAATCTCAAGAACATTCCATCTTCTTCCCTCCCTAAATTATATGAATCGGTGACAGAGGATCCAAACATATTTCTGTTTGAATTTGATGTTCTCTGTAGGAGTTTTGATTATACTACAAATTCCCATAGGCTCAAAACATTTCCTGCCACTTTGAAGGAATCATCTCTAAGATGGTTCATGAGCTTGGGTAGTAGCACAATCAATACATGGGACAAGATGAAATGATTATTTCTTGCAAAATATAAAGAGTATTGTAGAGGCACTGAATGTCATGGGGATGATATCTTTAGAATGACACAGAAAGAATATAAAATCCTTGAAGATTATCTAGAGAGGTTTCTGTTTAGTGTCAAAAAGTCCGAGCACAATACTCTAAATGAATATTCCTTCAAGTTGATATTTTTGAGGGGAATTAGTGATGAATGCACTGATTCTTTAGATCTTATTGGAGGAGGTGACATTACACAGTCCACGTGGACTGAAATAGGACAAATTTGTAAGAAGTATTCTAGATCTTCTTCTAAAAAGAACAGGTGTTTCAAGCTAGGAGCACCTTCATCAGCATCTGGTACTGGAGTTTCTCGAATGGAACTTAGTCATTTGTTGAAAGACTTTAAGGAGGACATTATAAACAACATGGCTACTCAATTGGATACACTCTTAGCTAAGAAGAAACATGAAGAAGTTGATGCGTTTCTTGCAGAATTTTGTCCTGATTGTAGACAACAGAAAAAGGATTGCAAATGTAAAATGGTTGCAAATGTTGAGGTTCCTGACTTCAAGCCAATACAGGGTGAGGATGAGCAAGTTTTCTATGTCGCTCAAAGAAGGCCAAATTTCCAAAGACAAGGTATGCCACTGGATCCACTTTCTTTTTTTGGTTATAGTGGAAATTCTTATGTACCAAATAATCAATGGCAATACCATATGCTCAAAATTTTGATAATTATCAAAATTGGTATGGTTCTCAAGGCCAAGGACAATATTTTGCTAATTAAATGCCATAGTGGTAGTAACCACAAGGAAATTGGTATCCACCTCAGGGCCAAGGGAGCTAGTTTCAAGGGAATTGGCAACCTACTGCTCAGTGGAGGGGAGTCAGCCATTGACTACTTAGTCTACTGGTTATCAACAGTCTATTCAGAAGCCACAACAACTTGAAATAATGCCTCCTCCTGTAGCCATTGTTGTCCCACCTAAACCAACGCAGTTGCCCACTCAGTCAATGTCAAATCCTAATATTAAATCTCAGCAACAACAACAAGCTTATTCAGCTGATATTAATCAATATCCAACCTATTCTTTATCCATAAGTGATATTCACCTTCGATCTGGGATAACTCTACCTAATCCATCTCCTCCAGTTATTACCGAGGTACAAGAAGAGCAAGAAATTTCTAATCCAACAGATACAATGCCTCAGAAGAAAAGATTACCACCATTTCCCCAGAGATTGCAAGAAAAGGAAGTTCTCACAGAACAAGAGTAAGGTTTTGATATTATAGATCAATTGAAACATGTCTGTGTTAAAATTCCATTGTTGCAAGCAATAAAAGATGTTCCTATATATAGTAAGGCACTTAGAGAAGCATGTCTAAAAAACCTGGCAGGAAGAAGAAGGATCCACAAATAGTACATGTTATGGGTCAACACGCAGATATTATGTTAGGCAAAGTTTTAATTCAAAATATTCTGATCCAGGTAGTCCTGTTGTAAGTATAGTCATTAATGACAAATAGATAAGGAATGTTTGTATTGATTTAGAGGCAACCATTAATGTGATGAAAAGAGAAGTAATGAAATAGCTTGAAATCAATAGTCTAAGGCCTACACCCATTGTTCTATAGCTTGCCGATAGCTCTACAGTGAGATTTGATGGTATGATTGAAGATGTGGTGGTTATTTTGGATTCCTGGGAATACCCTATAGACTTTATGATTCTATCTCCAAAGGAAACACTGGGAGGATATCCAGTGATTTTGGGAAGACCTTGGCTTGCCACGGCTGATGCATATATTGGATGTAGATCATGAGATATGACTATTTCAGATGGTAACTCTACAAAAACATTAGCTTTGTATTCTCCCGCACAGCCCTAGTTTGGTCAACAACAAGCTATTTGGCCTACTTTGGGAGAAGAATATGAGGGAATTGACTCTATTAATCACCTTATGATGATTAACCGAGGGTCGTTCATGCAATTACATGATGAAGATTCAATTCTTTATAAAATTCTAACAAACAAGTTGATACAAGAACAACAATTGCAGGAGTTGGTACCAAATGTTGTAAATTTAGACTTTCCTACAACCACTGATATTCTACATACTTTGTTGCCGCAGGAAGCCTGTACTTCTCATTTTTCTGATATATCCCAGATTGATCTTACTATTAAAATAGAAGTTGTTTTGAATAAATGTTTGAATATCAATAGTGATCTTTCAGATGCTCAAAGGGAGGCACTTGTGGACTTGCTTAAATGTCATAAAAATGCATTTGCATGGGATTACAAGGATATGCATGGAATAGATCCAATGGTTTGCACCCACCGGATCTACATAAAAGAGGAAAGTTGCCCACTCAGACAACCACAAAGATGAATTAATCTTGCATTAAAAGAAGAATTGCAAAAGTTATTAAAGGCTGGATTTATCTATCCTATCTCTGATAGCCAATGGGTATCACCTTTGGTGATAGTTCCTAAGAAAGGAGGAAAATATAGAGCATATGTTGATTATAGAGCTTTGAATTTAGCAACAAGAAAAGATCATTTTCTATTACCATTTGTGGATCAAGTATTGGACTCTTTGGTTAGGAAAAGATATTTTTCATTTCTTGATGGATTCAGTGGTTACAATCAAATTTAGATAGCCCCAAAGGACCAAGAAAAAATAACATTTACTTGTCCTTGGGGCACATATGCATATTCTATTCTTCCTTTTGGATTGTGTAGTGCTCCAACCACTTTTTAAAGAGCAATAATCAGTATCTTTTCAGATATTTCTCAGGACATTATGGAAATCTACATGGATGACTTTACAACTTATGACTCTGAATTTGAACAAGCATTAGGGAACCTAAAAAAAGATTTGGAGTGATGTGAGGACTATAGTTTGTCATTAAACAATGAGAAATGTTTCATCATGATGAAAGAAGGAATATTCCTTGGTCATCATATTTCTATAGAAGGAATACAAGTTGACCCAACAAAGATTGAAGTCATTTAGCATATCAATGCACCGGTGAAGAAAAAAGATGTAAGAAGTTTCCTTAGTCATGTTGGATACTATATAAGGTTTATTAAAGATTTCAACAAAATTGCAAGTCCCTTATATTCACTACTTACCAAGGATATAGAATTTAAATGGACCTCTTCATGCAATGAAGCATTCTCAAAGCTTAAGCATGCCTTGACCCAAGCACCAATTCTTAAAGGTCCAAATTGGTCTTTACCATTTCAAATTCATACAGATACATCTGATTATGCAATAGGAACAGTATTAGGATAGAGGATTGATAGCTTGGAGAGTGCAATATAATATATAAGAAAGAACTTGTAGGGGCCTGAGTTGAATTACACAGTTACTGAAAAGGAAATGTTATTCATTATATATGCACTCAACAAATTCAGGCACTATATCATAGGATACCCCATATTTATGCATACTGATCATACTACAATCAGATATCTCATGAATGAGCCTTCAATTACTGGTAGATTAGCTCGCTAGTTATTGTTGATGTAGGAATTTGATATTATAGTTGTAGATAAACCAACAAAGTCCAATGTGGTTGTAGATTATCTTTCAAGATGTCAGTTATAGGAAGATTCTACAGAAATAGATGATTCTTTTTCGGATGAACATCTATTCCTTATACAAGCCCACAGTCCCTGGTATGCTGATATTGCCAACTATTTAGTTGTTGCTAAAATGCCACTTCATTTCTCTCTTAAAGAAAGGTTGCTGGTAGAAAAAAGCTTTAACTTCTCATGGATTGCTGACTGTTTGTTTTATATTGGGCCTAACCAAGTCATGAGAAGATGTGTAAGAGAAGATGAAACATATGATATCCTGCATGCATGTCATGATGAGCCATGTGGAGGACATTTTGCTGCTAAAAGAACAACACTCAAAATTCTAAATACAGGATATTATTGGCCCACATTATATAAGGATGCAACATAGTATACAAGAAAATGTGACAGATGCCAGCATATGGGGAGACTTACTAAATTTGATGAGATGCCATTGTATCAACAAATATTGGTTGCACCATTTGATAAGTGAGGATTAGATTTTGTTGGCCCAATTGATCCTCCTTCTAACAGAAAATCCTACATTTTGGTATGTATAGATTATGTAACAAAATGGGTGGAAGCTCGTGCCATGACACATGCAAGAGATAATAAGGTAGTTGAGTTTCTTTATGAGGAAATATTTACAAGATATGGAGTACCAAGGGAAATTGAATCAGGCCAAGGCCCATAATTTACTTCAACATTGATTATAGCAATATAAGACACAAAAAATCTACTCAATATCATCTACAAGCTAATGGACAGGTAGAGGTTACAAATAGGGAGCTTGAGGCTATTCTTACCAAAACAGTATCTATTCATAAAAAAGACTGGTCTCATAGGCTTTCAGAAGCAATTTGGGCATACAGAACAACTTGGAAAACACCAATTGGCTTTACACCTTTTGAGATGGTTTATGGAAAAGCAACAATGATGCCTATTGAATTTGAGCATAAAACGCTGAGGATGACTTTGCAATTAAATATGACACTTTCTAAAGCACAAAAAGAATGTATTCAACAATTGAATGCTTTGGATGAAATGAGAAAAATGGTTGTCCAGCAGATAGAACTGATACAAAATCAAAGAGAAAAGTTGCATGATAAATATATCAAAGAGAAAAAGTTCAAAGCTGGTGACTGGGCACTATTGTATGACTCCAGATATAAAGATAGTATGGGAAAGCTACAAACCAGATGGTTAGGTCCATATGAGATTGAGGAAGTTTTCAATAATGGAGTTGTTTGTTTAACCATAATTGACCCAATTCGGTTTAAGCTTTTGGTGAATGGTCACCAATTGCGTCTTTATCATAAGCCAACCAATAAAGAAGAGTTCTTACAACAATTTGCTAAGAAGGATCAAACATAGGTTCCTGCAGCCACTGATCCAGTTCCTTCAGCAATTGACCAAAGTAACAGAGGTAAGGCTCTTGAAACCACTACTGTGAACATCCTTGCCGCTTCATATTTCTTCTCGCATCATTTCAGAAAAATATTTCCATGTCTTATGGAAATATTTTTCTTCATAAATAAAATTTTCATCCACGTCATCCCATCTCATTTTCTTATCTGTCATTTCATTTCATTTCGCCTTCTTTTCGTACAACTGCAAGTATGTACATATTGTATTTTATTTTAATTATGCATTTATGATTTTATTATGATTATTGCCTTTACTAAATCCGCGTACACTCCCCTAAATCTTATAAGCTTGTTTGGACATGTGCTAAGTTAAGTTGGGGGGTGTTTTATGGTTCGGTTTCCAAAATTGGTAATTATTCATCCTTTTCGGTACCTTGAATTGATTGATTGACATCATTGTTTTTAACAAGATATTCTTTCACACAAGGGATTAATAAACTCTACCACCAAATTTGGAGATATGTATGGAATTTTCAATTTTTAGTGTGCTGGATATTTTGGTTCTCCATTTCTCAATTGGAGAAGAAATTGCTGTAGAGTTTATGCATTCATTCAACGAAGGAGAGGCTGTTGTTTAAGGATTAAGGGTCATTGCTACGGAACAGTGGATAGTTGAAGTTACAAGGTTGTCGCAGGAAGGAGAATTGTTTCTAGAATCAAAAGATGTCAGAAGTGCTAGAGCACAGTTTACACTTCCCACAGATGGATCTCTAATGGTGGACAAGCAAGGAACCAGGAGGGTTTCACTGCCAGCAGAGTGGCCCTAGGTGGCTTTATATGTAATGAAATACATTACTTGTGAAGGGAGGTATTCAAATCTACATTCACCATATTTTAAATTACTTAGTCATCCACGGCATGGCCAGAGAGTGAATGTCCCTAATTTTCCATACCACCTCATTTCCATAAGTGCCAAAGAAAAATGGAAAAATGGAAATCGTTCTATCAGCCATCACAGTTGATTAAATTTCTTGTAGAATGTTCGCTTAGAGATGTTTCATAGATGGAATGGGGGGTATTTGAAGACATATTGCAGTTTAGGGTTGCAAATCCTCCTGTTGCAGATGATCCACCAGTTGAAGAAGAAATTATTGAAGAACCCTCTTCTCCTGTAGTGTTTGCAGAGAATGAATCACTCGTCCCTGAAGGAGTTGTGCTTATTAGGGAAGAAGAGATGGTTGAGGCAAATGTGGAGCAAACCTCCACTTCTCTTCAAAGAGAATCACCATCATTTAAAAGAAGCGTAGGTCAAAAAGAAAAACTCTTGCAGCAAAGCCACAGGTAGAAACCATTCTTGCAGCCACTCCAAAGGTTTATGTGAGAAGAACTCAGAGTAGGACCCAGAAGGCTCGTCCAGCAGATGAGCAGGTGGAGGTTTTTTCAGTGGAAACATCAGAAGAAGGGAGCCCTATAGATGTTGAAATCCTAAAGGAAGATGATGTAGATAGACTATCAAATCTTGCATATGTGGCAGAGTAGCTTGAGGAGCCTGTTGAAGAAATTCCACTACCTAAGGTAACACCTATTAGACCTCCATCATCCCTAAGAAGTTTATCCATTGCGTTGCAAGGGGTTATTGACAAACAACAAAGAGAAATTGAAAAGAGGGATAACAAAATTGAAGAATTAGAGGCTAAAATTGATACAATCACTGGTATGGTCCCTGAATTGATGCAATTTAGGGAACCACCAAGGGTTTATGCTATGCACTTAAGGGAGGGGTATTTGAATTTCAAATTGAACTGCATTATTAGGTACCTTAGCCCCTCTTTAGAAACCCCTGAGGAATTTTATGATGCTTACTTGACTTCTCTAGCAGCTGTGAAAAATTTGTTATGTGAATTTTATTTACATAACTATGTTGTAGCTTCAGATAGTGAGTGGAATCCTTTGCTATATATTGGTGATATCCATATAAAAGCTTTAATGTCATGGATTTAAAATGAGATCAGCATGGGGGCACAAGCTAGAGCATACAAGGATTTTGAATTTGATTGTCCATTGCCATTGAGGAAGGAAGCAAAAGAGCCAAGCGTTCTTTATTATGAATGACAGAAATTACTGGTAAGAAATGATGTTAGGAATCTAGTGTTGTCGATGAGGGAAGAAATATACTAGGCATATGAGTATTTAGTTTAGACTGAAAGTGCAAATGCAATGAATGGTTTAACTTAGCACCAGAATAACTTGCCAGAAGAATTGAAGCAGGGAGAGCCTCATTCACTTCCAAATTTCCAAGCATCTATACAAAGAGCCCCCAGATATATACAACTGGGCAGAGAGAAGACCAATAACTGGTTACCGTTGATCTTTCAACCTCCTATTCTTATGTGGCCACTATTGGGATGTAAGACTACAGATAAGCCCTATGAAGCAGTTACAGAAGAAGCCAGATGGTCCAGATTGGAAAAGATGAAAGGATTTTACTGGAATTTATCTTCAGGAGGAATGGGTCAAGGAACCATTGGCGGCCTAAGAGTTAGTGCAAGAATTAGAAATTTTCCTCTTGTTGGAGGATCAGCAAGATCTTAAAGTTGGTGGGCATGATGAGTTGAGATATTGTCATATTTTTATCCTTAGAACTCTTGAGTTTTTATCATATTTTGATTTACATAGTAGTAATAATGTTTCAAAAGTTTATTGTATGTATTTCAGATGTTAGTTTGAACCTATTAAAAGCATGTTTTGTCTTTGCTAGTTTATTCCTACATCCATGTCATTTATTCTTATTGCCATGCGGATTGTTTAGGGAAATATCATATGTGAAATTAATAGATGTCCTGATTAAATAAAATACGTATATATGTTCTTGTATGTTACTTCTTTTTGAAATGCAGGGAATAAATGATGTTGCGGTAGAAGTTAGCCTATTACGCTAGTAGCAAGAAGAGATACTCAAGAAGATGACTGGAAGATTGAACAACAGAAATGTTGAGAAGCATAAGGAACGACATAAGATGAGAAATCAAGCGATACTATCGATGTCTAACTTAGGTGGACATTGAAGTTGTAAATACCACCACAATATGTTATGACTATGGTTCGGTTTGGATCCAAATTTCCCGTAGCATAACTCCAGCTATCTCATTTCTTGATCAAATATCTGCCTCTTCTTTTCAACATGATTTGTGTTGTCTACAGTAGATGATTTATTTTTAATAATAAGATCTTTATCTTCTCAGAGGTTAGATAGAAAGAGAGGAGAAAAAAAAGAAGAGCAGAGGATTTTTCATAAGTGTTTTTGAGTTTCTTTTCATATTGAATCATGTAATGACTTCCAAAGAATGATGAATAAAAATATGTTATTCTGAGCATTTAGAGTTGTTCTTGGGAAGCCTGGAATCACACACCCAAGGGGGCCCACTTGGTGAGTGTTCCTGTGTAGTTGTTAAGATTAGTTTTCTATTCCTAGCTATAGTAAACGTTCTTGCATTGACTGTTCCTACAGCCATTGGAAATAGATCCACTAACTGTTCTTGCAGCCAAACCAAAATAGAGTAATTCATGTTTATCAGCATTGAACTTAGCCAGTATTGTTTTATGAATTTATGCAGATTTTTTCCTGTAGCCTTTCATTAGTTTCGATTCTTGCTTATCTTTTCCACATAATGTTAGTTGTTGCAGTAATGCAGAATAGTTGTTGCAGGAACTTAGTGCATATATAGTGCCGACCCATTTCAAGTATTACATCTCTAGTTTGACAATCAAATGAACACTAGCTATAGAAATAGTGACTTTACCAAGTGAATGTCCAAACTTCGAGTTGAGACTTCAATTAGAGTTATTATTCTTATTGTTGGGTTGAACATACGCCATAACTTGCAAACCATGTGTTCGATTGATGAACCATTTGAAGTGTCGGAAAGATTGTGAAGTTTTCTATCACCTCATAAATGCTATGCCATTTATACCCACTTTTCAGGGTGTTTTGGGGCCTCTAAAGTCCTAAAAATTAAGTTTAAACCTTTCATTGGACCCCTTGAAAATGGAAACTTTAATAGCTTCAAAACTAGCTGTGATCTTGTGATGAAACTTTATCAGAATTCTTATCTAGCCAACCAAAAGCTTTGGGGAGAATTTTGCACCATTTCATTCTAAAACGAAAACTTACTATAAATAGTAACCTCATGTAAATGCAAGGTTGAGACACCATTTTTGCAACAAATCTCCCACTTTTCGAACAACTTGAAAAATAAAAGGGAGTATCAACACAATGAATCAATTGCTAGGGGTCATAAGGCCCATAGACTCTGAATACCATCTGAAATTTTCTGTGCTCATAGCCTTAGTTAAAGAATTTGCAACATTCATCAAATTTTCTATCTTAACCAGTTTCACCCTGCCATCTTCGACTATATCTCTGACAAAATGATATTGAACATCAATGTGCTTGGTCTGGGCATGAAATGTTGGGTTCTTAGCTAGGCAGATCACACTCTAACTGTCACAATAAATTGTCACGACTCCTTGTTTTATTCCAATGTTTGAACACAGTCTCTTAAGCCAAATGGCTTCTTTACAAGCATGAGTAGCTGCCATATACTTTGCTTTAGTAGTGGACAAAGCAACCACAACCTGTCGCTTACTCATCCAACTAAATTACCATGATAACACAAAGAATATTTTGAGGTACCCTTCAAATATCTGAGACTCTTTTGACTGCATCCCAATGAACTCTACTAGGATTACACATATATCTGGATAAAACTCCCATTGCTTGGACAATGTATGGTCTAGTACAGACCATATCATACATCAAACTTCCAACTGCACTCGATTAAGGCACTCTGCTCATGTTTTCCATCTCCAATGGGGATGTAGGAAAATTTGCAATAGATAATTTTGTTCCAACTGTAAAAGAAACACACAATGGTCTACAATCTTGTATGTTGAACCTCTGTAACACTAAATTCACATACTTACTATGGCCTAGCCATAGCTTTCTGTTCTCTCTATCTCTTCTAATTACCATCCCAAGAATGTGCTTTGCTGCACCAAGATCTTTCATTTCAAATTTAGAAGTGAATTGAGACTTTAGTTCTTAAATCATACCTTTCCCTTTACCAATGAATAACATATCATCAACATAGAATAAAATTTATAGGAAATGATCACCATAAGATTTATAATAAGCACAATGATCTAATTTAGAACGCTCAAATCCCAAACTCAACACATATGTATCAAATTTCCGGTACCACATCCTAGGACTCTGTTTGAGGCCATACATGGATTTCTTTAATTTATATACCAAAATACTTTTATATTTTACCACATAGTGCTCTAATTATGTCATATAAATATCCTCCTCCAAATCACCATGAAGGAAAGTAGTTTTCATATCTATTTGCTCAACTTCTAAATCGTTAGCAGCAACAATAGAAAGCAAAAATCTAATGGATGTCATTTTTGCAACAAGAGAAAATATATCACCATAATCAACACCCTCAATCTGAGAGTAGCCTTTTGCAACCAACCTCGATTTATACTTCTCAATGCTTCAATCTGAACCAATCTTTTTCTTGAACACCCATTTACAACCAATAGGTTTTCATCCTTCAGGAAATAGTACAAGATCCCATATGTCATTCTTTTTCAAATATGTCATTTCTTATTCCATAGAAATCTTCCAATATTCTGCATCATTCATACCTAATGCCTCTTCTACATATTTTGGTTCATCCACATTAGTATTCAAAGCAAAAATACATCTTCAATCTTTAGGTGAATACCTTTTAGGTGGTTGTCTATGTCTTGTAGACCTTCGAACAAGCTAAGTTGGAGGTTCTTTCTCCTCTTTTGAAGATTCAGAGCTAGACGATCTCTCCTCAACTTCCTACCTATCTAGGGGTCTCGATTCAACTCTTTCATGTGTAGAAGGGAATTGAATCACATCTTCCTTTTTAGTCTATTTTGGATGCAATGTAACAAAAGGAGACTTAATTTCTCTAAAAATAACACTTCTACTATGAATTACCTTTTGTGCAATAAGCTCCCAAAGTTTGTATCCTTTCACACCATAAGTGTACCTGATGAAGATACATTTCACCACCTTGTTCTCCAACTTTGTTTGCTTCTCCTTTAGCACATGTGCATATGCCTCACAACCAAAAACTCAAAGATGTCTCAATGAAGGCTTGTGACCCAACCATGCTTCCATAGGTGTTTTATCAACAAGAGTTGATGTAGGAGACCTCTTAATCAGGTAACAAGTAGTGGAAACAACTTCAACCCAGAACTTTTATTCTAGACCAACACCACTCAGCATACTCCTAGCCTTCTCCATCAGTGTAATGTTCATTCTTTCTGTAACTCCATTCTACTGTGGAGAATACAAAATTATTTTTTGTCTGTTAATGCCTCAGTCTTTACAGAATCTATCAAAATCCTTAGACGAAAATTCAACGCCATTATCAGTCCTCAAACATTTAATTTTCTTTCTAGTTTGCAACTCAACCATTGCTTTAAATTCTATTAATTGATTGTAAACTTCATATTTACTTTTTAGAAAATATACTCATGTCCTTCTACTAAAATCATCAATAAATGAAACATAATATGTGTATTTTCCAATCGAAGGAACATCTACAGGACCAATTACATTAGAATGAATAAGATCCAAAACACCACAAGATTAATGAGAACTCGAGTAAAACTGAATGCGGTTTTGTTTTCCATAAATGAAATGCTCACAGAAATCAAAGTCAAGATTAAAATCATTCAACCTTCAACAAGGTTTTTATTTTTCAAGGTCCTTAGACCCTTTTCTCCAATGTGGCCAAGCCTCTGGTGTCATAACATAGTCTTCTCTACAGGTAACTTTTCTTCAAAATAAATAGCACCCTTAGGTACCCAAAAGCCATTTCCATCTGCTGAAGGTAAAACTTTCAAATATTCCGATGAAGTATCCATAGATTTAATTTCTACAAAAGTGTTATTCTAGTCAATAGTGTATGCGTCTAGCTTATACAAAGTGTCAAACCTGACACCTCTAGCAATTACCATAGCACTCTTAATCATCTTACATCCTACTTCAAAAAAGACTACCTATACACCTGCATCTATCAGTTTGCTCAAAGATAACAAATTTCATTTTAATCCAAGGATATGCAACAAACCATTAATCCTTTTTATTCTACCATCAGAAAAAATGATCCTAACTTTACCTTGACCAACAATGTCTAAATGTGAATCATCACCCAAGTACACCTTACCTCCATTAAATACTTCATATTTAGAAAACCAATCTCTATTGGAATTTATATGAAAAGATGTACTTGAGTTAATTAACCAGGCATCATTACCTGCATGAGTTGCCAAAGCTACAATGAATGCATCACCATCTTCCTTCTCAGACTCAGAATCAGAATCAAACTTTTTCTTTTTCTTCTTCTTTTCTTCTTTGTAGTCCTTATGGATGTGACCTATTTTACTGCAATTCCAGCAAATGACTTTGGACTTTCTAGGAGATTTAGATCTCCCTCTTGATTTGGACTTATCATGCTTCTCATTCTGCTTGCCTTTCTCTTTAGGTCTTCCACGAATAGTTAGGGTTTCCTTTGAAGTGAGGGATACCTTCCTTTGCATCTCGTCACCAAGTAGGGCACTCACCACGTCTTTAGACTTCAAAACAATAGAAGTACTACCAATAGCCATAACAAGAGAATCCCACAAATCAGGCAATGAACAAAGCAAGATTTGACATTTCTCCTCTTTGTTCATCTTAACACCAACATATACTAATTGAGCCACCAACATATTGAATGCTTCCAGGTGGTCTTTAATTCATCCACCCTCTTCCATCTTCAAGGAATACAATTTCTTCCTCAATAAAATCTAATTTAATAAAGATTTCTCTTGATAAATTTCACCAAGCTTAGTCCATAGCGTCTTTGCAGAGTTTTCTTTGTGGATATTGATTAGAACAGAGTCTTCCAGGCACAGTCTAATTAGACCCTTGGTTTTTGGTACATAACATCATATTGAGCCACCACAGTAGGATTTGAGGACCTTTGGATATTTGCATCACTAACATCCCACAGATCTTAATCTATTAGCAGATCTTCCATCTTTAACTTCCACATCTCAAAATTCATTCCATTAAATTTCTCCACCTCTATTTTCCCCGACGAGCTTGCCATATGAAAAAATTTTGCAACAAGATAAAAAAATGTCTTTTGCACAAGCTCCCACTCAAATTTGGATTAGTTCAAAAAACTCAACAACCCACAACTGAAACCAAAGGTGATCAGGCTCTGATACCACTTGTAAGAAAGTTAAGTAGTAGAACAACTTCCTACACTAACCTTGAGAGGAGGAGGGTGATACATTTTTTTTTATAGATCATCACATACAAAAAATAGAAATAAACATAACAAAATTCAACCACAACACAATGATTTACATGGGGAAAACCCTTATGGGAGAAAAACCCCATACTCCAAAAGCCACCCAATATATTATTCAGTAATAAAAACAGATTACAATATACTTGCAGAGCAAGATCTTCACAGGAGTATCACTAATCAGATATTTAGAGGTAACTCAATAGCCATAAGACTCTTACACACAACCTCTATCTCATGCACCACATATATAGGAGATACAACACAAGAAACCGTTAAAACGGTATTACAAAACCATGGGCTGAAACCACCCAATAATGTATAGCCAACCTTATCTCCAACCTAGATGCCTTATGACATATTAAAACACACATCAACACATGCCCCTCCCTTTTACAACTCATTTGTGTGTCTGATGCAAACTATATTTCCTATTTCAGGAATACAAACTTTCGAAGGCCATAACTTCCAAACCGTGTGTCTAATTGATGAACCGTTTGAAGCGTCATAAATCTCGCAAAGTGAGTTATCACCTCGTAAATGCTACGCCATTTAAGCCCACTTTTCATGGCATTTAGGGGCCTCTAAATTCCTTAAAATTAAGTTTAAACCTTTCATTGGACCCCTCCAAAATGAAAACTTTAATATCTTCAAAACTACTTGTGATCTTGTGACAAAACTTTACCGGAATGCTTATCTAGCAAACCAGAAGCTTCCGAGAGAATTTCACACCATTTCATGCTGAAATGAAAACTTACTATAAATAGTAACCTGATGTAAATGCAAGGTTGAGACACCATTTTCCCAACAAATCAGACTCACAATATAAATTTTATTTGTTACAATGTTACCTCCAAAACTCACTGATCCTAAGAGTGTTGCAACTATGAGTCTTTTTGTCAATGATTTCAAACTTGGTGCTTCTTGGTGGTCTCTATTGGTGGTACTTGTTGGTAGTCTGGATGTTGGTCTAGAAGTAATATAATATAGTTACATATGGAGTATATCTAATTTGATTTGGTTGTTGAACTCTTGGTGGTCTAGATGTTCATCTAGAAGTGACATGATGCGGAAGTGTATGGTCTTACAGTATTTTAGTTGAGTCCTTGATAGTGGTTCAGTTTGGTTGTTTACCTATAAGAGATAGGTTGCAAATTTATATGCAAATTATGTGCAATATGATGAGTTTCTCCCAAGAATATGTGGATATTATGTTTTACATATGGAAACTAACTATAAGTGTTATGGATAGTATATACTAATGGTATATTGTATTTTTGGAGGATTGATGTCTTTGCTTGGTCTGGAAACTGTGCAATGATCTCTGGTGACTATTTTTGTGAATGGTATCTTTGTCTAGTTATACCAAATATGTATCAAATGGATTCATAAGCTAGAGTAGAATGGTTATGATAGACCTATCCTCTTTTATTTTAGATTTCAGATGGATAGATGTTTTACTATAAGATTTATCTATGTCTGTATTTAGAGTTTATGCAGTTTCAAGGTGCTACAAAGGAATGTGTTGTATTCCTTGTCTTGCCAGTACTCTAAGTATGTTGTGGATCATTAGATTATGTCCCTAGAATGTTGTTCTTATTTTGTAGTTGTATACATATCTTATTTTTGGGTCTAGATTAAGTGTTTGGGTGAGACAAGTTGATGAGTCGACTTATATGTCTTTGGTTCCTACGGTTGCATGTATAACCTTTTTGGAGACAATTGGAAGGTGTGTCAACATGGAGTGAATATTCACATGTCTCTTTTGCATTCCGCATTTAATATTTTGGGTCGATGAGGCATATACATGCTACATATTCATGTTGACCTAATAGAGCTTATTCTTGATCCTGTTAGTATATAAAAATATAGATCAATTGTGTTAAGAAGTTTGTGTGAGTATGAAGTGTATGTGAGAAAGTATAGATGGTGTGTGTGAATATGATGTGAGCTTGAGGTGATACAGAGGTCCGGATGTGTTATAGTGCAAAAATTAAATTTAGATGAGATGAGAATTAAGTTGTGAATTGTTATCAACATATTGATAGATACTATTCTCATTTGTAGTTCAATCTATTATTCTTATTGTATCTAGATAGATGCTTTGCATCCTTCCCAAAAGAAGTGATCTTTAGCTGAGCAAGTATCTCTTTTGTATCCTTCCCTAAGGTTATGTACCTTAGCCTACAATTCTAGAGCAGTGAGATCCTTGACCTATGGCCTAAACCATTGTAAATACTTATTAAATATATTGTGAGTTAGATTCACACTGTTGTTTTTCCTAGTTTGGGTTTTCCATGTAAAAATATTAGTGTTCTTTTGTGGATGTCTTTGTTGGTTTAGTTATTCACCTTCATGCATATGTGATGAAAGAATGTTATGGAGTAAATATTCTTAATCTAATCAAGTTTTATAATATGTTGATTCAACCCCCCCTCTCTATATCTGGTAGTGTTCAACAATTGGTATCAGAGCATTGGTTCATGAAGAGATAGTTTAACCACTGAGGTAGATCTTGGATTTTGAACACTATGTTTGAAGAAGAATTGAATGACATGGATTCTTTGGGTAAAAATGATTGGGATGATGTTGATGGTGTAGTTGATATGGAAGGAGAGTTAAGATTTGCATTGGTAGACCTAGATGAAACCAGAGAAAAACACAAGAAGGTTGTTGAAAATATTTCTTATTGGAGAAGTTTTCCTGATAAAGGAAAGAAGGTCACTGATGTTTTTGAAACAAAACTTGATGAGAAAACTAAATAATTCACAAGACTTGAATAATAAGTGATCAGGATTAAAAAGGAACTAAAAGACGTAAAATATTAGATTGATAATGGACTGAAACGTAGAGGTGGCAATGAAGTAGTTGATGTTATGGTTAGTCCTCAAGAAACAAAGGATAAAGGTGGACTTGGTTTTGAAAATGGTGAATGCTCTAAGACATCCAACAAGAAGGATAAAGAAAAAGAAAAGATCAAGGATTATTTGAAGAACTCTAACAAAGATTAGAAAGATTTCATTACAAACTAGAACTTTCGGAGCCTCCAGAACTTGAAGAACTTCATGAGACCCCCTCCTGCTCTTTCCAGGTATTTATTATCTTTTAATGGTAATAATTTTGGATATAGAGCTAGTGAGTGTAGAAGTCAAATCAGAAATCAATCCTTTAATGGAAGTTGCTACTATTGTAATAAGTTTCGACACAAGGCAAGTGAATGCAGAAGTAGGTTGAATTGGAATAGATATGGAAATTTAGGTCTTAGCAGTGATGTTCAATCTTTCAATGGATATTGTTATGTTTGAAATATATATTGACATAAAGATATTGAGTGTAGGTCAATTAGGAGTTACAGAAGAAGTGGAAATGGTAGAATGAATAGAAGTAAATCACAACAAAGTATAGCATGCTATAGCTATAATGAAATGGGACACACTACAAAACTCTGCGGAAAAGGGAATGAGAAGACAGTTGATTTAGAAAACAAAATTGATATCAATGAAGAGAAGGAGAAAATGAAGGTGACATAGGTAAATAAATCAAAAGATATAGTTGAAGAGAATATTGAATATGGATCCACATCTACTATGGGTGGCAACCCCTCTTTTGGAAACTGATTCAGATAGTATTATCTGAGGGGGAGAATGTAGATCTCTTACGCCCCCTTAGGGTTCAAATGTTGAATTGTCTTTAGAATGGAAGAAGTTAGGAGGTTGTTTTCATATGTCTCTAAATAGATTTATTGATCTAGAACATTTATTATGGTTTTTGGGTGTACAGAGTATCAACCTTTTGAGGAACATTTTGAAAACACTAATGTAATGGACATATATTGTTTTCTCAAATTCATTTTGTGCAATTGCGATTGAGGAGCTGGTGGATGCAAAGAGGAGAAAAGTTGTAGTTTTTTATTAGAGGTATTTCTAAATTTGTGATCTTTCAATGATAAATTTTAAAATTATCAGTATTCATGATGAGCCTCAACCAATTTTTGGGACTCGTCCATTTAAACCTATGGTAAAAGACCCTATCAATTATTTTTCTCTTGTTCTCACCAAAGTTATTCATAAAGAGAATTTTCAATGTTACATTCATGTTTCTATGGATGAATATGATCATATAAAAATCAATGATTTTAAGAGGCTTCATCCAGTTGATGATTTGAAAAGGTTTAAGTTTGTGTATGCCAGTCTAGGTCACAAGGGGTTTGATACTTGGATCAATTCTCCCGTGTTTTACAATGAAGAGGTGATAATGATTGTGTTGAGTAGAATACATGAATATTTTCTATGGTTGGATCAATCGTGCTTAATTTCCAAGGAAGTTGGGTAATATATGTAACCGGTTTATGTGCTATCAAAAAGGTGCCTATTTTGAAATTAGTAAAGAATGGGGAAGTGAACAAGCTGACTAGAGTTGTATTTGATTAGCAAGCCTTTTGGATTGACAACATTGCTGATTTGGGTGTAAGGTATGCAACGATGGAAATTTCGTACAAATTTTATTTCAAAAATCTAGAAGGATCTTCCTTCTCTACAACAGTCTATAATGTCTATCAAATGATAAAAGAGAACAAGTATTATGATTTGTGTGAACTCTTGAGGCATCAATTTCTAGAAAATATTTGGATGACAAAAAATGTAATGTACCCCTTTCAGTATGGCTATCTCATTGTTTACTTGGTATTTGATTTCATGAATGCATTGCTTGAAATAAAAAATGTTGTGTGGAGAAACAATGTGTCAGTTAGTGCTCAAATTAAACAATATTTGGATAAATTAGATAATAGTAATGATTCTTTCAACAAATTCTTCATGGATCTATGAAACAAGATGATTATTAGAAATAGGATTTCTCTGAATGTGGTAGATTGTTACAAAAATAAGATTACTTTCATGGTGGACAAGGATAATTACATTATGGAGGCTGTACTATCAAGGACCTCATGGGTATCCAAGCTTCCCTATGAAGTTTTTGAGGATGATTGTATGGGTATTTCAAAGATTCTTCTTAAACTGCCTAAAGATATGAGTGTAGAAAGATTCAGGACATTTGATGAGATCATGGGAAAATCTAATGGAAAAAGAGTTGATGATGTAAAAAGTGTTTCAAAGTTGAAAAGGACTACGAAGATATATGTAGATGTCTCTTCCTCTATTTCTAAGGTTTTGAAATATGAACATATGAGTCTAATTGAGAAAGAAAGTGTAGACGCTATAGTTGTGGAGATGAAAGAGAACCAAAGAAGGTTAGTGTGCAAGAAGAGGTTGAGAAAGAAGTAAGGTCAGTTCCTTCCCTTACTTCTTCTAGGGAAAGTTCTCTTGAGGTCGATAAAGAAATTGATTAATTGGACAACCTAATGGTCTAAACAACACCAATAGTTTGTATCTTATAGTTCCTACATATGATCAAGATGTTATTGAACAAGAATTGGTTACATATTTGCACCAAAACAATCTTGTTCCTAATGATGTTTCTGACTTGCTTCTGAAAGTGCTAGTGGAAATTCTAATTGAGCATATGGCTTCAGTTGATGAGGATAGTAGTGATTTAGATGAACCGTGTACAGAGATGAATCTAGCTGACAAGATGACAGAACAATGCATAAGGGCACATTAGAATCTTAAACTTAATTCGGAGGATTTCAGAAAAGTGATTGATAATGTTGTATGATTATATCACCACTGCTTGAGGTGGCTAACTTCTAGAAAGAAATTTAAGCATGAGATAGACTCTATTGAGTCTAAACTTACTGATTTGTTTTATTCTTTTTATATCTATAAATATGGTAATGATGTTGTGAGATCAAGGATTTAAGAATTTCATTCACATTTATCTCTACAATAGAGATAGAGAGATGGATTCATGAGACAGTTTTGTGATCTTGAGGATGTAATGGAGTTGTGAATGACTTAATTTATTAGGTTATCCACATATGCTGAAAAAGTAGAATGGAGAATGCAATATTCTGATATTTTTATGTTGTAGTAAATTTGTGCCTTAAGTGTGAGTATCAGAGTAGAATTCTTTCTACTACTATTTGTTCATGGGAATCTTCTCTCGTGGGTCTTAAGAAACAATTCAAGGACATTTGGCTTGGTAATGTGTGATAGTTTTATGGACAAATGTTGGACAGTCAATTATCTAAATGTATTTTATATGTTCCTTTTTTTGAATATCTATGATGTAAGTGTTTATTTTTTGTTATGGGCAATTATAGACTTTTATAGTTTCCTGGTGAGTAGAGTCACCCTTTTTCTTTGATGTCAAAGGGGGAGAAGTATTTTTCATATGGGGGTGAAGTATGTTGTGCTGACATCAATGAAAAAGGGGGAAATTGTTGCACACATAAGAGTGTTTTTTGTCATTGATTTGAGCTTCTTGATGCTTCTTGATGGTCTCTACTGGTAGCACTTGTTGGCAATTCCAATATTGGTCTAGAAGTAATATAATGTAGAGATGTATGGAGTATATCATTGATCTATTTTTATGGCTTTTGGTGGTTCTGATGTTGATCCAGAAGTGACATGATGCAGATGTGTATGGTATGACAATATTCTAGTTAAGTATTTGACATTGGTTGAATATGGATGTTTACCTGTTGTATGCGGGAAAAGCGGGTCGATAGAACTCAATATGTGAAAAATGGAGCTCTATGGAGCCTTGCTCACACACTCACAGGACTTCTTGGTGCAAGCTATGGAGTAATGAAGTATCACTCAGCTTCCCAAGGTTGGTCCCATGGTTCTCTATCTTACACAGTCCCTCAAACCAATGTTTTTGCTCTCAGATCACTGAGAAAAATGGTTTAGGGATGGCAAATGCAAGAACGAGGGATGCTTTTTATTGATTTAATATGAGATGCATCCTAAGCTATGCATGATTCTAGAAATGCAATAAACTAACTATAAGATGTCAAGGTTAGTAAACAAACTATCCTATCATACTATATTAGTTCAATGATTTAAGCTAATGATAATAGAAAGTATTCTAAACATGCATATTTAGACTAATTCCTAGTTAAAAGAGAGGCTAAATGATCAGCATAAAATGGAATGAAAGCTTGAATGTATTTGAACATAAGTATGATACTACAAACTTGGATTATCTAAATGGAGGAATGAGAGCTCTATTTATAGCAAAAATAGGGCAATGGATGGCCAGGATTGAAAGGTTTAATCAAGGGTTGAGTTTGAAAGTTGGGAATCCATGTTTTCAATTTTCACCTAATGAAATGGTGACAAATGTCAACATAGGGTTGGGTTGAGAGAAGAGGTTGGAGGCATTAAATGCCTGAGAAGACCTTATGGTCATCTAGAGATAAGGGTTAAGCTTAAGTTAGGCTTACCCATTGGATTAAGAGTTAATCAAAGGATAAACTCTTGTGCAAATGATTAAGAGATAATCATGGTCAAAGAATTAAAGGCTTGATGAGACCCTTGGGTTGGATGAAGGTTAAGTTAGGCAAAAAGTCTCTAACCATGTAAGAGGGTTGAATTAACCATTAATGGTTTGGGAGACTTTGGAAAATTAAGTGGTTGAAGACTTGAAGCCTTTAATGGTTATCAAAGACTTTAAGGGTTTGAGAAGTGACTTCCCCTTGTTTAGGGATGTGACAAAGTTTAGAAGATGGGTTAGGCTAATTAGAAGCGATTAGAAGAGTCTAGAAGAAATTAGGAAGGAGTTTAGGAGGCAAGTGGGAGATGTAGGAAAATGCAAGTGGATGGAGGGATAATAGGATTTAATTGAAATAAAGTTAATTTAATTCAATTTGGTTTCAATTTGGAGAAATTAAATAAAGTAGATTTATTCAATTTAGGATAACTATTTAATTAAATTTGAATTTAATTAAAAGTGGATAGGGGGGATTTAATTGAATAAAATGATTTATTCATTAAATGGGTATAATGAATTTAATTGAGTAATTTACTTAATTAAATAGAGGAATACGAGTAATTTAATTAAATTGAATTTAATCAAATAGAGAAATGAACATAAAATATTCATTTAGGAATATGGTCATTTTTATACGTCTACATTTTGCCCCTCTTTGAAGTGACGTGTGTGCACATGTTATTTCAAAGAAAATGATGCGTTATCGTAATTTATGATCAAATGAAATATTTGTATCGCTTTTATGATTTGCAAGTCGTGCCCTAGATTTGATTTGATGCATGATGCCCCCTCGAGAGATGAATCAATATTTTAAAAATTTTGATTGGATTTGATGATTTGTGTGTGGTATGTATGATTTTGTCTATGTGAAATGTTGAAATTGATTCATCTCCCGATAATGTACATTGTGTAGGGTATAAGGGAGACCGCGACCACATTACATGTCCGATTTGCTAACCCTAATTTCATTTTCCTCCTATAAAAGGGGAAAAGTGTTTTAATTTGATTCATTTGTGCATTGTTGACTTTGGAGAAAGAGAATTTGGAGAGAAGAAAAAAATGCCTATTCCATATTCCAGGCATCGTTTTGAGCGCATTCGGAGGTACCAGAGACCTGCCAGATATGGACCACCAGTAAGTCAACACTTTTGACCCCTTTTTGATTTTTGATTTTGTTGTTTTTGGTCATTTTTTGATTTTTGAAATTCGGTTTTAGCATTTTAGTGCGTTAAAGTCTTAATTTAGTGCATACGAAAATTTAGGTAGCGCATGAAGCTGAATTTTAGGGCTGCATCCGAAATAAAATAGCATAGTGCATAGAAAGTCTAGGTTAGCGCAGGGAGTGAAAATAGCGCATGTCGAATGTAGGGTAGCGCTTCAGGTCAACAGGGTAGTGCGTAGGGTAGACCTAGCACATAGGGGTCAGAGGGGTTTGCATGGGTAAGGGGTTTTAGCGCGTAGGGTAGACCTAGCGCATAGGGTCAAATAGGTAGCACCAGCGAGGTATAGGTTAGCACATGGATAGGTTTAAGCGCATAGGGTGGGTTAGGTGGTGCATGGGGGAAAATATTATCACGTAGAGTCAGTCTAGTGCATAGGGTAAATAGATTAGCATGTAGGAAAAACAGCCTAGCACGTGGGTGGATTTTAGCACAGCGAGAATCTGTTTTAGCGCATCCGAAAAAAAATTTGCGAGATGAGTTGATTTGTGAAATTGTTGTGTTTTGCTGTCTTGGTTTTTATTGATTCGTTCAATATGAGTGTTGATATAACTTGTTTTGATTTGCGATATGTCAAGTTATGCATAGATATCAATGTGTTGTGTTGATCAAAATATGATTTGTTTTTGCACTCTGTTTCAAGTTCAATGTGTGAAGCCTGATTTGTGTTACAAGCTGATATGGATTGGAAACTTGAGTTGTTTTACAAGTTGATATCGGTGGGAAACTTGAGTTGTTTTACAAGTTTATGTGATTTTGGAGACTTGAGTTGTGTTACAAGTTTTGATATGGTTTTTGATAACTTGAGTTGTTTTACAAGTTGATATGAAATGATAGGATTTGGAACTTGATGTAGATGAGCAAATTGTTTCATGTTGTTGATGTGAGTTTGATTTTGATATCTTTGTTTTGATGTGGAAACTGATATTGGACTTGTTTTGCTAGTTGACAGGAGCGATTGGGCGTGGTTCAGTCGTGGGAGCAATTTCCAAGGCCTTGGACTCTGATACCTCGGTTGACACAGGCCGACCTGGATATCATTGAGAGATGTGGGTTGACGTCCTTGTTGGATATGCCTCGGTTCATTGTGAACTGGGGGCTACTTACAGTGCTTGCAGAGAGGTGGCACAACGACACAAACACCTTTCACTTTGTGACAGGTGAGATGACAGTCACACCAGAGGATTGTTATAAGATTCTGCGCATACCAGTAGTAGGTGCACTACTACCATATGAGCAGTCAGAGGAGGGTGGCACAGAGGCACTTCGCCGCATTTTTCATGATGAGATAGTCTGCGGATATGAGATCCCATGGCAAGAGTTCTTAGACCTAGATTATGCACCGCTTCCATCAGTACTAGCAGGGTTTATCGGTGGATTCCTTTGTCCTGATCGCAGGTCAAAGGGATTCTCTATGGGATGGGGGCTGGTATTAGAGGAGATGGTTACCCAGGGTCGCAGGTTCACGTGGGGATTGACTATGCTAGCCCATCTATACAGGGATTTGCATGAGGTGGTATACCTAGGCTATGGTAGTTTATCAGCTGGCGTGATGCTGTTACAGGTATGGTGCTGGAAGCACATTCTGGCCGCGAGGCCATTAGCAGACAGAGATAGGCTCATTGGATGTGCCTATGCTTATGGATACAGGGGTCTAGTTGTCCAGCAGAAGCTGGGCAAACTAGAGCATTAGATGAGAGTGTTGGATGACATTGATACGGTCACATGGCGACTGTATACAGGGTGTGAGGTGTGGGCGGAGGACGGGCTAGAGATGCCCTATGCATTTATGACGAGATACCTAATTGGGAGGACCCCATTTGTTATTGAAAGGTTTGTGGTGACCAGTGTTTTGAGACAGTTTGGTCGACAATAAGGTATACCTCAGGGGGCTTTCTTATATGCACGGCGGAGGCAGGACGTATCAGATTGGGGCCCGACCATTGATAGCGCAGTGGTGGTGGAGGAGTTTGTCGGTTTGGTAGGCCAGATATGGGATTATGCCCCAGAGATATTGGATGCAAGCTTGACTAATGAGTTTGCGAGATTATTTGCTGCGCGGGCAGTGGCCAGGATATCGGATCCAGAGGAGATGCGATCGACATTCAATGATGATGATGAGGAGGGAGAGGGAGATGATGAGGATGATGGAGATGGTGGAGGAGGAAGATGAGGGAGAGGAGTGAGAGGGAGGAGGGGAGATAGAGGGAGGAGAGGAGATAGAGGTGTGGAGAGAGCAGTCAGACAGGCGGTGATAGACAGGGGGAGAGGTGAATTGGCTATTGGAGCCGGTGGAGAGGGGAGGGTGGGGAGGTTCTAGCTGTAGTGGGGGGTACTGATGAGGTGATACGACCAGCATAGAGGAGGAGGAGGGATGTGCTCCCACCTCCAGCACCGAGGACAGGCAGAGTTAGAGGGGATGTCCCCGTGCAGGTACCGCTACGGGTTCGGATCCCCACTCATGTTGAGGATGCATAGATTCAGACCCTGCAGGTGACTGTATAGCAGCTGCAGGCACAATTTTTGACATATCAGTGGCAGATTGTGTAGTTGACCACTGAGTAGGACACAGAGATAGAGTGGAGGGGGCAAGCAGAGGAGCTTGCAGCCAGCGTGCAAAGAGCAGTGGCAGGTGGTCCAATGAGAGACACCCTGAGAGAGCTATCATTAAGAGCTTAGGAGGCAGAGTACTACCGGTGGCATTATGAGGCTGCGGTACCTAGGGATCGCTGAGTATAGAGCTTCACACAGTCGAGATCCAGTCGATCTCGAGATACTAGGTCGCAGTCTGAGAGCCGAGGTGTGATAGGGCCATTGAGACAGGACCCCCCTGGAGATCCAAGGGTGGGGACATCTAGAGCCAGACCATCTCCATCAAGGGATAGCCATACTTGAGAGATGTAGTCTCTGTTGTATTTTTGATCATTGTATTCTTTGTACTGGACACAGAGATGGTAGATTTTGTACATTTTGATCATTTTTGGAGATATATATATATATATATATATATATATATATATACGACATCATTATCTTTGATCATGTGGTGTGTTTATATGGATGGATGTGTTTATGTGTTCTTTTCATTATTTGATGATGATGCAATGCATAAATATATGATATAATGTATGATGCAAGATGTATGCTTTTTAATATGTTTGTGAGATGTATCTTGAAAATGAGATGTATGATTTGATATGCTATGAAATGTATCTTTGAGATGTATGATAATGATATGTAACTAAGTAAAAAATGAAATGCAACTAATTAGAAAATGATATGCAACTATGTTAAAATGATATGCAACTAATTGTAAAATGATATGCAACTATAGAACTAATTGTAAAATGATATACAACTATATTTTTGGAGCATCCTCATTCTGCATTTGTCATCCCAATACAACCATATGTTGTTTGCTTTCTTTGTAGGTATCATCATTGAGCATTGATTTGTTGAGGATATGTTGAAAATTTATACAAGCATAATGGTATAATTAAACCATGATGACCTGAGAAAAATTTACATGATGTTTTGATTTTGCAAGATAGCACAAGCGTTAAGGTATAATTGAACCAGGATGACCTGAGTGCGGATTGCGTAAACAGACAAGATTAAATCATTTGTATGTGTGAAGTCGAATCATGCCTTCAATGATATTCGATGTTTCATGTCTCGAGGCAAGTATTCATATAGTACAAGTGATCGCCTCCCAGACAGAAGACTAAGAAAATATTGGAAGTTCTCCATGATCTCTAGCTTTGAAGCATTTTAGTGAGAAAAGGAAGAGAATCCAATAATTTTTAAAAAGTTCAAAATGCAAAAATAGTCAAGATTTGTATGCGATAATGCAACATTCAATACTTCAGAAAATCATCCATCCTTGGTATTTCTGTGATTTTTTTGTTTTGTTTTGCGATGAAGCCTAGTTTTGGTTGTTGGATGCCATGCTTCTGTGTTTTGCAAATAGTTTTGATGTCTTGAATGCTCGTAAATTTTGACAATTTTAATGCCCCCAGCTGAGTGTGCCTCTTGATGTGAATATGTACAGTGATTTCCAAGCCATGGTGAAATGTGGTAAGAGGATATATATGGATAAACTAGGATAGTGACTACGCTAAGTATGTCCTGAATGGATATGTGCTAAGTGTCGGGCGATGGCCGATAGTGTTTTTAAGGATAAAATGGTATGGATATAGATAGAGGAGCCGTTCTTTCACAAGAGTGCCTGTTTACCAGGTTTTCACCATTTGTTTTTATTGTACTTTGTTTTTTTGCTTTTTCTAGATTTTTTTTTTTTTTTTTTTGATTTTTTTCCTTGTTTTGGCTTTTTCTGTGTACTAGGCTACTTAAGTGTAGTACTTCTTCAGATGGATGTTGTTAGTTGGTTCGTCGAGCACATCTCCTTCTGAAGTTATTAGCTGATAGGCACCTGATCCGTAGACTAATAT
Organism: Cryptomeria japonica; assembly: GCF_030272615.1. NCBI lineage: Eukaryota > Viridiplantae > Streptophyta > Pinopsida > Cupressales > Cupressaceae > Cryptomeria > Cryptomeria japonica. The sequence continues at coordinate 418,745,663 of NC_081407.1, forward strand.
GATGACATAGGGACCCAACCAGTTAGGTTCAAATTTCCCTTTCTTTTCTTGATCTTGCTGATTTCTTGGATTTTCTTTGAGGACTAGGTCACCTACTTTGAAGTGGTGAGGGATAACCTTGTGATTGTAGCTCCTGCACATGCGTTGTTGATATGATTTGAGATAAGTGTAAGCATGCTGACGTCTTTCATCTAATAGTTCAAGTTCTTGCAGTCAGTTAACTCGATACTCTTCATCTGGGATTAAACCTTTTAAAGAGACTCTGAGAGATGAGATTTCTCCTTCCAGGGGTAAAATGGCTTCTGATCCATATACCAATGAGTATGGTGTTGCTCTTGTAGGTGTGCGGATGCTAGTTCTGTATGCCCAAAGTGCTGGATTGAGTTGGACGTGCCAATCTTTGCTGGCATCATTCACTGTTTTCTTTAGGATTTTCAGTATTGTCTTGTTAGATGCTTCTGCTTGACCATTTCCCTGTGGGTAGTATGGTGTAGAGAACCGATGTTGGATTTTGAATTTTTCACATAGTTCTTGTACATCTTGATTTTTAAAAGGTCATCCATTATCTGTGATGATGGAACTTGGAATACCATATCTGTAGATCAGATAATTTAGGATAAAAGAGGCAATTTGCTTCCCAATCACTGTGGTCATGGGAACTACTTCTATCCATTTGGTAAAGTATTATGTTGCTATTATAATAAACTTGTGTCCATTTGAAGATGAAGGATGAATTTTGCCAACTAAGTCTAGTCCCCACTGACAAAAGGGCTAGGATGTTGTAAATGGCTGCAGTTCCTGTGCTGGTGCATGTATCAGATTACCATGGATCTGACATTTAGGACATTTCTTGGTGAAGTGATATGAGTCTTTCTCCATTGTAGGATAGTAGTATCCCATTCTTAGAAGTTTTTTAGCAAGAGTAGTACCACTTGAATGTGTGCCACAAATACCTTCATGAAGCTCGTGTAAAGTAGAATCAGAATCATTACGATCAAGGCAACAAAGAAGAGTACCATCTAGACCTCGATGATACAAGGTATCAGCGGTAAGGGTATAACGGGCAGCTTGTCGAATAAAGTTACGTTTTTGGTTACAGGATTGGTCAACGGGTAAGATATCATTCTTGAGGTAGTCGTATATTGGTCCATATAATGGAGAATCTGAACCAATCAAGGCATAGATAACATGGGATTCAGAGTGGTCATAGGCTGGGGAGAACAGTTGCTCTACCAGGAACTTGTAATGACTCTGTTGCTCTGGAATTTGTAGTAATGAAGCGATTGTAGCCATTGCATCGACTGTTTTGTTGTTCAACCTTGGTATTTGCTCGAAGGTGATGTGCACAAAATACTATTTGAAGTCATCTACCATTCGCTTGTAGGGTAGTACCTTGTCATCTTTTGTCTGATAGTCATTGTTGATTTGATGAATGATTAGTTGTGAGTCTCCATAGACCTTTAACTCTGTGATTTTCCATTCTATGGCCATTTTGATGCCTATAACCAATGCCTCATATTCAGCCACATTATTTGTGCATGGGAACATAAGCCTATATGATCTTGGTATAGTGTGTCCTTCAGGAGTGATGAATAGAATGTCAAAACCTGAACCATGTTGTGTGTAGGATCTGTCAAAGCATAGGGTCCATTGTTTGGTAGAAAGAGAAAGAACATCCCTATCTGGAAATTCAATCTCCATGGTTTGTTTTCCTGGTAGCAGTGCTTCAGCCAGCTGATTTGCAATTGCTTGTCCTTTGATGGCTCATATTTCTGTGTATTGAATGTCGAATTCACTGAGAATCATGACCCATTTAGCCAATCGACCTGTAAGAGCTGCCTTGCTGAGTAGATATTTGAGAGGATCAATTTTTGCGAATAGCTTAATGGTGTGTGCTAGCATATAATGTTAGAACTTTTGAGATGTGAAGACCATTGTTAGGCAAGCCTTTTCAATGAATGTATAGTTGAGTTCATAGCCATTCAATGTCCTACTGATATAATATATGGCCCATTCCTTTCCTTGTTGATCTTCTTGTGCCAATAGTGCCCCCAGCGATATATCTGTTGTTGAGATATATAGGATAAGTGGCTTTCCTGCGACTGGTGGTATTAGAACTAGTGGATTCATTAGGTACTGTTTGATTTGGTAAAAAGATTCTGCACACTTGGTCTCCCATCTGAATGGTACATTTTTGTGTAGTAAATGGTTAAATGGTAGACTTTTATTTGCTAGCTGAGCGATGAACCGCCTGATTGATTGAAGTCATCCTTGTAGAGATCTAAGTTGACTGATATTCTTTGGTGGTGGCATGTCCATAATGGCTTGTACCTTTGCTGGATCTACTTCAATACCTTTAGCTGAGACTATATAGCCTAGTAACTTGCCTGATGTAACCCCAAAGACACACTTCTTAGGGTTGAGCCTGACTTGGAATTTCTCCAATCGATTAAAGATCTTTGTTAGGATGCTGAGATGTTCTGCTCTGGTGAAGGATTTAGCTAGTAAATCATCCACATAGTCTTCCATGAAGGTATGCATCATGTCATGAAAGATTATTGTCATTGCTCTTTGATAAGTGGCTCCTGCATTTTTTAAGCCAAAAGGCATAATATTCCAACAGTACGTTCCTCAAGGACAGGTGAACGTGGTTTTATCTTGATCTTCTGGGGCTATTTTGATTTGATTATAGCCTGAGAAACCGTCCATTAGTGAGAGCATTGCATGGCCTGCTATGAGATCTACAATTATGTCGATACTGGGCAGAGGAAAGTTGTCTTTTGGATAGGCTTTGTTGACATCTCTGAAGTTAGTACATATTCTGATACTTCCATCTGGTTTTGATACTGGAACGATGTTGGAAATCCATTCTGCATAGTCAATGGGTCGGATGAATCCGACATCTAATAGTTTCTTTAGTTCAGTTTTGACCATGAGTGCTACTTGTGGATTCATCTTTCGTAGCTTTTGCTTGACTGGTTTAACTCCTGAAGAGATGGACAAGTGATGCATGATTAAGTGTGGATCCACTCCGGGCATATCAGCATATGACCAAGCAAAGTTAATTTGTTGTTCTTTAAAGAAAATGATGAATGCTGATCTTTCTTCCTTTGTCAGAGATTCTGCAAGGTGTATGTTTCTGACTGCTTCTGTGGTACCAATGTTGATTGATTGAGTGGGCTCAATCAATATGGGTGATTACTCATGAAATTGCTTAGGAAGAGTGTCAATTCTCTCATCATTAGGTGCCTTAAAAAGGTTTTCACCCTCAGATGCATCCTTTATTTTTACTTTTTTGTGATCTAGAGCTTCCATTGACTGGTTTTTAGCATTAGATCTTTCATTTGGTTTATTTTTGCGACTGAGAGACTTGGCACTCCCTGATTGGCAGACATTGTTACTTTGTTCACTGGTAGAGCCTGTTTCCGGATTTATGGTACATAGGTAATGGATAATAGATTCATCATTTGGGAAAATTGGTATATCATGGATTTCAGGTTCATCCCAGTCGATGAGGTTAGGAAAGACAAGCGGTAAGGAATCGTTAGGTGGATCAAGTTCTGCTACTTTAAGTGTTAGGACAAAGTTTTCATCGTGATTGTTCTTGGTTTTAAAGAAGTCCAGGATTTCATCGAGGTCTTCAATGGTATTATCTTCCATATAGACTTGTTCATAGTGTTTCTGTTCACTTTCCTTGGCATCATAGATATTCTGCGGTCCAAATTCAAGAGGTCTATCTTCTGCTTTAGGTTCTTCTTGAGAAAGGGATATGGAATCAGTATCATTAGGGATATCTATAGTAGCATTGGAGCAGGTACCCCATTCATATTCATTTGAATCAGTCTCAAAGGCCTCATCCTAGATTCTATCAGTGCTGTAAACTGGTATGTTGTATGGTGAAAATAAATCTTTGATGATGGATACCATTTTGATAGTTTTTGTTGATTCTGTGTCAGATCCGTCTTCTACTTTCTGTATTTGTTCATAGACTGTGCCTCCTTGGGGAGAAATAAAGGTATCCGGAGATGATTTTATTGGTTCTTGAAATAGTGGATTCTGAACATGAGCTACTACTATAGATATGGCCTTCTTGTGGCTTAGAAGTTTTTCCTAATATAACTTCTGGTCTTGACGTTCCCGTGCCTTGCAGATTGTTTCTGCTGATTCAAAGAGTGCTTCCTACTAGGATTCTTCTTTGTACTTCTTCTTTACTTTCCATTGAGGTTTTGTAGTTATGTTGGGCAGCCTTTTTAATAGGAAAGTGAGCTCACAACCCAATCCTGCTTTGTTTCTACTGGGTTGTGAAGGAAGATCTATGGGTTCAGTGACTCCTCTACATTTCCCAATAGGTCCTTTACCATCATATCCCATTTGCTGCATGATCAAGTATCCTTTTCCATATAGGTGTGTTGGTAGAACAATGTTTAGAGTAGCTACTCTGTTACCTTCTTCCTCATCTTTGTATAACCAGCTAAGAACATCCTTGTCTTCTAATTCATGTGCTAGAGTGCCCAATTGGATGAAGGTACCATAAAATTTGGTGATGGGCTAAGTGACCAGATGTGTTGATGTAGTAGGCAATCCATGAGATCTAGGTGATGTTGGTAGTTTGGCTAAACATAAGGGCTCCAAAGAGTATTCTCCTATGCCTTGGTCTTTGATTTGCATTTTCTATTTGAAATTTCCAAATAAGGAGTTGGGCTTTGTTGTTTGGAGATCTGATGTTGAAGATCGCTGCTTTTCTCTATTATGAGGAACCAAACTATCTTGGGCTGCCCCCATTACGTTGCAATGTTGAAATGGATTGTGATCAATAGATATGGAGATTTCTTATCTGTCATAAGAAAATTTGACACACTGGTGATACGTAGAAGGTACTGCTTGCATTTCATGTATCCAGGGTCGCCCTAACAAAATATTGTAGGTGAGATCTATGTCTAAGACCTGACACATAGTATCTTTTTGCACTGGTCCTACTTGAATGGGTAACATCACAGTTCCTTTAGAGGACCTTTCCTCATCATCATATGCCTTTATGGTAATCTTCTTACAAGGATCAATAGACTCTTCTGAAAAGCCTAATGCACGGGTAAGCTTTAAAGTATATATATTAAGTCCGACTCCTCCATCTATTAAGACTCTTTTTACTCGGTGTTTGCAAACAATGACTTCGATATGGAGAGGAGTGTTATGTGGATGGCTTAAGGAAGCATTGTCATGCTCTGAGAAGGTGAGGTTATGAGGTCTAGTAATATGGGCGACCATGGCTTGAAATCTATCTGTATCCAGATTTTTAGGTACATTGGTTTCCAATAGTGCTTGTTCCAATATGTCTTTGTGCTTTGGTGATAGTTTCAGCAATTCTAGTATAGATATCTGAGTTGGAGTTTTGCGTAGTTGGCTAACCAAGTCATATTGGATTTTTGGTGTAGTAGTTGCAGGTGACGTATGTCCTTTTAAGACATATTTCTGAGTTCGGGTTGTTACATTGATAGATTCATGATTATGCTGATATCGGATGGTGATGACATTTACTTGATGATCTTCAGCTGATATGTGATTTATGGTGTTGTTGTAGATATGGTTGATACGAGCTCCGCATGTATCGTTCGAGGTTGAAGCTCCTTCTTTGTTATAATTTGGAAGAGGATTTTTAAAGGCTCCATGATCACCATTTGTTTTGAGACCATCTACTGTTAAGTCACCTTGATCAATCATATCTTGCACCATGTGTTTCAATCTCATGCAATCGTTCATCCGATGACCCTTGTTACGATGGTAATCACAATAGTGTGAATCATTCCACCAAGGTGGTTTGATTTGGGGTTCATAGTTGCTGATTGGAGGCAAAGAAAGAATCTTGTTTGCCAAAAGTTCTCTGAATGCTGATTCTAGTGATTGTCCCAGTGGTGTGAAAACACGCTTTTGGAAATTGTTTGTGTTGTCGCGGGAATTGTTGTTAGGTCTTGGATTCATGTTTTTGCTTTGAGTATCATTGGTGTTGTTTGTGTTGAGTTGTCCTTGATCATTGTTTGGTACATATGTGTTAGCATTTGGATTAACATTTTTAGGATTTTTCGTAGCCTGAGAATTTCCGGATAATGGGAGCACTGGTTGCTTAGATTTCGGATCATGCGTTTCATGGTTGCCTTTGTTTTTGTTTCAAGTCTAGAATCGAGACTTGTCCAAGTTGTTGTTGTTCTGGTTATTGTAGTTTGATGAGTTTGTTCCTTCCTTGTAGAATTTGAGTGTTCCCTTTTTGACACATGCTTCCTCTACTTGAATGCCATTTTCAATCAATTTTAGCAAAAGATGGTATGCATTGAAGTTTTAGCCTATAACTCATTTCACCATTCAAGTTGTTGATGAAGATTTCCATTTTTTCCTTTTAGGGAATATCTCAAGGATATCATGATACCATACATCACCAGCGTTGAAGGAATATCATAAATGTTTCGTTGTTCTTTTGTTTGGTATTGCAGACATCTAGCATGGTTATGGCGTGTTGGATGTTATAGGAATATTGGGTTATAAATTTGTTAACCAATTCATCAAATGATCTGACAGGTGGTGTAATTTTGGATAACCATTCCATTGTTTGCCCTCCCAGGCTTCTTGGGAATAACCTCATCAAATAGGTGTCATCATGAGCAAATTCAAGACTCATTGTGCAAAATTCTCGAACATGATCTCGGGGATCACTTTTCCCATTTTATTTATCAAATTTGGGAATGTCTGAGTTTGGAGGAAAAGGCACCATGTTCAATCTTCTATCAAATGGATAAGGACAGATTTCATTTAAAGAGTACCACATTGTTGTCCCTTGTTGCATATCATGTATTTGTCGTTGTAACATTTGCATTTGTTGAGTAAGAGCAGCCAAAGGTATATTGTCTTATCGAGGGAAGAGTTCTTCCCTTGTATTAGTTCTTAGCTAAAAAGGTGTGTTAAATGGTATATTTTGTTCTGGAGTTTCTAGCTCGGGTATACACATTTCTGGTATGCGTTGTTCTGGAATGTGTTGCTCAGGTATGTGTTGTTCAAGGTTATGAGTTTCTTCTTCTCTTTGTTGTTCTTGATATGCATATTGTGGAGATCCGGTTCTAAAGATGTTTGTGTCTAAATTTTCGGGAAGTTTAACGCCTTTACTTGTGAGCATGAGTAGATACTTTTCTTTGTCATTTTCCATAAGCCTTTCTACAAGCTTTTGGAATGAAGGGTTTTCCTGACATTCCTGAAGAAGTGCATCAAAAATTTCAGTCTCTTCCAAGTGTGGAACTTCAAAAGGATTTGACAACCTTCGATTCATACTAGACTCTGCGAGTGTCTCGCTTTGTTGGTTTCTTTGAGAGCGAGTAACAGGCATTTTAGTAGAAACTTTCAGTGATGAAGGGGACAAAATCCCTGTTGATATGTTGCTCAGGGGTGGGTGGTTTTGGTCAAGATGTGTTATAAGTGATACACTCGTCGGGAAAGAATGCTAGATTGATCTTTCCTTCGTGGTTTATGATTTGATTAAAAGCAAACTTTTGACAGTAGGCTCTTGTTTTTAAGGGTTCTTTGTCAAATTCGTTGGATTTGTTTTGGATATAACATTTGACATGATGAAGGAATACCCGATGAGATTTGAAGAGCTGATGATTGATGTATAAAAATTTATTTCTCTTGATGAACTTGGAAAAACTAGGTTGTTGTTTCTTCAACGTGATGTTACGATAAAGGTTCTTTCTTCTCAGAATATGGGGATTAGTCATGCATGAGTGATCAATGGTTTCCTTTGATTTGTTTGGATTCAGTTGATCTTGTTTGGAAAATTTCAAATCTTACTCTATCAAAGTGAAGGTTTAGATGCCCCTTCACGACAAAGCATGTCAAATGATATGGATAAAAGCCTCCCGATATGGAGACTTGATTTGACAACTTGAAAATTTTAAACAAGTGTTTTTGAGATGAAATCGTAAGATGGTAAAGGATTCTGTTGATACTGATGATGAGGTTTCCGGATTATGATAAGATAGATATGTTTTATCGTGCAATTAGTTTAGGATTTTTACAACGTTTGTTTTGACACAAATTTAGCTCAAGAAATAGTTTTAACGGTTTGTTTTCACTACTCCGTTTTGGTGAAAAATGTCATTTGATAATGAGAGGCTTTTGAAAATGTTTTAAATTTTTTTTAAATTCCTCATTGTTTTTCCCTCTGTCTATATGTTTTTGATCATGTGCTAAAATAGGGATGATATGCGCTATCAAAATTACTCCACTCGCTAAAATAATGACCACACGCGCTAGGCTGCCCCCAGACACGTGCTAAAGTTTTGACTATTCAAAAATTGTTTTCTATCTGTTTAAAAAGTCATACGCTACTCTGGGCCTGTAACGCGCTAACTTTTGAACCTGATGCGCTAATGTTTGGTTTCCATGTGCTAAGCTGATGCTTCCACGCGCTAGACTGTTTCTCTGATGCGCTAAATGTTTCAACACTTGTTTGATTTTGGGATAAAATGCTACTGTTTGGAACCGATGTGCTAACTTGATGGTTGGATGTGCTAACAAAAGTACCTCACGCGCTAAGAAGTTGCTCTTATGCGCTAAACTGCCCTGATTTTTTTCCTTTGGTTGGTTTTTTGTAAATTTTGGATTTTTGTTGTGAATTTTTTAGGTTTGATGGATGATTTTCTGAAGTAGTAAATGCAAGCACGACACAAAAAGTACAACCATTTTGCCTAATCTAACAAAAAGTGTATGTTCTGCGAAGATGTGTTCAAATCCCCAATTTTTTAACAGGTTTGGATACGAATAATACACTTCAGAAAGACTCTTTATTCAAAGGTCAAAAATAACATCATAGCCCACTAGTCTTGATACTGTGTCAGCTCAAACAGCTGTGTCACCCCCTAGCGAGCGCCCATTTTTTTGCCTTTTGCCAGAAATTACCTCAAAGTGAATCGTGTCACAGTTGAGTAGTTATCTTGGGAGATATATGGTGAGTAATCTTGGGGGCGGATTCTTCCCCACCCTTGCACTATGATGTTATAAATGTTTGGTTACTGACTCAGTTCAAAGCTTCTATTTCTATAGTTCGTAATCAGGCTTCCTGTTCGGTCGTCAGTGATAAACTCCCTCAGGAGGCTTCCCAACCTTTAGAACAAAGACTTTACATATCTCAAGGATACTGGGGGAAGGCTAATCGCTGCGCGCAACCGTTGAAAGACTTTCGTCACTTTCCACGTTTGATTATAGTGGGTTGGAATTCTTGGCGTCAAAGTCATTCCCCACTTAGGTCGTTCCCTTCACACTGGCCATAAATGACTTTAAGAGTTGATTTCAACTCCTCGGGAAGGCAGGCCTGCTAAAGGATGTAAATTGCTTTGAAGAAAAGAAAGTTTTTTAAGAGAGGTCTGGTTTTTTGGATCACCCAGTTAAGGGGAGAGCATATACCTTCCTCTTTCGGTTCAAGGCAAACACAAATTCTTTTTAAACCTTCAATTCAATGATTTTCTAACCTCTACTGGGAGATGTTGCTCCAAGAAAAAGCATGGTGTTAATTTTACTTCCTCAAAGCAATGATTATTTAATCTAAGGAAATAACCGCGTCCACAAATAAAAATCGGTAAACAAAAAGGGAATCACTTCCCTCTTTAATTGTAACAAAACTTTTGAGGTGAGGTTCTTTCCTTTGCAAAAAATGAAAGTGGATCCTTTTATGCACCAAAGGATGGTGAGGTTCTTTTTAAGCTCTATTTTTGCAAAAAAGAAAATTTTGTGTTGTTCTTTTTAGAGCCCAAATTGAGAAATTTTCTCCTAGGAAAGCAAGAAAAGATTTTGATTTGTTGTTCATTTTACTTGCCCAAAATAAAAGTGAGTTCAATTTTATTTAAACAAGAAAAGAAAGAAATTTGAACTTTTGACTAACTTAGAAAAGTTAGTAAAAATTTAAACTACTTTAGCTCTAGCCTAAAAAAAATGGATCCAGAACCTACAATCAACGAGCAATAACCTGCAGAAACCAAGTCAATTTGTTAGAAAAAAGGCGAATTCCGTGGACTTCCACAAGTCTAAATTTTAGTTTCTGTTACAAATTAGTTTTTTTCTTTTCTGTTTGTGATGCACTACATAACAAACTGTATGCTCTACAATATAACAACGATGCGCTAAAATAAGGTTTCAACGTGCTACACTATTTTCGGGATGCGCTACTCTGTGTGCCGAAAGCGCAGCTCTATTTTTCTCCCGTGCCGAGACCTATAGGAAAAATAGTAAATCCTATGCGCTAATATATGGACTTCATGCGCTAGATGATGGACTCCATGCATTGAACAGTAAACCGCATGAGCTAGGCTGTTAATCGGATGTGCTAAACAGTTAACTTAATGCGCTAATTCATTTTTCTCGCATGCCTGCAAAAGTGGTTAATTTCAAAAACTGATTTGATATATGGGGTAAAGCCCCACGGTGGGTGCCAAAAATGTATGTGGGAAGAGCGGGTCGATATAACTCAATATGTGAAAAACGGAGCTCTATGGAGCCTTGTTCACACACTCACAGGACTTCTTGGTGCAAGCTATGGAGTAATGAAGTATCACTCAGCTTCCCAAGGTTGGTCCCATGGTTCTCTATCTTACACGGTCCCTCAAACCAACGTTTTTGCTCTCAGATCACTGAGCAAAATGGTTTAGGGATGGAAAATGCAAGAACGAGGGATGTTTTTTATTGATTTAATATGAGATGCATCCTAAGTTATGCATGATTCTAGAAATGCAATAAACTAACTATAAGATGACAAGGTTAGTAAACAAACTATCCTAGCATACTATATTAGTTCAATTATTTAAGCTAATAATAATAGAAAGTATTCTAAACATGCATATTTAGACTAATTCCTAGTTAAAAGAGAGGCTAAATGATGAGCATAAAATGGAATGAAAGCTTGAATGTATTTGAGCATAAGTATGATACTACAAACTTGGATTATCTAAATGGAGGAATGAGAGCTCTATTTATAGCAAAAATAGGGCAACGGATGGCCAGTATTGAAAGGTTTAATCAAGGGTTGAGTTTGAATGTTGGGAATCCATGTTTTCAATTTTCACCTAATGAAATGGTGACAAATGTCAACATAGGGTTGGGTTAAGAGAAGAGGTTGGAGGCATTAAATGCCTGAGAAGACCTTATGGTCATCTAGAGATAAGGGTTAAGCTTAAGTTAGGCTTACCCATAGGATTAAGAGTTAATCCAAGGATAAACTCTTGTGCAAATGATTAAGAGATAATCATGGTCAAAGCATTAAAGGCTTGATGATACCCTTGGGTTGGATGAAGGTTAAGTTAGGCAAAAAGTCTCTAACCATGTAAGAGGGTTGAATTAACCATTAATGGTTTGGGAGACTTTGGAAAATTAAGTGGTTGAAGACTTGAAGCCTTTAATGGTTATCAAAGACTTTAAGGGTTTGAGAAGTGACTTCCCCTTGTTTAGGGATGTGACAAAGTTTAGAAGATGGGTTAGGCTAATTAGAAGCGATTAGAAGAGTCTAGAAGAAATTAGGAAGGAGTTTAGGAAGGCAAGTGGGAGATGTAGGAAAATGCAAGTGGATGGAGGGATAATAGGATTTAATTGAAATAAAGTTAATTTAATTCAATTTGGTTTCAATTTAATTCAATTTGGTTTCAATTTGGGGAAATTAAACAAATTAGATTTATTCAATTTAGTATAACTATTTAATTAAATTTGAATTTAATTAAAAGTGGATAGGGGGGATTTAATTGAATAAAATGATTTATTCATTAAATGGGTATAATGAATTTAATTGAGTAATTTACTTAATTAAATAGAGGAATATGGGTAATTTAATTAAATTGAATTTAATCAAATAGAGAAATGAACATAAAATATTCATTTAGGAATATGGTCATTTTTATACGTCTACACCTGTAAGTAATAGTGTACTATCCTATATTGTAATCCCTTACAATTTTGACCACATTAGGGTGCTCACCTTAGCATTTGTGTCCCCATGCCTAATGAGGACCTCATTCTACTCTATCATGCAAATTTGACTTCATATTGACCTCATGCATCATTTATTCATTTTTCTTGGCCCCAAAATTGGATAGAACCAGGGCATGGCACCTTAGTCCCCAATACGACCAAGGCAGGGTGACTTAGTCCTCCCAATTAGGATCGGACTTTAGGCCCCTTGGCCATTTCAAATATTAAGTAGGGAATCCAACCTTGTGTCAAAAAATTAATATTTTTTTTGACTAGAAAGTATAAAAGGAGGCTTTCCCCTCTCATTTGATCATATACTCATGAAATTCAATTCAACATCAAGCAATCAATTATTCAAATTCAAGTGAGCAATAAATCAATCTTCCTTCAATAATTGGAGCAGCAATAAGGTCACTAGATTCATGCATTGGATTTGACATTCATGTTCTATATTGTTGAAAACTTCATGAAAGCCTAATTCCGTGTGGAGACAAAAAAACTTCACAAGGAAGTATATCATTTTTTGTTTTAGTCATTATTTAGCATCTCCCTCAAAAGGAGAACATTTCCATTGTTGCAACTCAAAATTATGTTTCATTTCTATTTCATGGTTAATTCCAAAATTGAGGTTTGACTTATGCAAACCCATATTCCCAACCTAGTTCCCCTTCTTTATGTGTGCAGGAAACAGGTATGGAGCAGTGATCTTCAAAATAAGCATTAATTACAATGACAAAGCAAACCCCTTTGGAGTGAAAAAAGTTCAGAGGACCAGGGCGATGGGCACCACGGTCTCGACATTTTGGGAGCTCTTTCTGGGAACAGGTCTGAATCTTCTTACATTGCTTAGATCTAGGTTCATGGCTCAATCTTGCGATTGTAGCTCACTGTTTATGCATTTCAACTTCAATTTCTAAGACTTTTACTCTAGTTTCAGTTATTCAACTTTCAAAAGAGCGTATTAATTCACATCATCAAAACCTCCAATCCAATCAAAATTCTTAATCCTAATCTTTGTTGGTTCATGACTAGATCTATTGGATTGGAACCCTCTTTTGAATGTAATGGTCTTTGATGAGCTGAGATATTAGCTCTTTTTATTCCTATAATTGATAATTTTTTGCCATGTTTTAATTTGTATATTGGAATAGTGTTTGAGTCATGTGATGTATTAAAGTTTGACTATGTGCATTCTGGATGATAACTAAACCCATTAAATCCTATATTGTTTTGACCTATTATTCATGTTTCCATGTGGATTATCATAGTTAATTTCATGTGTGAATGTATAAGTGTTATGATTAATGAAAATAGATATATATGTGTGTGTGTGTGTGTGTGTGTGTGTTCTTGTATGTTCTATCTTTTTAATTACAGGAATAAATATCTAAAACAACAAAGAGGATGGTTTGCATAAGAATCAACAAAGGAATAGCAAGGTGTTGCCATATTCAATTGTGTTTGTCTTCATCAAACATCAATCTTGTAACACCACCATGCTATATTATTGGCTGCAGTTTAGCTGAGCTCCACATTTTCTGTGGATTAACTTCTTCTATTGCAATCATAAATATTTTCTGCCTCATTTCATTGGCGTGATCTAGATAGTAGGAAGTTCTTATAGTTTTCTTATAAATAAAAGCCTGCACCTCTTCTCAGAGGTTAGACCAGGGTTAGAGACAGAATTAGATAGCATTTTTAGAACTTGAAGCATTTCTTTCATTTCATGTGTTGTATCAACTTTTGAAAACAATCAATAAAAGTGATGTTATTCTGAGTATATAGAATTATCTTTGAAGTCTAGAAACACTCATCCAAGGGGGCCCACTTGGTGAGTATTCTTGTGCATTTGTTAGATTCAGTTTCCCTTTTGTTGTAGTAGATGTTCTAGTGATAGATTGTTCCTACAACCACTGGAACTAGATCCTATGATTGTTCCTACAACCAAAGCAGACATTTGAGTTCCCTATTTCTGATTTGCATGATAATGCTAATCTCAAGAACATTCCAGCTTCTTCCCTTCCTAAAATCTATGGATTAGTGACAGAGGATCCCGATACTTTCTTGTTTGAATTTGATGTCCTCTGTAGGAGTTATGATTACACTACAGATACCGATAGAATTAAAATATTCCCTGTCACTTTAAAAGAATCAGCTTTGACATGGTTTATGAGTCTAGCGAGTAGTACAATCACTACATGGGATGAGATGAAATAGTTGTTTCTTGTGAAATATAAAGATTATTATAGAGGGACTGGCCACCATGGGGATGATATTTTTAGAATGACATAGAAGGAAGATGAGAGTCTAGAAGACTATCTGGAGAGATTTCTATTCAGTGTCAAGAAGTCCAAGCATAGTACTCTAAATGAAAATTCTCTTAAGTTAATATTTTTAAGGGGAATCACTAATGAATGCATGGATGCTTTGGACCTTATGGGAGGTGGTGATATAACACAATCAACAAGGAATGACATTTGCCAAATCTGTCAGAAGTATTCCAGATCTTCTTCTAAGAAGAGTAGGTGTTTCAAGCCAGGAATTTCTTCATCTACATCCAGTAATGGAGTTTCTCGAATGGAGCTTAGCCACCTTTTGAAGGATTTTAAGGAGGTTATCATAAACAATATGGCTACTTAGTTAGACACACTTAAAGATAAGAAGCATAAGGAACCTGATGTAATTTTTGCATAATTTTTCCCACATTGTAGATAGAAGAAAAGAGATTGCAGATATAAGATGGTTGCAAATCTTGAAGTTCTTGATTTCAAGATAGTACAAGGAGATGATGAACAATTTTTCTATTTTTCTCAAAAGAGGCCAAATTTTCCAAGACAAGGTATGCCTCTTGATCCACTTTCTTTTTTTGGTTATAGTGGAAATTCCTATGCACAAAATAATCAATGGCAATCTCCATATGCTCAAAATTTTGGAAATTATCAAAATTGGTATAATCCTCAAGGCCAAGGGAAGAATTTTGTCAATCAAACTCCATAGTGGCAGCAACCACAAGGAAATTGGTCTCAACCTCAGGGACCATGGCAACAATTCCAAGGGAATTGGAAACCTACCCCTCAATGGAGAAGAGGTCATCCATTGACAAATTAGTCATTTGGTTATCAACAACCTCAGCAATAGCCATAATGGCCTGCTATAATGCCTCCTCCTACTGCCAATATCATTCCACCTAAACCTACATAATTGCCCACTCAACCCATGTCGATTCCTAATAGAAAGCCTCAACAACAACAATAAGTTTATTTAGCTGACCCTAATCAATGTTGGCATTATGTGAACCGGTATGAGGACATGATGACATTGTATGTTGTCATTGATGTCAATATGCTGAAGAAGAGAGAACCGGTATGTTACCAAGAACCGGTATAACATTGTGAACCAGTATATGTGCCAAAGTGAAGCGATGTGTTTGCTCAAGGTGAACTGGCATGTGGTTATGAGAACCGGTACATGGAAGCTTTGTATGACTACCGGTTGGTAGTCTCAACTTCAGGTTTTCCGGTTGAAGTGCTTCAAGCCTGTGTGACTCAACCAGTGACTTTGTGTGATGAGTTAGCATTGTAACGAAGAATAGGTCATGTTGCCACATCAGCCTTGTGTGTGTGAAGGATCTTGCATGAAGGAGATTGTTCCTATCTACCTCAAGAATGTGCGAAGTCTGTAAATGGTGAAAACGCGTGATGGGTTATCAGCCGCCATGAAAGTAGTGGAAAACAAATGATGGAGAACGTCTTGAGATTGGTTCAAGACTGTTGCATTTAATGGAATGTGCTCAATGGTCAGGATTGAACTGTTTGAATTGATTAACCTAACAGGTTTAGGGTTTAGGGTTTATGCTACCGACTTATCTGTTTCCTATAAGGTTGATGTTGTGTTTCTTTTTGAAGTTGTTGGCAAAAGTTGTGTGTGTTTATCCAAATGAAGAGATACATGATTCTTTCTAGACCAGAGGAGAGAAGTGATACCTGCAGAGTGTAAGTGCAAAAGGTGAAGAGGAGCCAAAGTGAATCTGCATTGGCATTGAGTGTTGTTACTAGATCATTGTAATACCTGTTGATCCCTAACCACCTCAACAATTGGAAAATCCCTTAATAGGGTAGCTCTAACCAGCTTACTGAAAATCCTTTAACAGGGTGACTCAAATTCATTGAGTTCTTGAAATCCTCTAACAAGGTAACCTTTAACAGGGTTTAACCCTTAACCGGGTATCTTGGCCATCCCTTAACCGGGTGATCCCTAGCAGGATCGGTTCCTAACAAAACCTGTTGTAATAAAGTCTTTAACTGAACTAGGCTCCTAATAGAGTGGACTTCTAAAGAGTTCAAAATAGCTTGTGGGTATTCATCCCCACTGTGGTTTTTCCCAGTTGGGTTTCCATGTGAAAAATTTGTGTGTCATGTGTGGTGTTATTCATGTGATGGTTTAAGTGATTTGTGTCTGAAGGTAAATCATGTTGATCTAGCTCTTTATATATGTTTGATGATAGATTACTTGTTCATGCACTAGGGTGAAATGGAAATGAAGTATTAGATTGTATGGAAAGATAAGTGTCAACCGGTTTATGCTTGTCTCATCTATTCTGGGGTTTTCCGATTGTACTCTGTTTAAGACCGGTGTTACTATTTGTCTGCCAAAGCACAGTATCTGCTGACAAACCAATTTAGCATTATTTTTTTGTTAGTACTGATTCACCCTCCCTCTTAGTACCAGTTGGTACTATTTGTTCATCATTGAGTTATCAATTGGTATCAGAGCATCCTCCAAGTCCTCTATGTTGTAAGCTTAATTGCTTGAGGCAAAGATCCTCCAGTAATGATGAAGAGGGAAGGTCTAAAGTTCAACAAAGATAATTTCAATATATGGAAAGACAGAATGAAGATATACATCAGAAGAATGGGTGCTCCATACTGGAGCTATTTTGAGAATGCTTATGTTGCCCCTACCAGTACTCTTACCGATGACC
This sequence comes from Cryptomeria japonica, assembly GCF_030272615.1. Classification (NCBI taxonomy): domain Eukaryota; kingdom Viridiplantae; phylum Streptophyta; class Pinopsida; order Cupressales; family Cupressaceae; genus Cryptomeria; species Cryptomeria japonica. Next base: position 418,762,632 of record NC_081407.1, read on the forward strand.
AAAAGAGAGAGATGCAGGAGAATGAGCAAGTCATGGAAGCCCTAATTAGTAGTTTATCTAACATTGAGTTCATTTATGTCCAAGATAAAGTAAATCCCAAAGAAGTATGGGATACTCTTAAAAATATCTATGGCAGAGATGAGCATGTAAAATAGGCTAAAGAAGAAAGCCTTAGGGGTAAGTTTGAAGACATGCAGATGGTTGAAGGAGAGACCATTCAGCAATATGGAATAAGAATCAAAACCATTGTTGGAGACATCAAGAGTGCATGATGCAAAATACAAGACTCCACGGTTGTAAGCAAAGTTTTTAGATCCTTATTACCAGTCTATGCATTAAGGGTGGTAGCTATTCAAGAGTTGAGGTCAATAGACAAGACTAAGGTATCCCTAGACTCCACCATTGCAAATTTGACTACTTATGAGTTAAATAGTTTTGATGGTAGTATGCAGAAGACTAAATCAGCATATAGAGTATCAGCTGCACCATCTAGGAAAGGCAAAGAAGTAAGCACCAGCGGTGAACCAAAACAAGGCAGAGAAATGAATGATGAGGAGATTCTAATGGAATTTGAAGCTCTTCCTGCTAAGAGACTTCCTAAGGGAACCGGTAAATACAGAGTTAAACTTCCTTTGAAATGCTTCTCTTGTAACCGGATAGGATGTATTGCTATAAACTATCCTAATGGTGTTAACAAGGACAAACTAGAGAGGTTCAAGAAATTCAAAGGAGGAAACTGGAGAAACTATTTTGTTGCAGTTGATGAAGGTGTCATAGATGAGGAAAATGAAGATATTGTGTTTGTTGCAGTAAAGGAAGATGTGTCAGACAACAAGACTCTTGTCTCCTGCTTTGATAATTCCAATGAGTGGATTATTGACAATGGCAACTCTCACCATATGACTGGTGACCGAAGCAAGTTTCTATCTTTGGAAGAATATGATGGTGGTGTGGTTCTCTTTGGTAATGATGCACCATGTATGGTCAAAGGCAGAGGGTCCATCTCTCTAAATGGAAAGAGCAGTGTTGACAATGCATATTGGGTTGATGGTCTCAGACACAACCTTTTGAGTGTTTCCCACTTGAATGATAGTGGACTCACTTTGAAATTCAAGAATGGAGTGTGCAGAATCAAAGGAAAGAATGGCGAATTGGTGGCCACCGGTATGCAGACCAAAGGTAACCTATTTCAGCTAAATGCAAATATCAGTACCTGTCTTATGGCTAAGTTTGATGATAGCTGGATATGGCATAGGAGACTCTATCATGTAAACTTTGATAACATTATGAAGGCCAGTAAGACCAAGGCAGTCAGAGGATTGCCAGTGCTAAGCAAACCAAATATCCTTTATGCAGAGAATGTCAACTGGGGAAAATGTCTTCCTCAACTTTCAAAGGTAAATCTTTCACTGTAGACAATTTACTTGATCTTGTGCATACTAATTTGTGTGGTCCTATGAAAACTAGGAGTGTGTAGGGAGATAGGTATTTCATGATTCTGACTAATGATTACTCAAGAATGATATGGGTCACATTATTGGAAGGTAAGTCTAAGGCTTTTGGAAAGTTCAAAGCTTTCAGAGCACTGGTAGAAAAGGAAAGTGGCAGAAGAATGGTACATGGTCTTTGGTACCCAGATTGGAGCATAAAAATGTCATTGGTACCAAATGGGTCTTCAAAAGCAAGCTGAATGAGGATGGCACAATGGTAAGGAACAAAGCTAGACTAGTATGTAAAGGATATGCTCAAGAAGAAGGAGAAGACTATGGAGAAACCTTTGCCCCAGTAGCCAGATTGGAAGGAGTTTGTATGCTTCTTGCATATGCAGCTTTTAAAGGATTCAAAGTATATCAAATGGATGTAAAATCTGCATTCCTAAATGGTGTACTTGAAGAGGAGGTGTATATAGAGCAACCAAATGGGTTTTCCCTATCTGAAGATAGTGACATGGTGTGTAGGCTACATAAAGCCTTATATGGTCTAAAGCAGGCACCTAGAGCATGGTATGAACGCCTACACTCCCATCTTGTGAAGATTGGATTTGAGAGAATGAGCGAAGATAGCAATATCTACTTGAAATCTGAAGGAGATCAGATCCTGATCTGTGAGGTATTTTTTGATGACATTATCTTTGGTGGAGATGACAAGATGAGTCATGAGTTTGCAGATGAGATGAAGAAAGAGTTTGAGATGTCACTCATAGGGGAGATTAAGTTCTTCATTAGACTGCAGATTCAGAAGATGAAAGATGGAATCTTTATCACTCCATCCAAGTATGTCAAAGAGGTGTTGAAGACCTTTGGCATGGAAGATAGCAAACCGGTTGGTACACCGATGGTGACCGATTGTAAACAATCCAAAGAGGATGGCTTAGCATTAGTTAATGAGAAGGAATACCGATCAATGATTGGTAAGTTGCATTATGTAGTGCATGGGAGACCAGATATTGCACATGCAGTTGGCATTACTGCAAGGTTCCAAAAAAGTCCAAGAGAATCCCACTTGATTGCAGTCAAGTGGATTCTTAGGTATCTGAAGGGAACTATTGATTATGGATTGTGGTATCCATATAGCAAGGATTTCAACTTGAAAGTATTCATAGATGTTGATTGGGCAGGTAATGTGGACGACCGGAAGAGCACAATCGGTGGTGCATTCTTTCTCGGTGGTAGACTAGTCTCATGGATGATTAAGAAGAAGAGTTGTATCTCTCAGTCTACAGTGGAAGCAGAGTATGTTGCAACTTTCATGAATTGCACTCAGACAATTTGGATGAAGGATGTATTAAATGGCTTCAATGTTCCTGTATCTGAACCGGTAAGTATATTTTGTGACAATACTATTGCAATTAACATCTCCAAGAATCTGGTTTTACATTCTAGAACCAAGCACTTTGAGCTTAAGTATCATTTCTTAAGGGAAAAGATTCAGAACAAAGAGATTGCATTGGAACATGTTTCCAGTAAGGAGCAGTTAGCAGACATATTCACCAAGCCTCTCCCAAAGGCTACATTTATGTACTTAAGAGGTGAATTAGGGGTGTTTCCCCTTTAGGAGGTAAGTTAAAGGTATATGCTCTACATCAATCAAGTATTGCATAGTCAAATTTTTCTTTAGGATTGACGTGTTGAAGGATGCTACTCCTCAGGGGGAGTAGCTTAATGGAATAGGGAAGCTTGTGCCTCCACTTTGGCATTGTTGTCAAAGGGGGAGAAGAAGTGACGCGGAGAGATATCTACAAAAATTGGGGGAGAAGAAGTGAAGTGGAGAGATATCTTTGTATATTACCATCAATGCCAAAGGGGGAGATTGTTGGCATTATGTGAACCGATATGAGGACATGATGACATTGTATGTTGTCATTGATGTTAATATGTTGAAGAAGAGAGAATTGGTATGTTACCAAGAACCGGTATATGTGAGAACCGATATAACATTGTGAACCGGTATATGTGCCAAAGTGAAGCGGTGTGTTTTCTCAAGGTGAACCGACATGTGGTTATGAGAACCAGTACATGGAACCTTTGTATGACTACCAGTTGGTAGTCTCAACTTTAGGTTTTCTGATTGAAATGCTTCAAGCCTGTGTGACTCAACTGGTGACTTTGTGTGATGAGTTAGCATTGTAATGAAGAATAGATCATGTTGCCACATCAGCCTTGTGCATGTGAAGGATCTTACATGAAGGAGATTGTTCCTATCTACCTCGGGAATGTGCGAATTCTGTAAACGGTGAAAACACATGATGGGTTATCAGCCACCATGAAAGCAGTGGAAAATGAATGATGCAGAATGTCTTGAGATTGGTTCAAGACTATTGCATTTAATGCAATGTGCTCAATGGTCAAGATTGAACCATTTGAATTGCTTAACCTAACAGGTTTAGGGTTTAGGGTTTAGTGTTTATGCTACTGACCTATATGTTTCCTATAAGATCAATGTTGTGTTTCTTTCTGAAGTTGTTGGTAAAAGTTGTGTGTGTGTATCCAAGTGAAGAGATACGTGATTCTTGCCAAACTAGAGGAGAGAAGTGATACCTGTAAAGTGTAAGTACAAAAGGTGAAGAGGAGCTAAAATGGATCTACATTGGCATTGAGTGTTGTTACTAGATCATTGTAATACCTATTGATCTCCAACCACCTCAACAGTTGGAAAATCCCTTAATAGGGTAGCTCTAACCAGCTTACTAAAAATCCCTTAACAGGGTGACTCAAATTCATTAAGTTCTTGAAATCCTCTAACAAGGTAACCTTTAACAGGGTTTAACCCTTAACTAGGTATCTTAGCCATCCCTTAACCGAGTGATCCCTAGCAGGATTGGTTCCCAATAGAACCTGTTGTAATAAGTCTTTAACCAGACTAGGCTCCTAATAGAGAAGACTTCTAAAGAGTTCAAAATAGCTTGTGGGTATTCATCCCCACCGTGGTTTTTCCCAGTTGGGTTTCCACGTGAAAAATTTGTGTGTCATGTGTGGTGTTATTCATGTGATGGTTTAAGTGATTTGTGTCTGAAGGTAAATCATGTTGATCCAGCTGTTTATATATGTTTGATGATAGATTACATGTTCATGTGCTAGGGTGAAATGGAAATGAAGTATTAGATTGTATGGAAAGATAAGTGTCAACTAGTTTATGCTTGTCTCAGCTATTCTGGGTTTTGCCAGTTGTACTCTATTTAAGACCGATGTTACTGTTTGTCTACCAAAGCACAGTGTTTGCTGACAAACCAGTTTAGCATTGTGTTTTTGTCGGTACTGATTCACCCCCTCTCTCAGTACCAGTTGGTACTATCTATTCATCATTGAGTTATCAATCAATACCCAACTTATGCTCTTTCTATAAGTGATATTCACCTTAGATCTGGGATAACTTTACCTAACTTGTGCCCTCCAATTATAATTGAGATACAAAAGGAAAATGAAGTATCTAGCCCAACAACCCAAATACCTCAAAATCAGCAAATACCCTCATTTCCTCAGAGGTTGCAAGCTAAAGAGATTCCTTAGGAAGAGGATATAAATTTTGATATCATAGATCAGTTGAAACACATGTATTAAAATTCCATTATTTCAAGCTATTAATGATGTCGTATTTATGGCAAAGAAATTAAAGAGGCATGTTTAAAGAAATCTGGCATAAAGAAAAAGGATCTGCAAATAGTGCATGTAATGGGTCAATTGGCTGATATTGTGTTGGGAAAAGTTTCAATTCTTAAATATTCTGACCCTAGTAGTCCTATTGTGAAAATAGTAATCAATGGCACTCAGATAAAGAATGCTTTAATAGATTTGGGAGTAGCCATTAATGTAATAATGAGATATTATGCAAAAACTTGACATAACTAGTCTTAGGCCTACACATACAGTCTTGCAACTTGCTGACAGTTCCACGGTTTAGCCTGATGGTATGATTGATGATATTGTCATTACTTTTGTTAGACAATTCAAATAAACAGAAGACAACTAAGAGGGGGGGGGTGAATCAGTTGTCACAAATTATCAAAACCACTAGCAATAAACAATAATTACAAAATAAAAGCCATCCACATAACACCAAGATTTGTACGTGGAAAACCTGATAAAGTGAAAAACCACGGTGGGAAGCCTACCCACAGTTAGATAATACTTTTGCAGCAAGTATGTGAATTACAATTAAGGGGCCTGCACTTGCAGGAAGGCCAACAACCTAGAGCATACTGGTCATCACAAAAGGAGCCTCACTGACTATATATAAATCCAGACTACAATCCACAGAAGTGTTGAACTGCAAAAGATAGCATCTTCTATGCCTAAGTACAGTTCTAGTTAAGATCAATACCAAAGGACTAAATCCTCTTATATAAATCCAATTCAATCTCCAATGATCGACCAACTCCTCTGCCTAAATGATATTACATTATTTGTACATTACATTCCTTAACCATGACCTCTAACATAACCATGATGATCTACAATAAGATCTTACATCTATATATATCCAACACATAAGACATCCCAGAAATACATAATTACATAATTACAAACCATGTCGGCCTGACACCAAACAAATAATATCCAACACATAAGACATCCCGAAAATACATCGATAGGTTGAATCCACACGTTACATTAAATTTGGTCCATAACCTAGATCAACTGGGACCTAATATAGGTCCACACACTACAACAATGATCTCCATCGGCCAAGTCTCAAACATGATCACCAACAACATCCTGAAATTCCACCAAAAGATGAACCAACACCACTTATGCAATTCATCAAAGATCACCACCAAAAGATATGCAGGTGAAACCCTCACCAAAACCAGAAACTAAGCTTCTAAGCAAACAAGATAGCATCTGATCACCAGACCAAAACCAATTGACCAAATATGAGCACGAGTATCATGAACAAGCCAATTCCATCACCAAACTATACCGGAGCCTACCAAATCATATCGAATCAAGGTCAACTAGAAACCACTCATCCTATTGGGATGAGAAGGGTGTCGTTAAAGCATCCAAATAGCTAGTATTGGTATCAATGAAAAAACATCAATGCAACACATAATCAATTCCACCAAGTGGCCAACAACTTTAAAATCTTGGGAATATCCAACATATTTTATGATCATGTCTCCTAAAGCTACATTGGGGGGGGTATCCAGTTATTTTAGGGAGACCTTGGCTTGCTACAACCGATGCATATATTGGATGTCGATCAGGATACATGACTATTTGTGATGGAAATACTACTAAAACTCTAGCTCTATATTCACCTACTCGGCCTCAACTTAATCAAGAACAAGCTATTTGGCCTAATGTGGGAGAAGGATTTGAGGAGGAAGTCAACTCTATCAATCATCTTATGATAATTAATAGAGGATCATTCATACAACTCCAGGATGATGATTCGATCCTCCCTAAAATTCTAGAAAATCAATTTAATTTGGAGCAGCAGTCACAAGATTTAACATCAAATATTACAACATTGGATTTTCCTGCAGCCACTGATATATTGCATACCCTGTTGCTGCAAGAATTCTGCACTTCTCATTTTTCTAAGGCATCTTAGGTTGATCTTACTGTCAAAGTGGAAGTTGATCCAAATAAATATTTGAATATCAACAATCAACTCACAAAGACTCAAAGGATAACACTGGTTGAATTGCTTAAATGTCATCAACACACTTTTGCGTGGGATTACAAAGATTGTGCATGGAATTGATCCTATAGATTGTACCCATCGTATTTATATCAAAGAGGATTGTAGACCACTTAGAAAACCACAGAGAAGAATTAATCTTGCATTAAGAGAGATAGTCAAAGAGGAACTACAAAAATTATTAAATGTTGGATTTATCTATCGTATATCGAATAGTTAGTGGATGTCACCTCTAGTCGTAATTCCAAAGAAAGGAGGTAAATGATGGGTATGTGTAGATTGCAGAGCTTTAAACCTAGTAACTAGGAAGGATCATTTTCCATTACCATTTGTGGATCAAGTATTAAATTCCTTGGCAGGGAAGTGGTACTTTTCATTCCTAGATGGATTTAGTGGCTACAACCAGATTCAAATTGCTCCCAAGGATCAGGAAAAGACTACATTTACTTGCCCTTGGGGGACATGTGCATATTATGTTCTTCCTTTTGGGTTGTGTAATGCTCCAACTACTTTTTGAAGAGCAGTAATAAGCATATTTTCAGATATTTTCCAAGACAACATGGAGATCTATATGGATGATTTTACCACTTATGGTTCAGAATTTGAATAGGCATCGAAGAATCTGAATAAAGTTTTGTAGAGGTGTGAAGACTACAATTTATCATTGAACAGTGAAAAATGCTTTATGATGATGCAGGAAGCCATAGTTCTTGGTCATCATATTCCTATAACTGGAATACAGATTGACCCAGCCAAAATTGAAGTCATTCAAAACCTTCCTACACCTATAAAGAAAAAGGATGTTAGAAGTTTCCTTGGTCATGTTGGATATTATAGAAGGTTTATTAAGGATTTTAGTAAAATTGCAGGACCTTTATATTGTCGTTTGACCAAGGATATGGAGTTTAATTGGACCTCCGCATGCCATGAAGATTTCTTGAAGCTCAAACATGGCTTGGGTCAAGCACTAGTGCTCAAGGGTCTGAACTGATCATTACCTTTTCATATTCATATAGATGCATCAAACTATGCCATAGGAGAAGTTTTGGGGCAGAAGATTGACAATTTTGAAAATGCAATTTATTTCATCAGCAAAAACATGCAGGGACCTGAACTTAATTATACTGTCACCAAAAAGGAGATGTTAGCAGTCATATATGCACTTAACAAATCCAAGCATTATATTATAAGATATTAGATATATGTGCACATTGATCATACAACAATCAGATATCTCATGAACAAACCTTCAATTAGAGGAAGATTGGCTCGTTGGTTACAATTGATGCAGTAATTTGATATTACAGTTGTTGATAAACTAGGTAAATCTAATGTATTTGCAGATTATCTTTATAGGATTCAATTGCAGGATGATCTTGCAACCATAGATGATACTTCCCAGATGAACATTTGTTCCTGATAAAAGCACACACTCCCTGGTATGCTGATACTGCAAATTGTTTAGCTGCTAATAAGATGTCTTCTCATTTTTCTCCTAAAGAAAGAAGACTTCTAGTTGAGAAAAGCTTTAATTTCTCATGGATTTTTTATTGTTTATTTTATACTGGACCTAACCAAGTTATGAGAAGGTGTGTCAGGGAAGATGAAACATATGATATCCTTCATGCATGTCATGATGAGCCATGTGGAGGACATTTTTCTGCTAAAAGAACAACAATTAAAATTCTTAGCACAAGATATTATTGGCCAACTTTGTATAAAGATGTAGCACAATATACTAAAAAATGTAATAGATGCCAGTGAATGGGTAGGCCTACCAGATCTGATGAAATGCCATTATATCCCTAGCTATTGGTTGCACCATTGACATATAGGGATTGGATTTTGTTGGACCTATTGGTCCTCCTTCAAATGGGAAATCTTATATTCTAGTATGCACTGATTATGTTACAAAATAGGTGGAAGCACGAGCCATGACACATGCAAGAGATAATAAGGTAGCTGAATTCCTCTATGAGGAAATATTTACCATATATGGAGTTCCAAGAGAGATTATTTCAATCAAGGACCACAATTTACTTCCACATTAATTGTAGCATTGGTTAATGAATATAATATCAGACACAAGAAGTCTACTCCATACCATCCACAAGCAAATGGTTAAGTGAAAGTTACAAATAGGGATTTAGAATCTATTCTTACCAAGACAATAGCTCTTCATAAGAAAGATTGGTCCAATAGACTTCCTGAAGCCATTTGGGCATATAGAACAACATGGAAGACACTAATTGGTTTTACACCTTTTGAAATGATGTATGAAAAAACAACAATGATGCCCATTGAGTTTGAGCATAAAATTCTTAGGACAGCTTTGTAGTTGAATATGACTCTATCAGAAGCACAAAAAGACCACATCATGCAATTGAATGCTTTAGATGAGCTGAGAAAGATGGTTGTCTAGCATACAGAGCTTATTCAACATCAATGAACTAAATGGCATGATAAGATATAAAGGAGAGAAAATTTAAATCTAGTGATTGGGCATTGGTATATGATTCCAGATATAAGGATACTATGGGGAAGTTGTAGACAAGATGATTGGGCCCATATGAAATAGATGAAGTTTTTACAAATGGAGCAGTTTGGTTTACAATAATAGACCCAGTCAGATTCAAACTTCTGGTCAATGGTCATCGACTATGCCTTTATCCTAAGCCTACAACCAAAGAACAGTTCCTACAACAATTTACCAGCCAACAACAAACAAGAGTTCCTGTAGAAACTTAAGAAGTTCCTACAGCATCTGAGAAACACCCCTTTCCACAGTTCCTACAACATCTAGAAAGGACATTATGGACGTAGCTCCTGCAGTTTCTGCAAGAGGCCTTCTTGGTCCTCAATCTTAAATTCTTCATGCATGCCTTCATAATAACTATTTCCATGCTTTATAGAAATATCATTCTCTGATAATAATTTTCTCATCCACCTCATCCCATTTCATATCTTTGTCTATCACATCATTCATTTCACATCATTTCATATCATATTTGGAATAACTAATCATTTCATGCAACATTAATTAGTATGGTTGCAGGTATGTACATTATTTATTTTTCTTAATTAAGTATTTATTATTTCATTATGATTATTACCTATTTGATTCGCATAATCCGCATTCCCTACCCTCTGTCCTTTTTCACATGTGTGGACACATGTCATCTTAAGTTGGGGGGGCTGGTGGGTGTTTTATGGTTTGATTTCCAAGTTGTGTAATTATATGTCCTTATCAGTAATGTGTTTTAATTTGTCTGATATCATTTTTGAATGAGACATCCTATGGCATGAGTGAGTAGTTCATCCTGCCGCCATAATCGATGAAAGGTACTGAAAAATTTAGGTTATTTCAGTCCTTCATTTTGTTGTTGTAATTATTTTGAAAGCCGAGTTAGCCATGGGAGGAGCTCCTATTCATCATGAACCAATAATTCATGACATTTTGTTGTAGGATGTCCAGTCTGAACATTACTTCCGTATGTATGGGTGGATTGACTATTTTCTTAAATTAACGGATTTCAATGAAGAAATTGCTCATGAAATCATGTGCACATACAGTGAGGGAGAGGCCTTTATCAAAGGGTTAAGGATAATTTCCATAGAAAAATAGATAGCTGAAGTCACTGGGTTGCCGCGGGAGGGAGAACTATTTCCTGAGTCGAAAGATGCAAGAAGCGCTAGGGCAAAGTTTACTCACCCAATAGATGAACCCCTAAGTGTGGACAAGAAGGGAACTAGACGGACATCTCTTCCAGCAGAATGGCCCCAGGGTGCATTTTATGTGATGAAATATATTACCTGTGATGGTAGGTACTCAAATTTGCATTCTGTTCATTTTAAATTACTAAGTCATCTATGACATGGTCGAAGGATGAATGTTCTACATTTCTTGTATCATCTTATTTCCATAAGTGCAAAGGAAATACAAAAGGGTGGAAATCATTTTGTTAGTCATCACATCTTGATTAAATTGTTGGTATAACATTCTCTCAGAGATGTCTCTCAGATGGCATGGGGAGAGTTTGAAGATATCCTCTAATTTGGGGAGGAAAATGTTCCTGCTGCAGAAGAAATTGCTGCTCAAGAGGAAGATATCGGAGAACCCTCATCTCCTAAGGTTTCTGCAGTGAACGAACCTCCTGTTGCTAAAGAAACCTTTCCTGTTGTAGAGGAAATGGTAATTGAATCAAATATTGAGCATCCCTCCACTTATTTTCAAAGTGGAGCAACATCTTCTAGAAGGAAAGGGAAAGAAATAGAAATAGTTGATGCAAAGGAAAAAACCATAGAGCGGCCTCAAGCAGCGCAGGTTTTTACTGTAGCTAAAAGGCACAAGGTAAAGGGAAATTCTTCTGCAACAACACCTCTTGCAACAATGTCTCCTACAACCACTAAGGAAATTCATTTGAGAAGGAGTCGATGGGGTAAACATAAAACTCAAGCAGCAGAGGATGTGATTGAAGTCATTTATATGGAAACATCGGAAGTAGGGCACGGAAGTCAAACAAAGATTTAATTGTAGGAAGAACATGGGGCCAACAAACTGTCAAATTTGGCACATGTAGTAGAATAGTTTGAAGAACCATTTGAAGAGATCTCATGCCCTTAGGTAATAACTCGCAGGCTCCCTTCATCTCTCACTAGTTTATCCATTGCACATACATTTTATAGACAGTGGGAGATAGAAAGGGCTAGGTTAAAAGGAGTTATTGATAAACAATAGAAAGAGATTGAAAAGAGGGACAATCAGATTGTGGAATTACAAACCAAAGTAGACACAGTTGCCAACATGGTTCCTTAATTGATGCAATGCAGGGCTCCTCTAAGAGTTTATGCCTTATATTTCAAGGAGCGGTATCTATGTTTCAAGATAAATCACATTGTTAGGGATCTTAGTCCTTCTCTAGATACTCAAGAATTTTATAATGTTTATCAAAACTCTCCTACAACTGTTAGGAATTTGTTATGTGAATTTTCTTTGCATAATTATGTCGTGCCTTTTGACAATGAATGGAATCCCTTACTATACATTGGTGAAATTCAATTAAAAGCATTGACGTCATGGATACAAAATGAAATTAGTATGGGAACATAGGCTAGAACATACAAAAATTTGGAGTTTGATTGCCCATTGCCACTCAGAGCTAAAGCCAGGTTTTGTCATTGTACTATGACTGGAAGAAGTTGTTAATGAGACCTAATGTCAAAAGCTAGGTTTTGTCGTTGAGAGAAGAAGCATTTTAGGAATATGAGCATTTGGTTGAAAATGAAAATAAAGCTGCAGTTGAATGTTTGGTTCAGTGTTGGAATAATCTCCTAGAAGACCTAAAACAGGGTGAACCACATTCACTTCCTAATTATCATGCAGCCACACAAAGAGTTCCTAAGTACATCCACTTGGGTAGGACAAAAAGCAATAACTGCCTACCCTTGATATTTTAGCCACCTATCCTTATGTGGCCATTGATGGGATGCAGGGTTATGGACAAACCATATGAAGAGGCCATAGAGGAAGCCAGATGGAATAGACTAGAAAAGATGAAGGGATTTTATTGGAACTTAGCTATAGGGGGAACAAGACAAGGAACCATTGGCGATTTATGAGTCAGTGCTTAGATAAGAAATTTTCCTCTTAATGGAGGATCAGCAAGACATTAAGTTGGGGGAGCATGATGAGCTGAGATATTAGCTCTTTTTATTCTTATAACTGATATGTTTTTTCCATTTTTTAATTTATATATTGGTATAGTGTTTGAGTCATGTGATGTATTAAAGTTTGACTATGTGCATTCTGGATGATAACTAAACCCATTAAATCCTATATTGTTTTGACCTATTAATCATGTTTCCATGTGGATTATTATAATTAATATCATGTATGAATGTATAAGTGTTATGATTAATGAAAACAAATATGTGTGTGTGTGTGTGTGCGTGCATGTATTCTTGTATGTTCTATCTTTTTAATTGTAGGAATAAATGAGATGTTGTAGAAGCAGTTATTGCAGGCCAGATGTTGAATCGCGTCATAAAAGTAATTAGAGACATTCAAGGGTGGTTAAATATTCAAAACATAGAGAGGATGATTTGCATAAGAATCAACAAAGGAATAGCAAGGAACTGCCAGATTCATTTATGTTTGTCTTCAGCAAACATCAATCTTGTAACACCACCATGCTATATTCTTGGTTGCGGTTTAGTTGAGCTCCACGTTTTCTGCAGATTAACTTCTTCTATTGCAGACATAAATATTTTCTGCCTCATTTCATTGGTGTGATCTAGATAGTAGGAAGTTGTTATAGTTTTCTTATAAATAAAATACTACACCTCTTCTAAGAGGTTAGACAGGGTCTAGAGACAAAATTAGATAACATTTTTAGAACTTGAAGCATTTCTTTCATTTCATGTGTTGTATCAACTTTTGAAAACAGTGAATAAAAGTGATGTTATTCTGAGTATATAGAATTATCTTTGAAGTTTGGAAACACCCATCCAAGGGGGTCCACTTGGTGAGTATTCATGTGTGTTTATTAGATTCATTTTCCCTTTTGCTGCAGTAGATGTTCTAGAAATTGACTGTTCTTCCAACCACTGGAACCAGATCCTGTGACTGTTCCTGCAACCAAACCAGACATAGTAATTCTTGTTTGTCAGCTTTGAAATTAATTAATAGTTCTTTAATTAGAATCTTTTGTTGATGTTAAGCTTTCCTATAGCCATTCAGTTGTTATGTTTTCTCTTTTTCATTTCGAATAGATTTAGTTGCTGCAGTAGTGCAAAATAACTATCCCTGGAACTTAGTGCATATATAGTGCAGACCCATTTCAAGTAATACATCCTTGGATTTACAAGTAAATGAACTTTAGTCATGGAGATAATAACTACACAAAATGAATGACCAATCATTGGGTTGAGACTTTAGTTCTAGTTATTGTTCCTATTAGCGAGGCAAAGAGTCTTCAAGTCACAAATTAGTGGTTTCTTCCTTATATGGTGGAAACCCTAATTTTTCACCATTACGTTTTGATGAACCCAGCCCCTTACACCTACAATTCTATTTTTTATTTTTGAATATGAGTGTTTATGCAATTTCAAATTCAAATTTATATTCCCAGGTTTACATTTTTTAGAGTTAAATTTTAAAAAACCTATTTTTTAACTCTAAAATTGAGCTTGTGGGTTGTCTAATTTGGATTTATCATTTTAGATATGATAATTCATTTCATTTAAAATTCAAACTGTCCCTCCTAGATCTCATTTCAAATTGAGTTACATAAATTTAGTGGTTGAATTTACAAAAATCCTAATTTATAATTCTAAAATTTACCATGAGGGTTGCATAAATTTTCAATTTAATTTTTCAGATTTGCTTTTTTTTTTATGAATGCATTTCTCTTTCACAAAAAAAAATTCTTAATTAATTGGTTAATCAATATTTTTCATAAATTTTTTTATTTCTTAATCATAATTTTTCAAATTTCCCTCCTTTGTGCATGTGTTTTACTACTATTAGTACTACCTATAATAATCCTATGAGAAGAAGTTGTAGAATTAAGGCTTCCCAAGGTTTAATTACTAAGGATATGGAGCCTAATTTGGATAACTTGTTTCATGAGAATGTGGGTGGTTCTTCTAATCCAACAAATGATGTCATTTATCCCCATTATTTACATTATTCTCATGATGATGGTGAATCACTAACTACGGTTTTCGTTGACCAATTGGAGAAGACTGACAATGAATTTGAAAATCTTCAACAATGGATGAGTCAACAATACCCGAAAAGTGAGGCTCTTTCATTGATTTAAGGATTAAAAACAATTGTTCAAAGTGATAAAATTGGTGTTGATTTGTTGTGTGTCCTTTCTCATATTGTTGACACTAATATCATGCCTTTGAAAAGTTGTGTTGAATCCCTTGGTTACACTCAACCTCCTACTAAAGTTAATCATTCTATTCCCATGCCTACTTCTATGTCTAGTGTTCCTACTTTCACATCTAACATCATTACTACTTCCACACAAAATTTTATTCTTACACATGTTAGTCAAGGGGGCAATATAAATAATCAAAACTCTTTCATCCCTCCTTCTATGAGTCTTCCATTTGTTAACCAATCATCTCCCATACCTACCTATCATAGTGTCCCACCTTCTTATTCTCAACCTCCTCCTTAATTTAACAATGTTACTCCTCCATCCCAATCAAAAATATCCAATTTCAACCCATCCATCAAAGAAACCATAAATAGCTTAGTTGAAATCGAGTCATCTTTGCAAAACTAATAGTTTCCATGAACCAATCAAAGTATAGTGTGCCCACATTTGATGTAGCGATCCCACTATCTAAAGTAATTGTTCATGTTGTGCCCCCTAAACATGTGGAAGTCCCTCAATCGGAGCTTTATAATGGAAAAGGCGATCCTATGACTCACGCGAAAACATTTCAAACTTTGTGTAGTGATTTTGCCTATGATCAAAGACTTTTGGCTAATTTTTTTACTAGAACATTTAGAGATAAATATTTGCAATGGTATTGATCTTTACCTCCTTATTCTATTACATCTTTTCAACAATTTTATTATAATATTGGTCCTAAGATTACTTTGATTGATTTAATGCATTGTAAGCAAGGTGTTAAAGAAAAAGTGACTGATTTTATTGGTACTAATAAGCATTTGTATTATCAAATTTCTTATCCTATGCCTGATCAACATGTTCAAATAATTTTCATTTCTAATTTGCAAAAATACATTAGGGATAAGCTTCTATTTTTTGAGTTTACTTCCTTTGCACAGTTGTGTGCAGTACTTCATAACTATCAGCTTCAAGTGAGTCAATTTGAATCATCTCCTTCAATGGCTTCCGTAGATAAGAAGGAAAGTGCTCAACAACCTTTTACTAATTTTAAACCAAATAAAGGATTTATCAAATTCATTGACAACAACAATACCCCGATAGCAACTGCGACAACAAATGTGTCTCATTTATCCAAGTATTTTAGAAAAGAATTTACTATGGTTTTCCAAATCTTTGCATAGCATTACGACATAATTGATACGAAATAATTCTTTGAAACTTCCTCCCATCAAACCAATTGGCGCAACCAAACCTTTTCCACCTCATTATGATGTCAAAGCCTTTTTCCAATATCATCATCAACCTAGTCATGACACTTAAAAGTATTATTCCCTAAAAAATAAGATCCAAGACCTTATTGATAACAATACCATATCTATAGCTGGTGTGAATGATAAAGGAAACAAATTTGTAGCTCCTCCTAATCAAAATCTCCAAATATTTACTAATCCTTTGCCTTCTCATTCTTTAAATGTGATTCTTATTGATAAACCTATACCTCCTAAGAACCTATGCATTACATTTGATCCTAGTGAGACTATTGGATCACCTAATGGCCGACTATATATCACTACGAGGATAAAAAATATTCTTTCATGAGGTGTGCTCATTGATCCTGTTGATGAACTTATAAGACATTAAGAGGGAGGGGGGTGAATCAGTGACAGTAAAAACAATACAAAATTGAATATCAATTTCACCAACTTAAAACTCAATAGACATGTAAGAAATATCACCAAGTATGCAATCACCACACAAAGCATAAACCACAGGACACAAGAGTTTATACATGGAAAACCCAAATGGGAAAAACCACAGTGGGAGTTAGTACCCACAAGATCCACTATCTATAGTATAGAGATTTGAATGGTTAAGGTCTACAAAATCCAGTTAGGGGCACAACCTGTTAGAAGTGTCTAAGCTCGGTTAAGAGATTTACAAAAAGGCCTATGAGGACTATCCCTATTAGGAGCTACCCAAGTAACTAGGATTTGCAAACATAAGTTAATGTGTCGCCTAGTTAGAGGATTTAATGATCAGAACTATTAGGATTTGACTGCAACCTGTTAGGAGTGACCTTGTAAGAGGATTTTCTTGTTGCAACTGTTAGGGAGACACCAAGCACAAATGATCTCATTATAACACCTTCTGTGTCTGATAAGATCTGCTTTAGAACATTATAACATCATAGACTTTATCTCTCAACTCCTTGGATCTTTGCACTATTAGAAATACAAAAAATTTCTCATCACTTATCACACTATCAATCTCATGTATTTAAACCCTTTCATACCTCAGCACACAATTAAAATTATGATCAGGTCGGATAGAACCTTGTTATGATTCCCTAGGTTTAATGCATCTAGATAATCTTGCATTGTATGCTTTAGTTATGTCGACCACTGACATAACAAATCCAATTCTGTGTTGTTTTACCGATCTGAGGGATTTTCATCACTACCAGTTAAGTCTCCATCACCTAATCTATTTTGTCAAATAAATCTCATTCACCTGATTGATTCAACACATGCAGTCATGAACATATCTTCATCTGATAGTTTTCAATTCTACTACAAAACCACATCATCTCAATCTTCATGATTTCCATGCATCGGTTGTCGGAATGTAACATTGTCTGTCATTTACTGGTTGAAGTCCTAACTACCAGTTCTGATTAAAACTGTCTCTGCTTTACCGGTTAAGTCTAGCTGGTTGAACTATAGGACTTAGATGACTTAAAGAAACATAGTTTCCATCAATGACAACATAAAAAATAGTCATCATACATAAATCTAAGCTCTATGCACAACAGACATATATTGGTTGCATCAAGAAAACACACATTACCAGTTTAGTTCAAATTAATCAAATGCCAATAATATCCCCCTTTGGAATTGATGGCAACACTTAGGAAAATTTAGGAAAATTTTATCAACCAAGTGTGCAAAACAAAAAAAACTTCATGACATACATTCCCCTTAGCAATTGCATGCTATTACAAAAATGAAATCATTACTCCCCCTTAACAGTACATACAAAATATACAAAATTTTGACTAGAATCTTAACTATTTCTACTCCCCCTTTGACAACAATGCCAAATAAAGAATTAAAATACATACATGGCATCAAAAATTGTCAGCAAAACTGCATGTATATTTAGAAATAAAAGGGTTAAGGTCTTTACAATGCAATTCGCAAGAAAACATCACTGTAATGAAACTTCAACTTCTTAAGATCATTGTCCCATGTTTCCAACAGTGTCTTGGTAATCTCAACATGTGTCAAGATCTATGTTGCACACTTCTCCATAGCATCAATTGTACTCATCTCAAGAGTAGTCAAAATTGCCTCTAACTCCTAATGCTCTCTGAAGAATATCTACTTTTGGAAGTAGTTGAATCTGGATTTCTTTCAGTGATCTGACCCATTTCACTTGCTCATATTCACAAAGTTCTAACTGGTTTTGTAGATCAATAACCTTTTTACCAAAAGTGATCACTGAGTCTAGTACCGGTATGAAAGTTTCACTTAACTTTTGTATTTCCTTCTCAGTATCAGCTCTCTTCTTTCTCAAGTTTGCACAAAATAGTGAAAATTGGGAAATATTCACCAAAATCTTATAGTCGGTGATGCAGAGCATCATGTAAAACCAACCAACCATCAAGGATCATGCTGATCCAATCATCTAAATAACATTTTAGAGGCATTTCTCATGTAACAACACACCTTATCATTGAATCAATAACAAATATGATAGGTTCCTCAATCTCATCAAAGATACTTACAACCTTTACATTCCATAAACTCAAACATTCAATAAATAACTTTCAATTAATCACAAAAATTTCAGCATATCCTTAAAAACTCATACCAATCAATCATAAGTCCATCCAATTCATGCTTCTAATCACCTTCCAAATATGTCCTTGTTGTGACAGTTTTGATGCCCTGCATTCTGTTATTAACATCTTTCCAACCAGAAATTAGTTTGAAAATCGCTCGGATGGAGACATAGATAACTAGTCTTTCTAAAAAATATTCAACAATTGTAAAGATCCAACAGTTCGTTAGAGATTTATGCCCTCTTCACCGAGACCATTTTGACTGTCATAGAAAAAACAATAAATGTGCATGCCCTGTCCGCCTAGGGCATCAAATATCTCCCAAAATACAAATCCATTTGATATGAAATAAAATCCATCTGAAAGCCCCTTTAATCTACTCTCAGAATAACTAAGATTTAGATTTTTCCCATGGTTAAAAGTTGTAATATGGTCAAACCCTTCCACACACCTCTGTAAATGAGGCTTTACAAACTGTTTTTACAAAAACTAACATAACTCATTCATTCCTTCATTAAAAAACACCAATCCAAAGCCAAAAGAAGGTTAACTCATTGACCTAATTTTTCATAGTAATTATATACCATTTCTAGGCCTTACATGGTCGTATAAGGCCTGGAAATAGAGAAGATAACTATTTTAGGACTGCAAAACAAAGGTTTTTGAATTCCCAATTTCAAACAAAATGTACTCCTTCTTTCTCTTCGGTTTGGATCAACATTACATCATTTAAATAGTGATTCCCATCCTTAGGAACTCTCATAACTACCCTTTAACCAATTTTTAACTCCTCATTTATGCATTTTACATCCTTATTACCCTTATTTGGGTCTTTTAACACATTTTGGAACATTTCAACCTCATGAGGACCTTTTGGAAAATTTATGAAAAATGGCTTACATACCTTACATTATGATTTACAATGACTCAAATATACCTTATAAGCTCAAAAATTATTTAAATTACTCATGATATCACTCTTGACCTCATGGAACCTCTTGAAACTAGGTGCTCCTGCATCATACTGCCGACCTTGAAATCTTTCCAAGTCCCTTGGAAACAACCTGCAAGAAAATTTTGTATCTTGGATTGAAACTTTGTCTTTGTCTTCATATTTATCTTTGCCTCTTCCTTTCATCATTCTCTCATTATCCTCATGCTACTGCTACCAACTTCAAAAAGGTAATCATCCTCTCAACTACTCACATCCATGGAGTATCCAATGGCTGCAACTCAAGGTGTTACTCAGGCATCCACACAAACTCACAGTTCTTTTTCCTCACCTAGGAGTCTCTTTTTCCTCTCTCCCTAGTCTTTTGGAAACCACAACCAAGTTATCTCCTCAACCTATTCCAATGCAGTTAGGTGGATCCAACACTGCAACCAAACACAACACAAATGCAAAACAACTATGTGGATTTCCTCCCTCGATGTTCTATCCACAAAACAACTTTCCAAACCTAGACCTTTTTTTGGGATCTAAAACCTTTTGAATATCATAGTACACTCTCAGATCTTCCATCCAACCAAGTTTTAGACTTTTTCCATGATTAGATTGGAAGAAAAGGGAAAGAAAAGATGAAACCCTTGGTTTATGCCCTTTTCACGAGCTGGTTTGGACTGTTACACTATAACTCACTCAAAAATCCACCTCAAAAGCTTTGGTCAGACTCAAAAGAAATTTATTTCACCCCTCTAACTCCCCATGAAATAATTTTTCAGTTTTGAGGTCATGAAATTTCGTACCAACCGAAAAAACAACAAATTTTACTAGAAAATGCAGTATTTTTTATTGCTTCAAAATGTCAAATTACAAATATCCACCAACAACAACTCCAAAAGAGTTTGTTGAGGCATTTTATAGCCATATCAACATGTTCCAACTGAAACAAAGTGGTTGTGAACATTGGAAACTGATTAACAACTTTTCAAAAAGTTGTTCACCAGGTTGGCAACATTTTGGCAATTTTTGACAATTTTGCAATTTGACAACAAATTAACTTCAAACATAGACCTAGGAGACTAAACATATTATCTTGGACCTAAATAGACCAAAATACACATAACTCACTAAATCTACACATCCCAAGTCCCTTTGACCATAGTTGACCATAGGGTTTATAATGCACCCTAGGCCACTAGGTCTTACAAAATGGACTATTAGGACTTTATTTTAAAAACAAAACATGAACATAGGAATCTTAGATCCTTTACAACACCTTGAAATAAAAACATGAAATAATGAAAGAGGAAATGATTAATTCTTAGGCTTGTGCCCCTGCACCAGCTGGTTTCCAATCCAGTCTTCAACAAGTCTTTATTCACCGTTAGCGTGACTTTGCCTTTATCTATCTCAACCATTAATTTTTCTCCCCTTTTCTTCTTGTAATCCTTTATAACAGAAATGTATGCAGCTTCTTCAAGGGATTTAATTTGTTCATCAGCACTAACAATTAATTATCCAAGTTTGGCAATAGGTGAAGCCAAATGTTCTATATTAGTCTCTGGTAGGAGACTTGACAAAAATATCAACAATGGTCCTTATAGTATCTAATTCTCTTTAATGTTCCTTCAATCTTTTCTTTTGTGCTCAGGATTGCATTGCAGTAGAAATCTCCATTAACTCTAAAGAGCTCATATTGACCATATTAGTAGGACCTTTTATGCTCACGAAGTCACCATCATCATCAACTATTGTTTTCTTCAACTTGGATTCAAGAGGTACCTCAAGAGTTGTTTTTATTTCTTCTGTTCTCCTCTCCTCTTCCACCTTCTTTTTTTTCTTTTCTTCCTCCTTATCTTTTTCTGTCTCCTCTTCTTAGTGGTTTCTTTGAGCGGTTGCAAATTTTCAACAATCTGTTCTTTCACTGGGGCTTCCTTGTCCTTATCAACTAAATCCTTCTGATTATCCTCAGTAGCAACATTTACATTTTTATCTGCACTTACATTGACTGGTGTAGTCTGAGTCTTTGTTAAATGTGCATTCAGTGATTGCTCAGTTGATCTTTTGTCTGCTTCTTTCTATTCTCCTTTGTTCTCAACTTGTTCCTGTTGAGTATCAAACATATGTACATCAACTTCAAAAACATCTACATTGTCAGTAGTGTTAGCAACATCATCAACATCACCAGTATCATCATTTGTTATATATATAGGTTCAGTATCAATAGGATCATCTTGCATATACTTGTTGTCTGATTCAAAGTCAATGATCTTTACACCTTCAGGAAGTTCTTCTGACTTTGGCTTATTAGGAGTAATATCCTCAATTACTTCATCTTTCTCCTCTTCTTCATTGAGAATGAGACCTAAAGCCTTTATCACCAAAATCTCAGTCTCCTTTTGAATTGATTTGGTCTCTCCAACAAGCATTCTTGTTAATCTCTTCTTTGTTCTGAACAAAGCTTTTGTATTAACCTATATCTATTTGATTTCCTTTTCAGTTGCTTCCGGTTGCAAGTGTTTAAGTGTATAATCAATAAATTCTTTATCTAGGCTAATTTCCCCTTGCCGCCTACCATCAATCAAATTATATAAGGAATCTAGAATTTTCCCTTGTAATTCAATGAGGGCTCTACTAAACTTGTTCATACTGAAGATGACTACATCTTCAATCTCCCTTCATTGACTTTCAGACAAATGAGTGATCAGTATGTTTAAACCTTTGTAAATACCATACTCCTTAATAATTCTAATCATTCTAGTGAAATAATCTTCAAGTGTCAATATTTTTGTAGTTTCTTTACCTTTTCAAGTAGTCTTTTGCTTCTTAGAACTTGCCCTTAGTGCTCTCTTATCTTCTTCTGATTCTCTTTCCTCTATATCTTTCACTGGTTTGTGATATTTCTCCTTCTTTCTTTTTGGTTTGGGTAGGCACAACATGAGGTTCAATAGTTTTACCTTTCCTTCGAAATTGTATTTTAAAGGGTTTCCCTCTTTGGGATTCAGTAGGCTTCACCTTAGGTTCTTCTGCCTTATTCTTTCTAGCTGCTTTGGCTTCTCTGGTCTTACTATGGGGGTATCGGTTGGTACATTAGAAGTCCCACCTTGTTGAGCCTCATATTTGGCTCTTACTGCAGCTATCTATTCTTTTGTGAATCTAACCTACTCAACAAAGGCCTCTACCACTTTCCTTACTTTCTTTGCTATCACTGGTTGCTATAATTCAGACTGCACTTTCAGTAGTTTCTCCTTGTAGGTTCCAAACCTCTCAGCAGTGGTATCAACTAGTTGAGCTAACAAATGATTAGAATAAGAAAAAAGTAGATCTTTATCTACTTCATAACCCATGGGTATTACCCATGTGGTCCTGGGAATAACAACTTCCATCAAGCATGTATTTGTGTCAACCATAAAATAGATAGAATCCTCATACCGATTGACTATCTCTGTCGGTATGTGTTTCCTAGCATGCATTTCCTTCTAAAATTTCTTAAAATATCCTGATGAAATATCCTCAAACTTGTTTTGCAGCATCTTAATGATGTTCTTCATCTACAATAGGGTAGGTGTCTCAATTATCCATTGTACATCACCAATACCAGGGAAAAAGTTTTAAAAATAAAAGAATAAGCCCATGATAATTTTTCCAAACTTGAATCTAATCTTCTTGTCCTTCTTGAGTTCTTCCAAATTTGCCACTAATTGACTCCTTAGAGATTCATTCAAGTCATAGTCCACATTTTCCTTAATCATTTGGTATGCAGTGTGAATTGTTGTTATCGGTATACTGTTCATTCTTCTTGAATAGAAAATTCTATAGCCAATCACCATGGATACAAATTTAACAACAGGATCATTAATATCATTCATAGTTGTGGCTCTTCTATCCCATCTAGATCCAGTAACTTCTCAACATCATTCTTAGGTACAAACCTAAGCAATGGCACTTCACCGGTTGAGCAAAAACTGGTTATAGCATGGATTTATTCCTTAGTTATTTTGTCAGGTCTGTCCAGCCACATGAACTAATCATGAATGCAGTTCAAAACAAATCGTACCAACTCGTCATCAAAATCATCAATGAAATTGATCGCATGATGAAAACCTTTATCGGCTACGCTTCTAAACTATTCTTTCAATCTTCCATATTTATTACATAGAGATCTATATTTCTCATAAATAACTGCAACTCCCAAGTCTTCAAGTTTGCAGTGATAAAAGGATCTTACATCCTCTACATGCAAAACACCATTCAGTGCACTAGATAGGGCACCAATACGGTCAGTTTTCTCTGACTTGTATGGATGTCATTTGAATTTTGGTCTTTCTCTCTTGGTCACATCGACAAGATGAGGTGTATCCATTTCAAATATGCAAATTACCAAGCAAAGAGTATAACTTCTCATATAAATACCTCTTATGTTAAACACAATGTGCCACTGAGAGGGGGGGGTGAATCAGTGGTTTACAAACTTTTCCCTTATCTATCCTATGTGTGTATATTGGTTAGGAGAAAGAAAACTTATTGGTTAGAAGGAAGACTAACACAAATGAAATCATACATGAAAGGGACATCACATAACACCAGATGTACGAGGAAAACCCAAGATGGTAAAAACCTCAATAAGAAATGTTGTTGGAGTCTACTTCTCCAAACTAGCCTCATAATGGAAATCTCATTACAATGTTTAGGGAACCAACCCAAGGAGCACCAACCCCTAATTTAGGGCACCAACCCAAGGAGCACCAACCCCTACACAGAGCTCCAACTCAGTTATCTTCAATGAACATAATCAATTATACAAGTTATAGCCTTGTTACAAAAGGAGCTTTATAACTCCTATGCAAACCTCTCTACCAGTTCTCCTCTCTCCAATTATCTGATGGTTCTTTGCTTACCTCTTAGTTGTAACCCTATCTTCTGATGCAACTTACTCTCTGGTACACCTTTACTAGTTCAGTCTCTTTTTTCTTCTTTTTCGATTTAGCTCTCTGCCAATTTTTTTCTCTACCGGTTCTCTATTCTCTTTATCACACTGTTGTTATTCACTACCCATCTTGATAACTTAGTCAGATGTTTATCATCTAATCCTTGTTGGTTCTCATCTTTCCTTCTCTCAATCTTATGTGACTCTTCTTTGTTGATTCACCCACACCTTACCGGTTTCTCCTTTGTCAGACTCAATGGCTGATTGTCGGTTTCCTCATTGTTGTCAGTTGAACTCTTCTACCCTGTTCTCTCTCACACTCAATCTCGTCTTCTTCTTCTTCTTCTTCTTCTTCTTCTTCTTCTTCTTGAGAGCTTGACTGAATTCACTTCTTCAGCAGAAACACCTGCTCATTCAACAACACTTCATCGATTTATAATTGCATATTTATAAACATGTCTTCCTGCCAAAAACCAATTCAAACTTTAGGCGGTTAGGGTTTCTTCATTGACCTTGAGAAAAACTAAATCCAATCAGATCTCATCAGACCTGATCGCCTTGATTGATGAACTACAACAAATTAATCAATCCCGCCATTGTTGTGCCTTCCAAAACATGTCATCCATATTTAGCAATCTGCTTTTAACCTGTTAGTTTATCTCTTGCTTGATCACCAAGAACAGTTTTGCGATTTCCTTCACCTACCACGATTTTCTCAAACAATATGTCCCAGATCTCTATTTTCTAATTGACCTCGAGCCACAAACCTCTACTACACATCGCATGAATCACGCAGTCGACATAAATGTTGACCTACTACTATCTACCTTGTCAATGAACACTTCACTGACCCGTGCATGCATGCCACTTCACCTCCACGTGGCCCCTTTTTCAGCATCTAGCATTGCTAGGTTGGTTATGTCAGTTTGGATGGGATCACCAACCAACCACTCAACTGGGTTCATCTACCAGTTCATAGATTCTATTGGTTAAACCCTAACCAGTTTTCTTTCAACCTTGCACTTTGCTTCTCTTTCGCTGGGACACTCAACCTATCAACACACTTGCTAACTTGTCTTATGCACATCTTCATCAGATGAGAACCTTCTGCATATGCACTTTGCTAGCTTTACCGGTGGACATACTTACCAATAACCACCTTGATGACACCATGTCATCAACCTTCAACAAACTCCATCTTCAATCCAACAATGTCTTATGTCTGTAGCTGCACCAACTTTGCCTTCTTCATCATCATCAGCTCAGGCATCATCTCAACCAGTTTGTCAAGGTGATAAACCCATCACTTTGTTACTCTTCCTTTTCTATCCCGGTAGCACAACATGCCAACCCTTTCTGATCTGGTGCACATATTTGTTTTCATGCACTTGAGGCATCCTTTTGTTTGATTGGTTGTTCTGGTGTGAGCCTTCAATCATTTTCCTTGAACTCTGTTATCTTGTCTCCAAGAACTATAATGCATTCCATGCATAATAGGAGATACGATCCACTTACCGGTGGGAGTGGATCCTTGTCATTTGCATCCTGCAATGCACTAATGTGGCTTCCCTGTTTGAGAAACATATCTTCAAACAGGCACATGTGACCTGGTTGGGGCACATTCACTGCCAGTCTTCTCTTCAAATAGTGACTTAATCTTTATCCTGCGGGAGTCCTATTGTTTGACATCCACACAGCATATTGGTGACTTGTACATACTTCTCCTCTAGTGTTGATGTGATTCTTGATAAAATTTTGCCTCTTCATCACAATCAACATCCAAGAATCTTGCTCACCTTGCTTGTACACTCATCATAAGCTTGCCTATTGGAAACCACTCACTATCAACACATCACTTACCAGTTGAAATCCTCTCCTTACCAGTGATAGACTATATCGGTAACCCACTAGACTAGTTGGCATCAATGACTGCACATCAACTATTAACCCAAACTGGTTGTCCTTCTATACCAGTTGACATCAATGACAACACAATGCCAACAATCTCCCCCTTTGGCATTGTTTTCGAAACATGTAGTATCTGACATACCACATATTCTCTCTCCCCCTTTGTGTGATCCATAGAATCTCACACATGTGGTATATGATATACTACAAAATCTTTCTCCCCCTTTGACAACAATGGCAAAGGGCACTGTCAGGATTTTTCTCCTCCTTTTGCTCTACCAGATGCATCTTCTACTTTAACCTTCATACTTTGCATCCTCTCAAATCAAAACATTTGAGATGGAGGGCTTGACCATCAACTGACACCAATTACTCAACAATCAAGTGTATATGCAAACCAGAAACATATGCATATACAATACTGAAACCAATTTAAGGCCCATATATCAGTGAATACACCATTCCTGTCAGTCAAACTACAACATTACTCTTATGATACCAATTGATCTTAAGAATCAAATGTTATTGTACTATGAGTGCTACCAAATGAGAGAGTAGATACCCCTACTAATGAAATTCTCTTGGGTATTCCTACAATAATTTCCATCATCTACAGTTGATGCAATTAGTACCCTCACAAGTTCAAGCATGCCGGTTCTGTATCGTGAGCACTTGAACTCCCCTTGAGTCATACATCTCAGGTCCTTATTGCCTGTCAAGTCCAAAACCAGAGCTCCAATCTTCACCATATACCGGTTGAGCTATGCATATATGATCAACTAATGATCTTTTAGTTCCACAATTTTCACCACCGCATATGACATGATCCTCATTGTACACAATGCCATACAATGTCACTATCATGCCATAAATCAAACCCGTTAGCCCAAAAACATGCATGCCTACATGAACAACAATCGGGCCAACATATGTCATTTAGGTCTACATCAACACCACCCAAGACATAACCTCCTCATTCCATGCTATCGAAGTTAATGCAATGATCTTGGACCTCATTGTCTTACATAATTTGCAAGTACCTATTAGCATTCATATCAATAACATCCTACATATACCGATTTCTTGTACTAGTCCATTATCACTACCGAAGCATATTCCCGCAACTCCTATCATCTTGTGTCAATAGCATCTGATCCCAATCGTTAAATAGCCATCTATTAACACATGTAGTAGTGATCCATCTCTCATATGTAGTTGTGTATCCAAGGAAGCCACTATACACACTTATCTTCTCATTATCTTCCTTCATACCGGCAACAACTTGTTCTTCCATGTGTCCTCTTCCACTGAGGGGGTGAATGATAAGGTTAGTATACTACTCCCCCTAAGGTACTGCATCTCATTTAAGCGTAAGGAGATATCACTTGTGCATTGAATGCACAGTGTCAGTCCATGGTTGCATCTTCTTGCTTCTTCCTCCATTCCTGCTTGATCTCATTCTTCTTCCCAATTTCAGTTTTGGGAGCAGGTCTTACCTTATTTTACTGATGGGTCCTTCCATTTCTAGATTATACCACATAACCAAAAGCAGTGATATAGTAGCACACAACATCCATGCCAATCTCATGATTGGGGAGTCTTCTAACATACCGGTTAGACCATCTTCTTCTGGTCATGTTGTTGTGACCGACAGCTGAAACTAGTAGACCTCTTGATCCTATAGGGACATTTCTCCTTTGGTTACATGCAGTTCTCTGACTTCCATATGCTCTATATTTATTTCTATGTTGAGCATAGCGGCTATACTATCTTCCATATGATTACAAGTCCTTCTTCCTGCATTCAAACTCTCTATGACCAGATCTATTGCAGTTATAACAAACACTATTTACATAACCGAGAGAGGAAGTATACATGTTTCTACTCCTTGATACATTTTTCTCATATGCATAATATATATGAGATCCTAGATTGTTACTTCTAGATCCCTTTTTACATTCTTCTGCCCAATGGCCATGACCATTACATGCAAAGAAAAAACCGAAGAAGGAAGGTTTATAACTTATAAACTTATTCTTCCATGCATGGGGAGATCTTACCAGTTTGGCATCTCCATTTCTACTTCTCTGAGAATGAATCCTGGATTGTCCATGTTTTGCAGATCTTCCATCTGATCTCTTCTTTTCCCACACTTGTCTTGGAGGTGATAGAATTTCTTTGTCCTCTACCGGTAGGGGGTCTTCTTTGATGTCTTCTCATGTTCTTGCTTCTGGTGAAGCCGTCTTCTCCCATCTTCCCTTTTCCTTTGGGATCTACATTGTTACTCCTTCTTGTAGCACCGGTCTTCATCCTTAGCGTCATGTCTTCACCGGTTGTGGTTAGATCTACCTTCTTCTGGGGAGCATCTCTAACTGTGAGGGTATGTCCCTTGTTATCTCCATTTGAGGAGGTATGTTGGTCATCAAAAATGATTAACCCAAGTACACCTGCAATTGATCTATGAAGTAACCAATTCAATCTATGAAGAACCTCAGGGCTTGGACAACATGACAAGGATATGAATCCTTCTAATCTTCAGGCTCTGCAAAAACCTAGGTGGGTATACCTTTGATACTTAAAATTCACTCATTACCCACATATGACAACATCAATAAAGCAGATAGATCTCATTAATGGTTCAAAAACAAGGAGGGTACTGTAGATAGGCTAAATCTACATTGACAACTCAACAATGTTTGAATCATGAGATGGAGGGACACTACCATAGAACAAAAAACAAAAGATATTCTGATTTTGGATTTTTAAATGATGTTCTAACTACCCTTCAATGTTACAAAAGACTAGTGCCTTATCCAGGCCACAGAGTCATGCATAAAACTGGAAGAGAAATCTCAGATGCAAGTTCCTTTCAACATTAAATTTTCATGTATCAATGCCTTACATTAATATAATTTTCTGCTCTGTCATAAAATCATGTTTACACATCCAATATACATATTCAACATCATTAATGTTGGGTTTCAGGATTTAAATTCTTCCTTGAAGAATACCCAAAAGACAAACATTACACTCTTAGAGAAGGCTAAAAGAGACAAATCCAAATTATCCTTGACAATATGAAATTGCATGAATCTGAATACATTTTGGAGACAATTTCATGGAAAATCGCACATGCCTTGCATATGTGTGAACCTACAAACTGAAACAAGTCCTACAACAAAGACAACACTAAAAACCTTGAAGAACATACTGTCATTTGCAAAAATAAAAAGATGTCATCACTGGAACCTGCAATTTTGGATTTCTCCCTTGGAGAAGATCTCTCAAAAACTAGAATCCATACAATTGAGAATAATTGGGAATAAGAAGGAGAGGGAAAAAGATCAGAATCCATCATAACATGCCAAGTGTCCCTTTTTCATAACTACAAGAATATCTCTTTTTCTTCCCATGTAAACTGCTCTCAAAATATCTAAGATCTATTCAAACAAACTTCATAACTTCATTCCTCATTTCGAGGGATTTCCAACGGTATATAATACTTGCCATTTCGGGCAAAAAACAACCCTTGGGAGAATTAATCCTTTCTAGCATGCCATCATTTAAAATTTTAGAATTCTTATATAGTTGAAACAATATTTAATTTTGATTTTTCAATCCATTTTTTGGCCTGACGCCCTGCCACATGGTAGCCTTTGATTCGCTGATGGGGTCCACTAGGTGCCACCTGGGATGACACCACATCAATCTACCATGTGTCTGCCTCATCACTGCCACTTCATTGCCAATGGACTACTTGCTTGTCGGCCACATCATTGCCACCTCAGCAACACGTCAGTAGGACCCACGAGCTAGACCTTCACCTAGACCTGCCACCTGTGCACCATGTGTACTGAATAAAAGATATCTATGAGGGATAGCAGAACCGTAACAACAATTGCCAAATTCTTGTCTATGTTGAGGCAATTTAATCCATCATCCGCAAGTGGCACATAAAAAAAGAATGGATCAACAGATATTGCAACCATGCATGATATAATAAAATATATGTTCCACCTCTAAAGGACCTCATCTTGATAATCAAATAACCTTTTCTCTTTTTTGAAAAATTTAAGATCCTTTGGAAACACTACCCTAGACACTTCATTTACCAATGAACAACCATTTAAATATTCTGAAATTCTCTCAGTGAACCAAGTCGCCAATAAAATCAATCCGCAAGCATGAGTCAGGTCAGGCCCCAAAGTGGGTCCGACTAAAAAAAATCTTTTTCATGCAACTGACCTTTGAAATGCTTCAGGAACCTTAAACATACCTCTAGAATCAATCGGCACCATTTTTGGATCATCAAACTGAATTTTGCAACTTTCAGGCACTTGCACCACGTTTTCGTATTTAATCGTGAAGACATAATTTTCAAACTGGTCAAAACACCTTTCTGAACCTCATCATCTGACAGGTGTGTACTCTAATATACAAGAATGAACTCTGCCCAGCAGTTTTTCAAGAAGAATCCCGAGTGAAGAGATATTAATGGTCAAAAATGACCAACTGGCTTTGTCGGCACTGCGGACTTGATGAAGTCAATGCACGGGCAACTCATGATGTCTTTCTTAAAAATATCAAACAATCTTCGTAGACCCTCAAAACTGAGACATAGGTACCTTGAAGTACATATCAAAACTTACAATACTTAGTTTGACCAAAAGGCTCACTGGGTGCAAATGGTGTGCTAATGAAAATAGCTACTTTAACTGATACGACAATGAAAGTATGGATCACTGAAACAGATGGCTCAAGAAACCCTTTTAAAAACTGATCAAACGGATTGGCAGTAGCTTGAAACTAGAAACATAGCTTGTCATTTGCACCAACAATAGCCTAGAACAAACATTCTGACACGACATTCACTAAGGCAACTTTTACACTTATGCAAAATAGAGCTCAGACTACGTCCTGAAATAGGGACTTGTCAAACCATACAAACTGCAAACAGATCAAGCTTGGTAAACTGAGCAAATGGATTCATAAAAACTTGAAAATTTGCATTCTTAATCACATTTATGCATAGAATTTAATCCATTTTAAATTTTACCATGACGATCAAGGGGGAAAATATATAAGCACTCAAAGTAGGCTACTCAATAAAATCTGCATTTGCACCCAAAATGCACTTTCAGCTCACCCCTTGAAATGGGTACCTGATAAACTAATCTAAACTAAAATCTGAAAGTTGCAACATACTTCATAGGTCAAATGAATGATGTAGCACACGTTTCTCAAGCCTTACCCTTTGAAAATCAACTAGCTCTATTCTACCCCCTTTCTAACTAGGCTATTCAAACCAACTCATTTTATGATCATTTGGAAATGCAGAGAAATTTTTTGAAATGGGCCTCTAAAGTTGACTCAAATTTAATGAGTCCCAATAGTGGCTCTAACTGGAGATGGTTGATTGCAAGATCAACACAAGAATCTAGAATCAATGGTTAAGCAGACCACCCAAAAAATGGATCACTTCTCTTCTCAAAAGCAAAGGGCTCCTTATTCTACCCAAACAACAGGGCACTTTATTGAAATCCACACAATTCAAGCAAAGCAACTGTACAAAATATACAACTTATAAATGGCCCCAAGCCATCAAAACTGAAATCAATTCTTACCTCTGTCAAACACATGATTTTCATTTCCACAAATTGGATGTAAACTGGAAGTTTCATCATTATCCACCTGATCAATCACACTTCCATTTCTAATCAGTTGATCACATAAAACATAATCAGCAACATGTTCATAATCATAAAATCTTTGAAAACCAAACAAATGTTGAAAGGGCTGATCACTAGGTGACATAAGAGTGTCATACTCTTTACCATTATTTCCCAACTGAAATGAAAAGTAGCCTAACTTATTCTAAAAGTTGAGAACATCAGGCACATCTCTATTGGTAGTTTGCTCAAATGATGAACACTCTTCCACAATAATGGCTTGCAAACTCGAGAGGAAAACTTCCTCATAACATGACTACAATTCATCTTCATGATGATCACAATTTCTATCAACCTCTTGCACAAGTAAAAACACATGATCATCACTTGTCAATGGTTCATTTCCCACTTGCAAATAAGGGAAAATTATTTCAAATTTGTCATGCCTTTTAAAAGCAAGATCCACACTATGCATATCAAAATCTGAGTTCATATCAACATATGAATCTACATTAACACACCTATCAAGCGTATATGCATCTTCATCTTGTCCATCACTCAAATAAAATATAGGGAAAGAATTAATACTATAAGTATCATACTTCACACCCTCAAAAACATCATCAACATCATAACATGTATTGGTTGGGTGTGAGAGATTGGGCACATTTTTGGATGCATACCTCTGAAGATCAGCAACTAAGAGTTTTGAAATTTGTTCACTACTTAGTGAAATTTCTTCTTCATTTTCATTTTCCTTGGCTTCATCCTCTGAGTTGTAAACATTGTCCCAATCTGATAAAGGTATTAAATCAGCAGTGCTCATGTCTCTATGCACATTTATTTCATCATTACAACAACTTGCATCTGCGTCATAGCCTTTATCATGCTGCTCATAAAGTGTTGCTATATGTTGCAACATAGTTTCATAACTTTGGTTGAAAATATTTTATGGATTGAACCTAACAACAAGGTGTTCCATATCAATAAAATCTGAAACCTCAATGGGCTCATGATTATTTGAATAATTACTTATGTTCTCACAAGTTTCTTCTTTCTCTGAATACACATCTAAACTGTCATGCTGAGAATAAAAATCACCATCAGCATCATAGGAGGCATATCCACTCATGGATTCATTTCCCTCATTATCCTCAATCTTTGTACATTTTAAGATTTAATTACTTCAATCTCATGTATCCATTCTTTGATACATACAACACTCTCTTCTCTCAAAGTTGTAGACCAATTAACCGAGTCAGGTTCATCAATCTCTAAGAATAACTCAATCAAAATAGACTCATGGGGTCTAGCATCAGCTGAAATCTCATTCAATTCAGCTATAAATATTTCATAAAAAACATATGATGACTTTTCTTTTCTTTTCCCTACTTTCCTTCTTAAAAACTAGACAAACTTCTCTTGGATCCTTTTAAGACATGTTTCAATTTCCCTATCAATTTCTTTTAGATCTTATAGAGAATTTTAAGATCTAGGAACTACATCTAGATCCATCAGTTTTAAAACATCTACTAAACCATTATCATGACCATGCATCTTACTATTTCATAAATTCTTTTCAAAACACATACAGTCATAAATTTTCAGAATCACATACTTCTCCCATCACTTAACTGAAATTTTCAAAACATGAAGTATGTAAAGTGCAGATTTCTTTTCCTTTTAATGGTGACTGTTTCACCTCATAAGGAACAAAATTATTTCACAAATACCTTGAGGAATACCTAGAAAATAAATTGTTGTTGTTGTTCACTTCACTTCTGACATGAAGATTTGAAGAACTCCTCCAAATCTCAGGTTCGTTCTCACAGAGTCGCCACCTCCCTGAAGAGGAATAAAATTTAAACCACTGATCTACACTCTGAATCTCTTTCAGATTTCTGGGTCTCGCCACACACAACGGAGTCACATAATATTTTCGAATTTCTTAGAAACAAAATTTTCAGGACGCACTTTCAAATCTTAAAAATGACTTTCAGATTTGTACACTTCTAAGACTCTTCCCCAAATGAATTTTGGTTAGACACATGGGTTTCACTTGACAAAATTTTTTAACATCATTCTCCCTAGCAGAGTCGCCACTTTTGTTGGTCATCAAAAATGATTAACCCAAGTACACCTGCAATTGATCTATGAAGTAGCCAATTCAATCTATGAAGAACCTCAGGGCTTGGACAACATGACAAGGATATGAATCCTTCTACTCTTCAGGCTTTGCAAAACCTAGGTGAATATACCTTTGATGCTTAAAATTGAGAATCATTACCCACATATGATAGCATCAATAAAGCAGATAGATCTCATAAACGGTTCAAAAACAAGGAGGGTACTGTAGATAGGCTGAATCTACATTGACTGCTCAACAATGTTTGAATCATGAAATGGAGGGACACTACCAAAGAACAGAAAACAAAAGATATTCTGACAACCCTTCAATGTTACAAAAGACCAGTGCCTTATCCAGGCCACAGAGTCATCTGGAAGAGAAATCTCAGATGCAAGTTCCTTTCAACATTAAATTTTCATGTATCAATGCCTTACATTGATACAATTTTCTGCTCTGTCATAAAATCATGTTTACACATCCAATATACATATTCAACATCATTAATGTTGGGTTTTAGGATTTAAATTCTTCCTTGAAGAATACCCAAAAGACAAACATTACACTCTTAGAGAAGGCTAAAAGAGACAAATCCAAATTATCCTTGACAATATGAAATTGTATTAGTCTGAATACATTTTGGAGACAATTTCATGGAAAATCACATATGCCTTGCATATGTGTGAACCTACAAACTGAAGCAAGACCTACAGGAAAGACCACTAAAAACCTTGAAGAACACACTGTCATTTGCAAAAATAAAAAGATGTCATCACTGGAACTTGCAATTTCGGATTTCTCCCTTGGAGAAAATATCTCAAAAACTAGAATCCCTAAAATTGAGAAGAAATGGGAATAAGAAGGAGAGGGAAAAAAATCAAAATCCATCAGAACATGTCAAGTCTCCCTTTTTCATAATTGCAAGAATATCTTCTTTTCTTCTCGTGGAAACTGCTCTCAAAATATCTGATATTTGTTGAAACAAACTCCATAACTACATTCCTCATTTTGAGGGCTTTCCAACGGTATATAATACTTGTCATTTCGGGCAAAAAACAACTCCTGGGCGAATTAATCCTTTCTAGCACGCCATCATTTAAAAATTTTGAATTTCTTTTATAGTTGAAAGTATATAATTAATTTTGATTTTTAATCCATTTTTTGGCCTGACGCCCTACCCCATGGCAGCCTTTGATTCGCTAATGGAGTCCACTGGGTGCCACCTGGGATGACACCTCATCAATCTGCCATGTGTCTGCCTCATCACTGCCACTTCATTGCCACTTGACTGCTTGCTTGTCGGCCACATCATTGCCACCTCAGCGACACGTCAGCGGGACCCGCAAGCTGGAAGTCAACCTGAACCTACCACATGTGCACCATGTGTACTGAATAAAAGATATCTATGAGGGATCGCAGAACCGTAACAACAATTGCCAAATTCTTATCTATACTGAGGCAATTTAATCCATCATCCACAAGTAGCACATAAAAGAAGAATGGATCAATAGATATTGCAACCATGCATGATATAATAAAAAATATGTTCCGACTCTGAAGGACCTCATCTTGAGGATCAAATAACCTTTTCTCTTTTTTGAACAATTTAAGATACTTTGGAAAGACTACCCTGGACACTTCATTTACCAATGAACAAAAATTTAAATATTCTGAAATTCTCTCAGTGAACCAAGTTGCCAATAAAATCAATCCACGAGCATGAGCAAAGTGGGTCTGACTAAAAAAATTGTTTTCATCAAACTGACCTTTGAAATGCTTTAGAAACCTTAAACATACCTCAGGAATCGATCGACACCATTTTTGGATCATCAAACTGAATTTTGCAACTTTCAGGCACTTGCACCATGTTTTCGTATTTAATCGCGAAGACATAATTTTCAAACTGGTCAAAACACCTTTCTAAACCTCATCATCTGACAGGCATGTACTCTAATATACAAGCATGAACTTTGCCAAGTAGTTTTTCAAGAAGAATCCCGAGTGAAGAGATATTAATGGTCAAAAATGACCAACTGGCTTTGTCGGTACTACGGACTTGATGAAGTCAATGCACGGGCAACTCATGATGTCTTTCTTAAAAATATCAAACAATCTCCATAGACCCTCAAAACTAAGACATAGGTACCTTAAAGTACATATCAAAACTTACAATACTTAGTTCGACCAAAAGGCTCACTGGGTGCAAATGGTGTGCTAATGAAAATAGCTACTTTAACTGATACGGCAATGAAAGTATGGATCACTGAAACAGATGGCTCAACAAACCCTTTTAAAATTGATCAAACGGATTGGTAGTAACTTGAAACTAGAAACATAGCTTGTCATTTGCACCAACAATAGCCTGGAACAAACATTCTGACACGACATTCACTAAGGCAACTTTTACACTTATGCAAAATAGAGCTCTGACTACGTCCTGAAACAGGGACTTGTCAAACCATAAACAGATCAAGCTTGGTAAACTGAGCAAATGGATTCATAAAAACTTGAAAATTTGCATTCTTAATCACATTTATGCATAGAATTTAATCCATTTTTAATTTTACCATGACGATCAAGGGGGAAAATATATAAGCACTCAAAGTAGGCTACTCAATAAAATCTGCATTTGCACGTAAAATGCACTTTCAGCTCACCCCTTGAAATGGATACCTGATAAACTGATCCAAACTAAAATCTGAAAGTTGCAACATACTTCATAGGTCAAATGAATGGTGTAGGACATGTTTCTCAAGCCTTACCCTTTGAAAATCAACTAGCTCTATTCTACCCCCTTTCTAACTAGGCTATTCAAACCGACTCATTTTATGATCATTTGGAAATGCAGAGAAAATTTTTGAAATGTGCCTCTAAACTTGACTCAAATTTAATGAGTCCCAATAGTGGCTCTAACTGGAGATGGTTGATTGCAAGATCAACACAAGAATCTAGAATCAATGGTTAAGCAGACCACCCAAAAAATGGATCACTTCTCTTCTCAAAAGCAAAGGGCTCCTTATTCTACCCAAACAACAGGGCACTTTATTGAAATCCACACAATTCAAGCAAAGAAACTGTACAAAATATACAACTTATAAATGGCCCCAAGCCATCAAAACTGAAATCAATTCTTACCTCTGTCAAACACATGATTTTCATTTCCACAAATTGGACGTAAACTGGAAGTTTCATCATTATCCACCTGATCAATCACACTTCCATTTCTAATCAGTTGATCACATAAAACACAATCAGCAACATGTTCATAATCATAAAATCTTTGAAAACCAAACAAATGTTGAAAGGGTTGATCACTAGTTGGCATAAGAGTGTCATACTCTTTACCATTATTTCCCAACTGAAATGAAAAGTAGCCTAACTTATTCTAAAAGTTGAGAACATCAGGCACATCTCTATTGCTAGTTTTCTCAAATGATGAACACTCTTCCACAATAATGGCTTGCAAACTAGAGAGGAAAACTTACTCATAACATGACTACAATTCATCTTCATGATGATCACAATTTCTATCAACCTCTTGCACAAGTAGAAACACATGATCATCACTTGTTAATGGTTCATTTCCCACTTGCAAATCAAGGAAAATTATTTCAGATTTGTCATGCCTTTTAAAATCAAGATCCACACAGTGCATATCAAAATCTGAGTTCATATCAACATATGAATCTACATTAACACACCTATCATGCGTATATGCATCTTCATCTTGTCCATCACTCAAATAAAATATAGGGAAAGAATTAATACTATAAGTATCATACTTCACACCCTCAAAAACATCATCAACATCATAACATGTATTGGTTGGGTGTGAGAGATTGGGCACATTTTTGGATGCATACCTCTGAAGATTAGCAACTAAGAGTTTTGAAATTTGTTCACTACTTAGTGAAACTTCTTCTTCATTTTCATTTTCCTTGGCTTCATCCTCTGAGTTGTAAACATTGTCCCAATCTGATAAAGGTATTAAATCAGCAGTGCTCATGTCTCTATGCACATTTATTTCATCATTACAACAACTTGCATCTGCGTCATAGCCTTTATCATGCTGCTCATAAAGTGTTGCCATATGTTGCAACATAGTTTCATAACTTTGGTTGCAAATATTTTGTGGATTGAACTTAACAACAAGGTGTTCCATATCATTAAAATTTGAAACCTCAGTGGGCTCATGATTATTTGAATAATTACTTATGTTCTCACAAGTTTCTTCTTTCTCTGAATACACATCTAAACTGTCATGCTGAGAATAAAAATCACCTTCAGCATCATAGGAGGCATATCCACTCACAGATTCATCTCCCTCACTGTCCTCAATCTTGTGTACATTTTAAGATTTAATTACTTCAATCTCATCTATCCATTCTTTGATACATACAACACTCTCTTCTCTCAAAGTTGTAGACTAATTAACCGAGTCAGGCGCATCAAGCTCTAAGAATAACTCAATCAAAATAGACTCATGGGGTCTAGCATAAGCTGAAATCTCATTCAATGCAGCTATAAATCTTTCATAAAAAACATATTGTTGGATTTTGCCAAGATCAAGAAGTCATTGAAATGTACAAGATAGAGACATAATATGGGACAAGAATAAACTGTATCCTCATCAATAGAAAAATGATCAATAATTGTTACATACAATGTAGATGAGCCTGCTTATATAGGCAAGGCTAGGGATATGTATGAGCACACAAACATGACATGTGGCTCAATAAGAAACAAGGGTAGGTAGGAAATAGGTGTGGGTAGGTAGGAGAAATAATATAATATTCCACATGAGGTGGATCACCCACCGAAGGTGGAATTATCACTCCACAATAAGTGGATATGATAGTGTAACAACAAGATCAACACCATAAGAGGTGGAATTTCTCCTACACACACTATCCCAATGTGGCACAAACGCCCAAGTGTCTCATATCCAAACTACTATGAAATGCATTATCCTAAGTAAACTTAAGTAAGTGTAATAATATCCATGATGAATAATTATTTACACCAACACCCCCCCTTAAGTGCAACTTAGGGGAATGCACTTAAGTCTACAATGCAACTAAGCAATGCAAGATGGGTCCCGGCTACGAGGCCATGTTAGGTACCCATGCACAAATGCAAATGCATGCAAACCAATGCAATGAAATCTCTCACAAAGTGGGGAAAGAGAGAAAAACCCAATGGGAAAAAACCCTCCCCCAAAAAGAGAGATGAAAGCTATACAAGAAACTCTCAAAGAAGTATGTGAGGAACAAAACCCCATGTGAGGAAAAAGTCCCCCCCATATGAGAGAAGAAGAGAAGTCAAACTGTGATCATCCCTCAATGAAGAATCTGCACCAATGATAGAAGCTCGATGTATGAAGAAACTGCTCCACGAACGTCGAACAACATTCCTCCCCTTAGGAAGAAACAAAACCAAAGGTGTATCCATGAAGTCTCCCCAATCATGAAGGGAAGATGTATGAAGAAAACTCATGATGAAAGGAATCTCTGAAAACTACTCAAGTGTCCCCATGTCGATGCTAAAAGATACCCCTTCCAAAGATGGTAAACTGTGCCATACTGCTGAAAAAGGAACTCCAACATCTAGTGGAGATGAATGTAGAACAATGTCCAAAGACTCATGTGTCTCCTCAAAGAATAAAGAGACCTCCTCCAACTGCTGTACATAAGTATCCACAATCATGTCAACCTCGAAAGAATGATCATGTAGAGAATGAACAAGAGGGTCAGAGTGTGCCCTCGCAACAATCGAAGAAGGATCATCTTCATCAAAGAGAAGATGTATGTCATCAATGATGTCTCCCAAATCTGCAATGTAGGATTCCACAAACAAACCTGCAATATCTGTCATGTAATCATCCCATGAATCTGAAGCTGGAAGACAAGATATATCCTGCTGCACTGAATCACATGAAGGCAAAACTGTCGCACTATCTGCATCATCAGGTGCAATAGGTGATGTGATATCAATATGAGAAGATGAAATACAAGACTCAAGAACGGGGTCACATGTGAGAATCCCCAAATTCAAGTGTCCAAAGTTCTCCTCAAAATCTGAATCATCACAATAAGTGTGATCAACATGTGTAGAATCATCAAATGTGAAATCATCATCATCAACAAAATCTGAAAAGGAGTATAACCGAGATGCATGATCAACCACCCCAGTTGCAATGATAGCTCTAGTCTCCATGTCTCTAATAAAAACTGAGTCAGGTGTGAACTCCACAACTCTCTTAGTTGCGCCATGTGTGATTTGATAGATAGAAAGGAGATTGTTTGTCAAGTGGGGTACACACAACACATCATTGAAGGAGTTATCCCCAATGTCAATAGATCCTTTCCCAATCACATCCATGTATGTATGATTGCCCATCAAAATCTATGGCATGGTGCAAGGCTCAAATGTAGAGAACATAGACTGTGAAGATGCCATATGATGAGAAGCCCCTGAATCGAGAAGCCATCTCTCTGAAGTATGATTTGTTGTAGCACATAGAGCTTGTCCTTTTCTTGTTCCAAAAAAGTGAGTCTTTCCACTTGTAGAAGCCATGAATGCTTGCCCTTTTCCTTTTGAATGTGAGGAAGTGGAAGTTGATGAATCATCCTTCTTGTAGACTTTAGGCAAATCAATGTTATGCTTTTTGATGATATGTGTGAGCTCATCAATCTTCTTAGTATGGCAACGATGTTCCTCATGACCAATCTTTTTACAATAAGCACAAGTAGGTCTCTCTCTCTTTGGTGAATTATCTTTCTTGGAAGAAGATGAATCTCCTTGTTGTGGAGAAGATTGTGCTTTATCCTTAGGCTTTGATTGCCATTTCTTCTTGTTTGAGTTGTCCTTTCCTTGATTTCCTTTGTTTCCTTGATTTGCCACCAATGCTTGAGACTTAGAAGAAGTCTTAAGAATGCCCATGCTTATCAACTTAGTTTGCTCCATCATCAACATTTCATTGAAAGCATCAAATGTAGGCATTTTGTAGCTTGAACCCATTGTCATCCTATGAGTTTGGAAACTAGAAACAAATGCTGCATATTCTTGTGGAAGCTTCCCTATCAAGTTGAATATCAATTGAGTATCCTTCTTATCAATGCCACAATCTTTGAGTTGTGCCCTCAACTCATTTGCCTTAGTGACATAATCTTGTATAGTATCAAAGTTCTTGGGATCTAACATGGTGAGATCACTATCAATTTGATATCCCCTAATCTCATCAACTTGACCATACAAGTCTTGAAACTTTTGCCAAGCATCCTTGATTAGAGTGCATTTCTCAATATGAAAAATGAGATCCTTTGATACATACTTTCTTAAGGTACCAATTGCCATGATATTTTTAGTGAGCCAATCTAAGTGACCAATTGGATCAGCCTTAGGATTAGCTGGAGCAACAATAGTTCCATCAATGTAATGAGTGAGTCCTTTTTCCATAAGTTTACTCCATGCATCAATTTTCCAAGTAGCATAATTATGTGGAGTTAAGAGAGGAAACTTAGAAGAACCCATAGCAGCAAAAAGAACACAAGAGCACAAAAGCACAAGAGACACCCCCCAAATTCAATCAATCAAAGTACCCCCCCAAAAGTGATGATTTTGGCACTTTATACTTAGTGCGGTTACAATGAGCCACTTGCAAAACAAGGCAAAGTGGACTTATGATGCAAATTTTACAACTTCTCAAATGAGATACAAGAGACTTCAATCAATAGTGCAATGAATCTAACTGAGATTCAAGCAAATATACAAGTACCAAGAGAGCCAAAAAAGGCCAAGAT
Source organism: Cryptomeria japonica (assembly GCF_030272615.1). Lineage (NCBI taxonomy): Eukaryota > Viridiplantae > Streptophyta > Pinopsida > Cupressales > Cupressaceae > Cryptomeria > Cryptomeria japonica. Next base: position 418,804,867 of record NC_081407.1, read on the forward strand.
CTGAAAGTACAATTTCTACTTACAATGACATCAATCTGATAGCATCATGTGAAAGTAGACAAAAAAATACGCACTTTCAAAAAAAACAGCACCTAAAAAGGAGGTCGGATGACCCCAAACGAAGCCTCTGAAGTTGCAAAAACAGGGATTACTCAGGGACAGTCACCAAAAAATGCATTTTCTGAAAAATCCGTGCATCAAAATCAAAAAATTCTTTCACCACTGCGGAGAGCACAAAATTCTAGCCCATTTCAAAAAAAATTGCACCCAAAAAGGAGCAAAAATGAGCAAGTTATGGCCATTTGAAGTTGAACTGCAAAATCAAAAATGCAAATGAGAGGGGGTCAAAAAATTTCCAAACCTTGCTGATGTGGCGCTGATGTTAGCAAAACACTGTCTTAAATTTGACGGCCGTATGACCGTCGCCAAAACTTCGCTGCCTGGCTGACTGGGCGTCCGTACCGTACGGACAGACTGCGTGGACAGCTGACTGTACAGTCCGTACTATACGGAATATGATGTGGCAGGCGATGTGGCTGCTGATGTGTCCGTACGGATTTGACGCGTGGCTCTGTACGGAAGGTCCGACGTGTCTGTACGGGTGTCTGCGTGGCACTGTCTGGTACTGACTCGACGTACGGAAAGGGTCGACTGGGCGTACGGAATCCACCTGGCAGATGAGCTGGCGTGTCGGCTGTGCTGACGTGGCAGCTGCAGGTGGGAGGACGGGCTGCGTGGAGCGGAGGAGTCCGGTGCACGCAGATGCCGAGGCGGAGGCGGAGGTCGGACAGCGGCGGCAGGACGATCTCGGGCGGGCGGTCTTCGGCGTCGAGAACGGGGCTCTGCGATGCGGATGGGCGCCGGAATGGCGGCGCTCGGCGGCGGCGTAGGATGAGGCGGAGTCCTGTGGGGCGCAGCCGCGGTGAGTACGCCGGGCGGAGTGACGACAGACGGTGGCGCTCGAAACAGCGCAGACAGGTACGTTGCGCAGTGCCTGCAAACAGGTATGGGGCACGGGGGGGGGGGTCTGCGGACCCCCCAAAAACTGTATTTTTTTGATTTTTTTTTTTGCTTTCCAATTTTTTGCTCGAATTTTTCAATTTTTCAATTTTTTTTTTGATTTTTTGAAACAATTTTCAGAATAAAGAAAAAAAAATTTTGAAAAAAAAAGAGCGATATTCGAAAAATCCGTACGATAAGCAAAATTGGGGAAAAAAAATTTTCTCACCAAAATAGGCCAACTTTATAACCAAAATTCATGGAAATGGCCTTCCGGACGCAATGGCGAGGTCGGATCTGGTCTAGGACACCTCCAAATGACGATGCTCCTCAGATCTTCCTCTTGACGTCACAATAATGCCTCTTCAAGACGAATCAATGAGACTCCAAAAGCTCTGATACCATGTTGGATTTTGCCAAGATCAAGAAGTCATTGAAATGTACAAGATAGAGACATAATATGGGACAAGAATAAACTGTATTCTCATCAATAGAAAAATGATCAATAATTGTTACATACAATGTAGATGAGCCTGCTTATATAGGCAAGGCTAGGGATATGTATGAGCACACAAACATGACATGTGGCTCAATAAGAAACAAGGGTAGGTAGGAAATAGGTGTGGGTAGGTAGGAGAAATAATATAATATTCCACATGAGGTGGATCACCCACCGAAGGTGGAATTATCACTCCACAATAAGTGGATATGATAGTGTAACAACAAGATCAACACCATAAGAGGTGGAATTTCTCCTACACACACTATCCCAATGTGGCACAAACGCCCAAGTGTCTCATATCCAAACTACTATGAAATGCATTATCCTAAGTAAACTTAAGTAAGTGTAATAATATCCATGATGAATAATTATTTACACCAACACATATGATGACTCTTCTTTTCTTTTCCCTACTTTCCTTCTTAAAAACCAGACAAACTTCTCTTGGATCCTTTTAAGACATGTTTCAATTTCCCTATCAATTTCTTTCAGATCTGATAGAGAATTTTTAGATCTAGGAACTACATCTAGATCCATCAGTTTTAAAACATCTACTAAACCATTATCATGACCATGCATCTTACTATTTCATAAATTCTTTTCAAAACACATACAGTCATAAATTTTTAGAATCACATACTTCTCCCATCACTTAACTGAAATTTTCAAAACATGAAGTATTTAAAGTGCAGATTTCTTTTCCTTTTAATGGTGACTGTTTCACCTCATAAGGAACAAAATTATTTCACAAATACCTTGAGGAATACCTAGAAAAAAAATTGTTGTTGTTGTTCACTTCACTTCTGACATGAAGATTTAAAGAACTCCTCCAAATCTCAGGTTCATTCTTACAGAGTCGCCACCTCCCTGAAGAGGAATAAAATTTAAACCACTGATCTACACTCTGAATTTCTTTTAGATTTCTGGGTCTCACCACACACAACAGAGTCACATAATATTTTTGAATTTCTTAGCAACAAAATTTCCAGGACGCACTTTCAAATCTTAAAAATGACTTTCAGATTTGTACACTTCTAAGACTCTTCCCCAAATGAATATTGGTTAGACACATGGGTTTCACTTGACAAAAATTTTTAACATCATTCTCCCCAGCAGAGTCGCCACTTTTGTTGGTAATCAAAAATGATTAACCCAAGTACACCTGCAATTGATCTATGAAGTAGCCAATTCAATCTATGAAGAACCTCAGGGCTTGGACAACATGACAAGGATATGAATCCTTCTACTCTTCAGGCTTTGCAAAACCTAGGCGGGTATACCTTTGATGCTTAAAATTTAGACTCATTACCCACATATGACAGCATCAATAAAGCAGATAGATCTCATAAACGATTCAAAAACAAGGAGGGCACTGAAGATAGGCTGAATCTACATTGACAGCTCAACAATGTTTGAATCATGAAATGGAGGGACACTACTAGAGAACAGAAAACAAAAGATATTTTGACAACCCTTCAATGTTACAAAAGACCAGTGCCTTATCTAGGCCACAAAGTCATGCATAAAATTGGAAGAGAAATCTCAGATGCAAGTTCCTTTCAACATTAAATTTTCATGTATCAATGCCTTACATTGATACAATTTTCTACTCTGTCATAAAATCATGCTTACACATCCAATATACATATTCAACATCATTAATGTTGGGTTTTAGGATTTAAATTCTTCCTTGAAGAATACCCAAAAGACAAAAATTACACTCTTAGAGAAGGCTAAAAGAGACAAATCCAAATTATCCTTGACAATATGAAATTGTATGAGTCTGAATACATTTTGGAGACAATTTCATGAAAAATCACATATGCCTTACATATGTGTGAACCTACAAACTGAAGCAAGACCTACAGGAAAGACAACACTGAAAACCTTGAAGAACACACTGTCATTTGCAAAAATAAAAAGATGTCATCACTGGAACCTGCAATTTCGGATTTCTCCCTTGGAGAAAATATCTCAAAAACTAGTATCCATATAATTGCAAAGAATTGGTAATAAGAAGGAGAGGGAAAAAAATCAGAATCCATCAGAACATGTCAAGTCTCCCTTTTTCATAACTACAAGAATATCTTCTTTTCTTCCTATGGAAACTGCTCTCAAAATATATGATATCTGTTGAAACAAACTCCATAACTAAATTCCTCATTTTGAGGGCTTTCCAATGGTATATTATACTTGCCATTTCAGACAAAAAACAACCCCTGGGCGAATTAATCCTTTCTAGCACGCCATCATTTAAAATTTTTGAATTTCTTATATAGTTGAAACTATATAATTAATTTTGATTTTTAATCCATTTTTTGGCCTGACGCCCTACCCCATGGTAGCCTCTGATTCGCTGATGGAGTCCACTAGGTGCCACCTGGGATGACACCTCATCAATCTGCCACGTGTCTGCCTCATCACTGCCACTTGACTGCTTGCTTGTCGGCCACATCATTGCCACCTCAGTGACACATCAGCGGGACCCGCGAGCTGGAAGTCCACCTAGACCTACCACATGTGCACCATGTGTACTGAATAAAAGATATCCATGAGGGATCACAGAACCATAACAACAATTGCCAAATTCTTATCTATACTGAGGCAATTTAATCCATCATCCACAAGTAGCACATAAAAGAAGAATGGATCAACAGATATTGCAACCATGCATGATATAATAAAAAATATGTTCCGCCTCTGAAGGACCTCATCTTGAGGATCAAATAACCTTTTCTCTTTTTTGAACAATTTAAGATACTTTGGAAAGACTGCCCTGGACACTTCATTTACCAATGAACAAAAATTTAAATATTCTGAAATTCTCTCAGTGAACCAAGTTGCCAATAAAATCAATCTGCGAGCATGAGCCAGGTTGGGCCCCAAAGTGGGTCCGACTAAAAAAATTGTTTTCATCAAACTGACCTTTGAAATTGTAAAGCGGAAAAACTGCGATCGAACCCTAGTTGCTCTCCCCTCTTCCAACTCTAAGGAGAGAGAAGGGAGGTTCGCTAGGATTCGATGGTTTTCACTTAGGGGGGAGACTTTAGATTCAAAAGAGGGGTTGAAACCCACAAGATCCAATCCCATGCAATGCAAGATTGGATGCTAAATGAGTTTCAAGGGTTAAGACAGCAAGGCTACCCTCTTTTGTAAAGAATGTGCATAGAAGAATTGAGCTAGGAATGCAGAGAAAGTGACAAAGATTCGCTTTATAAACTGAGATAGGGATACAGTATGAAGCTGTGGACCTGGAATTAGCAGTAAAATGTCGATACGGCGCTGTCCTGCAAATTTGAGCAAAAGTTGTCGGGACGATGGCGCCCAGCACCACGGTCCTCCGAAAAATCCACAAAATGAAGGGGGATCTGTTCGTCTCTGCACAAGGATTCCAGATCTTCAATTTCAGTCATGTACCTGCAACCTACACATAGAAAGGAGAAGACGATTGGGGGGTTAGGGATTAGGGGTTTGCCTTAGGTCAAACCCCGGTTTTGGAATTAACCAAGAAATGAGCAAGAGCTGTAAATGTAAATGACTGTAAAACAAGTACTAATACCTTGTTCTAAGAATGTTTGTATCCTTATGTGCGAAGGTTTAGATGTTGTATGTTGTATGTTGTAGTAGTATGTAGTAAGTGATCTCCTCTTCAATGGTTGAATCCTTGTCTTGAATGCAACACTTAGCCTTGAATGGAGACTTAGAAGGAATGCTTGAATGCTTGAATGCTTGAGTATAGTTTCCACGCTTTGTACACATATCTTCTTCATCCCCAAATGAGAGAGAAAAATGTAGTTTATATACTTGTCAATTAGGGCTGATAGACTGATTTTCCCGACCTTAGGCCGACCAGGAAAGTTAATTTCCAAATTGCAAACAAAAAGACCCGAGACCCCTTAGGAGACCGGGCCCAAAATAGGACCCAAGGACCAGGGCGTTGGGCACTCTGGTCCCACCTCCCGGGACAGCAGGGTGCAAGGAGGTTCAGGCCAGGGTACTTGAAAAATGCATTTTTTGGCGTCGTGAGCAAGTTTCGGGGTCTCCATTCAGGTTGCATGTTGCGTCGCCATCATGAAGACCGAAATGCAGTCGAAATTGCAAGTGTCGCAATTTTAGGACGCTACATTTAGCCCCCACTTTAGCGGGAGTATGTATGCTCATACTTTCGGTAAAGTACAAGGAAACAACATTGAAAAACTTTCACCACGTCAAGGAGGCAAGACACACCAAGCCCCTAGTGGACTAAGGATCTTACGACTTCAATTGACAAAGTAAAAGGGAAGATCACGAAGGAGAACCATGACTGTCAGTAGTAAGGTTCCCTCACCATGAGTCATGCAAGAAAGATATCAAGAATTTTCAAGGCAAAGCTAAATTTGCCAAGAAATTCTCAAGTATCTTGAAAAGACATGAACGGGATGTATGCCCCCTACGTTAAAGCAATCGCACACGCCTCACCGGGGGTGATTGTTTTAACGTAGTGATACACATAAGAATGAGAAAGGAAAGGATCACGTTATCGCAAGGATTTAGCCCCCAAGTGTGAGATAAGCCCAAGGATAATAGACACAAAACACAAAGCACGAGGTGACTTTGCTGTCCTCGGGATCAGTATGTTGTATGATAAGTCATGTATATATCATATGTATGTATGCATAATTGTTCTTCATTCCCCAATCAAGGAAGGTCACCTAGAAGAAGGGAACACATGTGTCTTTTGAGTCAACATGAGAGAGATCGAGAGATCTCAATGCTTTGCATCGTCCTCAAGTAGACAACACTAAGGACAACAAATAGAAGAATGAGAATAACATATAGAAGAAGTAACACAAGAGAGGAGGAGAGAATCTGCTATGCTAATGTAACTAGTCTAGCACGTCATCTACCCCCCGATCTTGCTGATCAATGTTTCGGGAAGGCAGGGAACACGCTAGAGGAGGAACATTCAACACAGCAGATGGAGCTATCACAAGATCCAAACAAGGGCTATGTTCATGTTCCGAGCCACATTGTTCTTGTCTAGGAGCTAGGATAAGTGCTTTAGAAAATTCAGTAGATAAATGGTTATCAATATCCACAAGTTCATATTCACTATCAGAAGCAAGAGAAGTAGCATTTTCATCATGAATAACATTTTCATCTATATCATCATCAAGATTTATAAAAATAGGGTCTTTAATTCGCACAAGATCAAGACCATCATGCATCTTATGTTTAGGAGATTTTGGAGAAAATGGAATAATGCTTGTTGAAGGTGTTTTTGGAGATGGCAAAGTTTGAGAAGCAGCTGCTTGAGCTCTAAGACGACGCTTCCATCGGCGTTCACGTGCAGAACGATTTCATCTAGTCTTAGTAGGAAGTGAAGAAGATTGAGGAGGAGGAATGTTCTCATCCCTATCACTTGGGTGTTTAGGTTGTGGTCTCTTAGGCTGAATAATAGGAGAAGAAGAAGGTCTCTTCTCTCTATAAAAGGAAGGAGGAGGACCTGCTCCATATAAAGGAGAAATTTTTGGTTTAGGGAGGAGACCAAGTCCATCATGATGAGGAGGAATAGGTCTACTTTTGGGAAGTTTATTAGATATAGACATAGTCACATCCATAGGGATGGGTTGGGAATCTTCTTGAGGAAAGACATTAGTTTTATCTTTCAAAGGAAGAACTTCCTTCTCAAGAATGATAGGAATGTCAAGTTTAGGTGTTCTAGGTTTACTTAAAGATAGGATCATATCTGTTTTCCACTTTTGATAAGATTTGAAAAGATGATCACTTCGCGAAGGAAGGGATTGGAATTGTTTAGGCCAAAAGTAATCAAGAGGAACACTAGAGGTTCTTTCAGCTGGTTTAAAGAGGCTATGATTGACAGTAACAATTTCACCATTATGGGGAAATTTCAAACACTTATGTATAGGAGAAGCAATAGCTTTCATGGAAGATAGCCAAGGATAGCCAAGCTTCACACGAAATTGTTCGGAAGATGGAATAATAGCAAAGTTCACATCAAGGGATTTGTTATGGACCTCAATAGGCAATGTAATAGAACCAATTGCAGGAGAAGAAAATGCATCAAATAGTTTCACAATCACATCTGTTTTGTCATAGATAACTTGATTCAATTGCAAAGTAAAAAGAAATTCTTCAGTAATAACATTAACCATGCACGAAGGATCAATAAGCACTCCACGGCAAGGTGTATTCTTGACTTTTGCAACTATGTATAAAGGACCATCAGGTGCCCTAATGGTTTCACTGGAATCAAATGTGATGGAAGGTTCTTTAGGGATTTCTTGATGCTCTACAAAGTTAATCACATTTGGAGTCATAGACACAAGACCATCAGATGAAAGAGAGGAATCGTTAGTCTCAACCGCATTAGAGGTATGAGAAGGTAATGGATCAGTGAAAATCTGAAGATTTTGATTAGGAGGAGCTATAGATGTATTACCTTTATCATTCACTCCAGAAACAGAAATAGTATTATTATCAATCAAATCTTGAATTTTACCCTTTAAAGAAAAACATTTTTCAGTATCATGCCCAGGCTGACGATGAAATTGACAAAAGGCTTTGTTATCAAAATAAGGTGAAGTAATCTTTGCAGGATCAATTTGTCTTATAGGAGGAAGAGTAAGCACATTTTGTTCCAATAATTTATTCATAATACTATGCAATGATTCATTCAAAGGAGTATACTTTCTTTCTTTCTTGAAAAATTTAGAAATAGGAGGCACACCTGATGCTGCATTCACATTGTTGTTGATGATGTTTTCATTGAATTTGATGGAATCTCTTTTCGGTTTAAACTTCCCAAATGGTTGTTGACTGCTATCACCCTTATCACTCGGAGTCATAGGATGTGATTGTTCCATTTGACTCACAGTCAGTTGATAATTGTGAAGAGTTGCACACAACTGTTGGAAAGAAGTAAACTCAGAAAACAGAAGTTTGTCTCGAATATCTTTTTGTAAATTAGAAATAAAGATTCTTTGAATATCATTGTCAGGCACTGGAAAAGAAATTTGAGCATACAAATGCTTATATCTACCAATGAAATCAGTCACTTTTTCTTTAACACCTTGTTTACAATGCATTAAATCAATCAAAGTAACTTTAGGACTTATATTGTTTTGAAATTGTTGAATGAAAGCATTTGCAAGTTGTTCGAAAGAAGTAATAGAATAGGAAGGCAACGAGCAATACCATTGTAGGGCTTTGTCTCTTAATGTTCTCGTAAACAGTTTTGCAAGCAACCTTGGGTCATAAGCAAAATTAGTACATATTGTTTGAAAAGTCTTAACATGTGTTAGAGGATCACCTTTACCATTATAAAGTTCCAAATGTGGAATTTCAATATGTTTAGGGGGAATAGCTCGAACAATGTCAAGAGAAAGTGGGCTCGCAACATCAAATGTGGGCACACTAAACTTAGATTGATTCATAGAGGCAATTTGTTGCTGTAAAGAAGAGACAGTTTGTGCAAGATTGTTAATGGTCGCTTCAGTCAAAGAGTTCATATTAGATGTGTTAGATTGAGATGGAG